>NC_143476.1:47469793-47787293 GCF_987193195.1 Phasianus colchicus
TAAGTTGATACCAATCACAATTGTGGAGGTACTTACAAAGATCTGTTTGCAGGTTAAAAGAGAAAGGCTAGGAGAGAATATTGATATGCAATGACTGGAAGTAAAGTTCAAAGTTGTTCTAAAAGGGCTGAGTCTGAGATCTTCTCAGGTTAAAATGAGTTTGTAAAAAGTAGGAAAATGTACATATACAAACATATACAAATGTATATATACATATCCCTTCAGAGGAGCAGGGGTGTAGTTTGAAAGATGAGACTGAGCAGCGGAGAGCCTTGCTGGGACTGGAAAGCTAAAATGTCCTCCAGGCACTCAGTCTGCTACAGCTGAGGGAAAGCATCACCAGCACCAGGAATTCAGAGAATTAGCTTTCACTGGTGGTTAGTGTGCCTGTGAAGACTTTGGTTTGCCTTGAAGAAAGAAGTTGCTCACAATGTGTGCATTTAATTTTTAAAAGTTTACATGAGAAAGTACACATCAAGAAACATGCGTACCTTTAAAACGATATGTTAGGACAGCTCCAAGTTGGATTTCACCTACTGCGGACCACCGGAGGAGTATCGTACGCTGCTAATGTGTATCCTGCCTGCAGTTCCTTTTTTCCCTCATTTTTAATTCTGTTTAAATGGCTGCAGAATGTGGAGGCTGTTGCTGGGTGCAGAGTAATATCACAAGAATTATAAAACCTATCTCAACTGTTGTAGGTTGGCATTACTGTATTGCAGCCAGTGAAGTAAACTCTGGATGTTACAGAATTCACAAACAAGGATTACAATTAGGGTCTCTCAGACTTAACAGCTGAGATTTCTAGCTGCTGAGATGCTTTAGATTATAAAGCATCAGGTTAAAGATTATAAAACACAGGTTCAAGCCTGTTGGCCTCCCCTTAAAGCAGTATAGATTTTGTAAATAACAACATTCCTCTGGCCATGGATCAAGATACAGAAACTGATTTAATCTTGAACTTTTGTGTATCTTTGCAATTGCTTATAATTAAATTTCAGAATACCTGGTATTCTTTGTCCTTCTGTACAAAAATTTGGCTTTATGACTCTGTAATTCATGTTGGCCTGGTAGATATGTGTAGATTTTCATGAGCTGGTTGCTGTGAAATTTTCTAGTTTCTTACTTCAGTTTAGCAGTACATTGTTCTGTACGTCTTAACTCTCATGTTCACTCCAGTGTGTGGCTTGCAAAGACAGAATTTAAAGCTAGACCTTGATTTAGCTTTTTAGCTTATTGGAGCAAGAATCACAGGAAATTTCTGCTGTAATTTACAGCAGTGTGCTCATTCTCAGGCTTATCTCTGCTTTTTCACTTGGGACAGTATTTCACTTAAACACACAAACCAAACAAAGGCCACAGGTGGGCCTTTAACCAGTTCCTGGTGGGCTGCTTTTAAAGCAGTGGTCAAGAGGAAGAGGCAGATATTCTCTTGCGAGATGAGCTGACTTCAAAATCTTGTCATGAAAGGAATGGGAAAGAAGTTAAAAGTATTGCAATAGAGCATTAGTTAGGCTAGACAGAAAAGCACAGTGTCAGCTTTTGTGGTCTGGTGCATTAAGGGCTGGAGAAGGAGTCTGCTGCCTGCACAAACCAGGGCTAGCACTGTTATTATATATTCAACAATCTTACAGGTGCTAATTTGGATACCCTTCCATCCACACTCTCTCTTACTAAATAACCAACCACAAAATATGATGGGCAACAGCAATAACTTCTAGAGGCTGAGTGGCAGTCTGAAGTTTAGGCTAGTCCCTTAATATTGCTTTTTCCCACAGCTACTTGGATTGTTGGAGGGAAAATAAATGAATACTAAAACTGTTTCTCATGTTTTTTTGCATTGGAATGTTATGGCTCTTTTAATCTTGGACACTTTCCTCTTTCTTCCCCTCAGCCTCAAGTGGAACATGCAAGGAAAAAAAAAATGCCAAATGATAGAGGATTCACTAAGGTGTTCTGCATTTCTTTCAGCAGCTCCCTTTTACACTGCCGTCTTTCCTCTTTTTCTCACTGTCAAAATCAGTGGTTTTGAGTTAAGAAAAGAGTGAGTCAAACTTGAGCCTGTAATGCTTGTTTTAAAATAGACTGACCTGATGGCCTACACCTCCAAAACTTTTAATTTCTCTTGATGCTTAATATGAACGATACTTTCAGTCACTGTGGAGTTGAGCAATCCTCACTGTCTGACGCTTTGAAGATGAGGTTATATGGCTGTAATTTCTGATAACACCTGGCCTAAGTCCTTTGCGTTTGGCAAGTGCAGCCTTTCGTGATTTCTTTTATTTGCGCTATCTACTTTAGCTACATGACTGACAAGAGTTGTTAAAAGTGCAGTCTAGCCTTGAGAACTTGTCTTGTTTGAACTACTCTTGCCCAGGAGCTACAAAACCCCAGCTGCCATTATATTTGCCTAATACAATTTAAGTGAATGTTGTTCTAGCTCGACTGTTTCTTTTAGAGGTTGATAGATTTCATAGTGATTTTAGATGTATTAGTCTAGTCCTTTCATCAGATGTTTCCCAGTTCCTTTTCCTGTTGTCAGCAGTTCAGATCATGAAGAGGTAAAGTGGATATTATCTATTGTAATTCTTATTACATTTTACAAATTTGGGAAACATTTATGCTAATCCTAAAGTAATGTCCTAAAGTGATGCCAGAATTTTTTCAACTTGGATATTTGAAACTGCTTGCTAGATTTAAGTGAGTCAGTTTTCAAAATTACAAAATACTTTCCACCTTCATTGGAAATAAACATATGCTTTTGAATGTTTAAGTGTTTCTTATGGCTTTTTCCATCTCAGTGACACTTTTTATATTAGAAATGTATTTTTCATAGTGGCATGTTTTCTGGATAGCAGTCAGCATTCATATTCGCCCATGAGAAGGGTGGCTCTGCTTGAATATGCTGTTGCTACAACTATGGCAATAATTTCAATTAAACACTAAATATATTGTCTTTTTAAAATTTATTATTCCTAGTATGTTTACAGTGACACTCTTGATTTTGCAGCTAGTTGGACCAGGATTTTACCTCTGAATATTTAGGCTCACTTCAAAACATGTCTTGCTGATTCGGACAGTGAAGAGTTCCAAGTGGGTGCAATTCAGTAACTCTTTCACAGTTTTGATTTGCCTTCCTCACCATCTGGTCTGTGTCTCCCTCTTTTTTCATATAAGGTTAGCATTTTTAAAATAATTTGTACTTTCAAGCATGGTATCTGTAAAAGTAGCTTGCTCTGAAATTTTCCTGTGCAACATGCCTTTTGAGAAAGAAGGCTTTAGAAGGCTTTCTGTGTACAGAGGAAAAAGAACATGAGCAGGAACCTGTGGACAGGTTGGAATGGCAGGAATGTAGTGCACAGTAAAGATGTCTGTTTCTTCACACTGAAATATTATTTAAACATTTTCAAAAGTAAAGTTATTTCATGGTTCTGAGCTCTCCTGCATGGCTCTCCTTGTTTCTCTTCTGGCTTTCACAACATATTTAATTATTGGAGAGAAGCAAGAAAGGTTATAGAAGTCCAAAATTAATCGGTCTTCACTGACTTAGAAGTTATATGCTGTGATGGAGCTTACTGTCTTTTAGTTGGCTTTGTTTATCCTTGATTTACTAATAATAACTTAGAGCAATAAAGCTTGGAGAGTATGTGAGAAGATTGTTCATGTTGTGTGAAAGCATGAATTCTTTACAAAATGGTTTTAAATTTTGGATGTCTAAATCAGATTGGCTGAAGAGGCGGGCTGTGAGGTGATTTTGTTCTGCCTCTTGTTATGAGGTGGGCTTTGAAATGTTTTTGTACTTTCTCATGCTGTGGCATGGCTGGTGAATTGTTCCTAGGATGACATTACATGGCCTAGCACCAACCGCAGCAGGTTGCTACATGAATAGTCAAGGTAGAGCAGATGTCCATCCCAGTTTTGGCTGTCTCTAGCATGCTGTCTTCACAGTGATTCCTCTACGCCTTCCATCAGTTTGCAGTGTTGCACAAAAAGATAGTTGATACCTGACTCCAGCGCATGGGCAGCACATGCTGCCCAAATTTGACCAGGCCTGCTTTAATCCTTGACTGCACAGGCCACATTTACCTCATTTACAATGAGGTGCTGAGCTCTGCCAGCTCAAGATTTTCACCAATCTGGCAGTCTCAGCATATGTCTCTGGGTATCCTCTCACCACATCTTCAGATCTGTGTTTCCACACAAAACTCAAGTTCTTTATTTTTTTTCTTGTGGGTCTGTCTCTTGAAGGAGGAGCTGGTTCTTTTGCAGAAATATCCCCTCAATCACTCAGGAGATGTGCTGGTACCTGTAAGCTTAATTCTCAAGCATGGCTTAATACATTCTTGACAGTTAATAATTCTTAATATTATGAATATTTCAAACTTAAAAAAGGTGTATTTCTCTTTCCCTCCTGCTGTTCCTGTGATTACAGATTAGTCATCTTAATCCAGAAAGCCAGTGTATGCATACAGTCTTCTTTTTGCCCAGAAGTCAATTAATTTAGTACTCCATATAAAATTTGAGTATCTTCTTGTTATTTCTGTGTGGTGAGGTACTGATTCCACTCATCTGAAATTATTTGGTCTTGTTACTAGTAGAGGAGATGAAAGAGTGCCTCTCTCTTGTTTCTCTGCTGTCATTTGAAGCGGGGAATTTTGCCAAATAGCGACTTAGTGTATCCAGTTTCTATTTGGGGTGGGGGGGGGAGAATGTTATTGAGAAGGTGGTTTGACAACTCTGGCATTTCCTGGGGTTCTCAGATTACTGTGACACCATCTGATTAGTTTTTCAGGCTGGAATAGTTTTAACTCAGATTGAGTGAGTTGTATTGGTTGCTCTGCTAAATGCTCACCTGTGACCTGGAGCTTGATATAAATGTTTAATAATTCTTTAAATTTCACTGATCACTTTTCTGTTTTGTTGTTGACATTTTGGGGACATTATTTAAATGTAGATGTAACATCACAGCTGCTTCTCTTCTAAATCACAGAATCACAGAATGGCCAGGGTTGGAAGGGACCTCAAGGATCACGAATCTCCAACCCCCTTGCCACAGGCAGGGCCACCAACCTCCTCATTTAATGCTAGACCAGGCTGCCCAGGGCCTCATCCAATCTGTCCTTGAACACTTCCAGGGACAGGGCATCCACAACATCTCTGGGCAACCTGTTCCAGTACCTCACCACTCTCTCTGTAAAGAATATCCCCCTTTTAAAGAAAACCTTAGAGTAAAACATTGAACATAGCTTGCCTTTTGGTTGCTTAGTTACCAGCAGTCTATCAGACTTGTCTTTTACTGTTGCTGTGAGTATTGTTCCTGTTTGAGTAGTGCATACTGAGCTAGGTGCTTTTGAAACACAGGAATCCATCATGTCTTATTAATTATACCTTCTTTGATGAGGTTAAAAAGGCAGCGCATGTGATACTGATATGGTTGTGAAAGAGCGAATTAGTGTTTCTCAAGGTTTAGCTCTAAATAGAAACTGCTTTTTCTTGAGGATCATTTAAAAATGGCAAAAAAGGAATATGGGCAGCCATTTCTCATACAAACAATGCAGGAATGTGACACAGGTTTCCTCTGTGATCTTTTGAAGCTCTGCCTAAGCCTACAAAAAATGAGCACTACCTTGCTTTTAAATCTCTTTCCTTCATGCTTTAAGTTATGCACTGTCCATTTTGCCCCAGCAGTTGTGTACTGCTTTATGTGCCATGATGTCCGACCATCTAATGAGAGAGTCTGTGTGCAAATAGGCAGGAAATTTCTTGTTCAAGGGGTGATTTTTAGTGTTACTAGGTGCTACACGCCTAGATGATAACAAGTGGTGATGATGGGAGCTATTTAAAAGTCATCATCCCTAGATGGTGGGAGCTATTTAAAAGTCATATTCAGCATTGTGTGATAAAAGTACAAATGGGATCAAAATGAAGAAGCTGGTGTATTTCTTGTGATTAACCTATTTATGTTAGTAACATAGTACTGGTAGATTTTTAGCTAGCCAGCCATTTCTGTTTTCAAACTGAGAAACTAATACATTATGCTTACACTTTATTGGTAATCTTGATATTTCATAACCAGTATGTTAAAAATCCCAATCCCTCAGTGTTGCTTGAAAGTTTGTAAGTAATACAGTGATCTGGATGTGTTATCAGTCTTTAAAAGGAAGTTCTGAGTCTTTCTGAGTCTGGCAGTCGTTGCACCATTCTGTTTAGAAAAACTAGCTTCTTGTTAATTTAGCGGATGCATACTCATTTAAGAGAAGAATGTACTTACTTGTCTTTTTATTTCATTTGTGGTAGCAAGAAAACAAGAAAAAGGTTTGCTTTCAAAGCATGGAAACCTTCCAGAGCAATGTTTGAAGTTGCACTGTCCACTGTTTTACAATAACTGCCAGAGGCCAAACTGCTACTGAGGTTTTCACATCACTAGGAAGAGCTGCCTAAGTGTGTAACCTGGCTGTTTTTGTACCAATGATAGAACAGGAAAAGTTCTTCACTTAATCTGCATAGCTTTTGTGTATAATTCATGAAAACTCTACTATATTGTAAACTCCACTTTCTTTTACATTTTATATTTGGATGCTGTAAAAACTTTTTTATTTTGTTTTATTTTGGGAGTGTTTTGATGAGAGTTTTCAGCAATTTCATGTAATGCAGAGCAAATATAATGGATCTTTTATTCTTGACTTCATTGTAATTTTTCCTTATATAACAAAAGTTAATGTAAATTGGAATGAGAAAATGCACATCAAAAGTCCTTTGGCTGGCCTCTCTGATTAAAGGCAGACATCAGGGTTGGAACTTTGATAATTTATCTGAACAAGAACCAGTAGGTTTTTGTTTAACTTGAGTGAAAAAAATGTTAACTCTGACAACAAAACAAAGTACTAAAGATTTTCTGAGGCAAAAGAACTGAAGTGCGCCTTGATTTGTTCATGTACTGAATTGGGGGAAAAAAAATAGAATTTCTTTTTTTCTTAGGATCCTAAGTATTTGCAGTTGTTTAACGATTTGGTGATAAGATTGTTTTTATTGACTTCTCAAGGCAAAAAGCACTTACCATTCTTTTTATTAACAAGAACTCGTGTCAGTTACTGCAGTGATCAAAAGAGATTTCCATTAGGCAGCGAACTGAAGTTTGGCTTGCCAAATATTGAAGTTTCTTTATCTTGGAAAATGCTACAAGCAATGCTGTCCTTGTAAAGAATGGCGAGCTCTGTCTTCTATTCTTGTGCAAATCTTGTTTGGTTAAAAAAGCAGGCGCAAGCCATGAATGTGTGCTACTCTGACCAGGCTGTCTGACAAACTGACTCAACGTTGCTCTGTTTGTTTGGCTAGCTACTGTGTCTAATGTGCAAATCAAGTACCAACTTTGCAAGACGTGTGTGGCTGCTGGTCTGCCTCATGGATGAAGTCCTGCAGAACAGATAATTGCATCTCAAAAATAGGAGTTCTTCATCTCAGTCTCCGATGTCTGCAGACAGTTTCTGCCTCACCTGTCAGCAGCTTCTGGTGCCAGTTTTGCCCATCCGCTTGTTGCATTATGCATAAAATATGCATGGTAGTTCCTGTGGCTAATGCCAAATGTCTTTTGCTCTAGTAATGACATGCAGCCTTTAGCGTAGTAGTGGCAACATGCTTTAAGAAAAGATTGGAAAAGGATTTTGCTTTCCCTTGAGATTCAAAATTTTTGATACTGAAAAACACAACTCAAAATATAGCTGTGAGAGATGTCTGATTTATTGATTTAGACAAGTTATTAAGGAAATTTTAAAATTTCTTCTCTGTGCCCTACCTACATCATCACAATAGTCTCATGTAAATGTTAGTATAAGTTGATTCTCCTAAGCATTATTTATTTATTTATTTGTTTATTTTGTAAACATGACAGTTTCATGAGCACTTCTTTCCAGGTGAATTAAGACCTTATGAGTATTTCAAAGATTTTGTTATTATGCAGAAATAGAAGTATGGGTTGAAAAAACGGAGCTTTTGTTTAATTTTGGGATACAGTATAACCATAAAGACATTACAGTGTAGAGAAAGAAGGGCTTAGTAGCACATTCTTTATTCACGTCTGGGAGTTTTCATTACATTTTACAATGCTCTGTAAAACTCCTCAGTCCCAAGAAACTCCAGAACTGATTCTTTTCTTCTTGAGATGTCAGCATATGATATACTGAAGGGATCAGTTATACATGTGCTCTGTGCTGGAGTTCTGTCATGCAGTAGTGTCCAATATCATTTTGTAATCTGTTCCTGTATACTTTGTAAAGTTGACAAACATTTCCCCTTTCTCTCTCTCTTTTTTTTTTTTTCTTTTTTTTTTTCTTTTTTCTTTTTTTTTTTCTTTTTTCTTTTTTTCTGTTGCTTCTGCTGACAAAACAGTCTCAGGGTTATTCTGACTTTCTTCAGATGTTTTCAAAATCTCTTTTTTAAAATATTCCTCAGGTTCTTCAGCTAGCATGGTGTACATCTGCCAGTATGACTGTGTCTAATAATATCTGTGGAACTGTACATTATGTTTAGTTAGTGGATACTGTCTTTCCTGCCGTGGAACAGCTCTTCAAAAAGATGGGATACAGCTGAGGGAGGCATGTCTTTGGCTTATGAGAATGCTGTATTTAAAACAGATGTACGGTCAGTACTTTCCTAGACAGAGGACAGATGTAATATGTATTTCAAGTCTCACCTTTAGGGCCTCAGTATGGTGGGTTCAAATCAGAGCCCCAGAAGTACACATAATTTAATAAATTGCTAAGAATATATATGTAGCTTAGCATCTAAAGTAAGAGTAACCCTTTTTAATGGGTTTTAGACCAAACCCATCATGCCTGTACATTCTGAAGTAGGAAAATAGGGATTATTAGTGGTGATTTTTTCTTTTCTTTTTTTTTTTAGGGGATGTTTGGTGGCAGAAAGATTGTAAGAACTCACAACTACAAATTATTATTGACGTTATTCAAAGAACATTTGTATCACTTCTGGTCTGCAAGTGGGATGATACTCATGCACTGAAAAATCATCTCAGTTCCCTGTCATGCTAGTGGTGCTGGGCTGAGCGCTCAAATGTTGAAGTTGTAGTGGAAGTAATATTTACTTGATGCTTTACCTACTTATCTTGCAATTATTTTTGCTAAATACCATATACAAAATGACAAAACTTGATGAATCATTGATCCTGAAACATACTGTCAGGTGTGAGTGTTTTAAAAAGCAATAGATAAAACTTTCAATAACAGGCTAAGTCAATTAGCCATGCTTAAATCTGCAGCTGATTTAGATGAAGTTCAGATTGAATCAGAACAGTACTTGTGAACTAAACCAAAATTCTGCTTGTGTGCCAATTATTCAACCTCTGATTTAAACCTTACAGAAGCTGAGGGTCTTGTGTTGTAGCAGAAGGTATGTCTTGAAATGAAGTATGTTACCCAAAGGAAAAGAGAGGTTATGGAGAGAAATTATGTGTAGTAGAGCACAACTGTGTTTGCTGGGGCTGGGCCAAGTAGAAAGTAGACGCATGTCAGGACAGATAAAAACGTCTTCTATTGTAGAAGTGCAGTGTTTTAGGATGATATGAAAAGATGTGAGAACCATGAGAAGAACAGAGGTTTGGACAGAGCATTGGTTTTTTTTTTTGGCTTTTTTTTTTTTTTTTTTTTTTTTTAATCAATTTCAAGTCTAAAGAAAAACAGAACTGCAAAAGAATTAAAATAAATTTTTTTTCAAAAGGAGAAACCCACTCAAGCTAGTTTGATTTAAACACAAAGTATCTTAAAATAATATGGCATGTTATTTCTTTGCCTCAGAATTGAAAGTAGTGTAGTAGTGCAGATGGGAAGATGATGGGAATGAGGAGAAATCTGGGGACCGTATGAATGCAAGCGACAAATTTTTGATGATTATAAGTTCTCAGTAATAATCACTAACTTTAATAATTTCATATGTAAAGTGAAAGCAGTTGTCAGAAATAATTTTTCTTTAAAAGGATCCATGGGTAGCATTATACAGAACATACATTATAAGGGAAAATTAGAAGAACTATCATTGATCTGTGATTATGATGAAGGTGCTACCTCTCATTTGACAACTGCATGCAATTTCATAATTGTCTAACAGAGATTTTCTTTTCCAAAAAATATGTCTTCTTTTTAGAATTTGTTCCTTAAATATATGCTGGCTGCCAACTTTAAAAAAAAGTGAGTAAAAGCTTTTTTGTTCACTACAGCAAAGACCAAATTGAACAGATTTTCTGGCAGTCATCTGGAAGCACTGCAGCAAAATTCTACCCTAAGTCCAGAGTCAGATCTTTAATCCCCTGCAAGGCCTTTTGCCAAGCAGGGAAACACAGTTAAGACTTCTAGGAAAAGCATGTTTTTCTGGTTAAATAGTAACAAAGATAATAATGAAAAATTAGTATTTCTTAAATGCATTTTAAACATTGTTTTGTGCTGTAAAATGGTCAGCATACTAACTTCTGGTTTGGTGCTTACAGGTGTTAGTTATCTTGCACGCTAGCCTATGTGGTTTTTCTTTCTATTTTTCTGTACTTTGAAGACTGCTCTGCATGTGCCTCTAAAGGATGACAGCTTCTTGTGTGCTCACTTATTTGCTGCATACTGCTTTTTCCTTCAACTCGATGAATCCAAGATCCAAATGCAGCTTCCTGCTCACAATTGCTAGAAAAGCAAATATATATTTCTCAATATTATATTTCTCATATATAACCTATTTAAGGTGCTTCTTCCCTAAAGTTTGAAGATCTCAAAACCAAATTATGTTGACATCCTTCACTTCTTCCTTGTCTTGGCCATTCCATCTGATCATCTAGTCATGCAGTCTTTTTTTATGTTGACGGGAGGGTTAGTGGGGGGTGATACTGGATTTTGCCTTCTGTCATGGTTTTATGATTTTTATTATTGGTATTCCACATCACAGCATCATGTAGTGCACTAGGAGTTAAAGAGGTAATGCTTCAGTCCTGTGGATTGTCAGTAGTTCAGTTTACCTTTCTCAGAAGAGATGAGCTACAGCTCCCAGAAGACTTCATTATTATCCCATTTCCATTTTCCAGTTGATGGAAAAGATAAAACTGTTTGCGAGTCAAGAGACTACCCCTTTTTCTGCTTGTCTCTGCAGTGTGTGCTCCTTAGCCATCTTGCCTTCAGCTTTAGAGAAAGGCCTTTGCTTTTTGGACACACTCTCTAATTTTTTTTATTCGTTAGCTTCAATTTCAGTTATATTGTATTATATTGTGCTATCTTGCATTCCACTTTCATATTTAGTAAATCAGTTTTCTCTGTTAGCTCGTTGCTAGATTGTGTCACATATTAGTGGGCGAACATAGCAGTAATTTTGTGGACCCCATCTTTTGGGATGCAGCAGCACCGTCCTGCCACTTTATACCTAGGAACTGAATTTCTATGCAGGTCCTTTTACTTTGTTTCGCTTAATAGCAAAACCAGCTCGCAGAAGGATCTGGATTATTGTCTCTCCTTTCTTGAAAACTTCCTCTGCTGTAGTGACCCACAGAGTCATCAATGTACTGCAGGTGCTTGGGAGCACTACTCTGTTCCAGTGCAGTTTGGATCAACCCATGGCAAATGATCGGAACTATGTTTCCACCCCTGGGGCAAATGGATCCAGGTATACTGGACGCCCCTCCTGGTGAAAGCAAACTGTGGCCTGCATTCTGTGGCCAAAGGATTGGAGAAAAAGACGTTAGCAATGTAATTTGTGGCATACCACTTGGCTGCTTTTGACTCCAATTTTGTGTTTAGGCTCATCTCCCTATCTTCCCCCTTCCCCCTTTCTTTTAGTCGCAGATCTGCGCTGAAACGGTGACACTTTCCTCGCAGTAGGTGCATGTGTTGTGCTGCTTGGTGAGGGAGAAAGCGTCTGTTACTTGCAAGATCCCAGTGTACATCATCCTGAGCCCCACACCTACATCGCTGCATCAGCAGGATATACCTTCAGGGCTCCAAACACTATGCTGACAGCTGCAGCAGCCATAGCTATTGCTCACAGGCACTGGCAGCCAAAGGCATTTGTTCCTTTTGCAATTACAGGATGGCAGATGCTGCTGGAGAAGACCTGCTGCACATCCTTGGAGTTGTCTCTGAGGCACTTGTTTAAACCATTCCAGAAGCTGGGGACAAAGGGCAGGCTTTTTCCATAGCTCATTGCAAGAGGTGGGTGACATGGACCAGCCCAGAGGGAGCAGCTGGGGTTCTGCTCCCACTCCCAGTCACAGCCATGCTCCTCTTGGCCTGCACTGTGACCAAGTGCTGAGGGAGGTCCTGGAGATGCCCTGCTGTGTGAAGTCTACAGGGAGCAGTGAGTGAAGGAGTGTTCTTCGAAGCCCTTTTTTCCCCAAAGATTACAGGGTGCAGAGCAGTTGTGCTTCATTTCAGTGTCAGAAAGCTTATAACAACCTTTTGTCTAAAATTGGAAGTGAGAGGCTGCCACACTGTTGGCTCTGTTTCCTAGACACAGTTGAATGTCACAGTCCATATTTCTTTAATAAACAGTTTTGCATTTCATGATTCAATTAGCATGTCTGCTTTTGTCATTTTGGAAGCCTTCATTGGACTTTCCATCACATGCTTTCATTCTGCATTCTGCTTTGAAATGTTCCTTTGACAGGATTAAATACAACGGGAAAACAGTTAGAAGGTTTATTCCTGGAAAACTCTTATTACAGTTCGCAGGCTATTTCAGAAAGTTAATAGTGCCTAGGAAAATGGATTTATAAACCTCTTCAGCTATGCAGGCCATTACCAGTACTGGCTGAACAAATCAGTTTTCTAGTTTTCTTGGGATGTAGGAACTGAAATCTGGTCTGAAGGCTTAATGATATACAAGTGTTTGTACATAAAGCTCCTATTTATTTCCATGGAAATTACAAAAAGTATAAAGAGCGGAATAACAACATTTGACAGAGCACATTCTCAGCTATGAAACACTATTTTTTGGCATGGTCACTACCATTAGCTCTGCATTTTTGCCGGCAAAAGCAAGAGCCTGCATGCTGCACTTGTCAGAATCTAGATGAGCAGAGCTGACCCACTGTTGCTGCTACTGAAGTACACAACTTTCCACTGCCTTACTGTGCTCACATCTTCCTGTTTGGGTTTAAGAAACGGTCAGCAGGCATTGATGAGTGTCAGTGGGTGCCATTCTTTCTGCATGGAGGAATTCATTACACACCTTCATACACTCTTTCGTGTCAGACATGATTCTGTCAGACTGCCTCTCTGTTGCCATCTGTCACGTGATAATGACAGGTAATGGAATATTGGTGGGAAGGTTCAGCCTGTATTGTCATACCACCAACATCTGCCTCTAACATCACACAAGAATTTTTTTTGGTAGCATGAGTATTATCAGATGTGATGGCTTTATGTGCTTGAGAAACTGCTTTTTTTTCTCCATAAATTCCAATTTTGTTTTTCCAAAGTAGCAATTCCTTGATTGCAAGATCTTTGATAGAATTTAAGTACTTGAGACATTTGGGGTGTTCTTATTTTCCTTCATTTTATTATAGTTGTAGTTTTATTATAGTTATTATATAGTTATATATTATGCCTTGTAGTCCAAGGCATCTGACTATTCTGACCATGTGTACCTATCATATTATCCATAGATTTCTGTTGTGCTGCTTCTGCTTGGCTGCAAGGCTGACTTAGGTTGTCTGTAAGTATGTATAGTGGGTTAGTATAAGGGACTTTTTTAACATTCTGAGTTTCTCTCTCCTATAGATATGCTACTGAATGAGCTTAATTTTAATTAATTACTTTATTTTGCTCATCTAATTTGTTTTTAACTTGACTCCCATCGACAAGAAAGGCCATAAGGAGGATGTGGGGAACTATATGCCTGTCAACCTGACCTTGGTATCAGGGAAGGTTATGGAGCAAGTCATCTTGGGTGAGATAACACGGCATGTGTGTGGCATCCAGGGGATCAGGCCCAGCCAGCACAGGTTTATGAAAGGCAGGTCACGCTTGACAAACCTCATCTCCTATGACTGGGTGACCAGACTGGTAAATGAGGGAAAGGCTGTTGATGTAGTCTACCTAGACTTCAGCAAAGCCTTTGACATGGTCTCTTACAGTATTCTTCTGGGGAAACAGGCTGCCTGTGGCCTGGACAGGTACACACTCCTTTGGTACAGGAACTGGCTAGAGTGCTGTGCCCAAAGGGTAGTGGTTAATGAAGTTAAGTCCAGCTGGTGACCCGTTACAAGTGGTGTCCTCCAGGGGTAAGTACTGAGGCCCATTTTGTTCAATATCTTTACTGATAACCTAGACGAGGGGATTGGGTGTACAAACTGAGTAAGTTTGCAGATGACACCGAGTTGGGAGGTAGTGTCGATCTGCCTGAAGGTAGGGAGGCCCTTCAGAGGGATTTAGATCAGCTGGATCGCTGGGCTGAGGGGAATGGGATGAGGTTCAACAAGGCCAAGTGGCGGGTCCTGCACTTTGGCCACAACAACCCCATGCAGCGCTATAGGCTTGGGGCAGAGTGGCTGGATGATTGTGAAGAGGAAAGGGACCTGGGGCTGTTGGTTGATGCTCGGCTGAACATGAGCCGACAGTGTGCCCAGGTGGCCAAGAGGGCCAGCGCCATCCTGGCCTGCATTAGAAATAGTGTGGCCAGCAGGAGCAGGGAGGTGATCATCCCCCCGTACTCAGCACTGGTGAGGCTGCATCTCGAGTACTGTGTTCAGTTTTGGGCCCCTCACTACAAGAAAGACATTGAGGCCCTGGAACGTGTCCAGAGAAGGGCAACAAAACTTTTGGGGGGTCTGGAGCAGAAATCTTATGAGGAGCGGCTGAGGGAGCAGGGATTGTTCTGTCTGAAGAAGAGGAGGCTCAGAGGAGTCCTCATTGCACTCTACAACTTCCTGAAGGAAGGCATTTGGCCTCTTCTCCCAGGCAACAAAACAGGACCCAAGGAAATGGCCAGAAGTTATATCAGAGGAGGTTTAGATTAGACATAAGGAAAAGCTTTTTCTCTCAGAGAGTGATCAGGCATTGGAATGGCCTGCCCAGGGAGGTGGTGGAGTTGCTGTCCCTGGCAGTGTTCAAGAGGCATGTTCAAGAGGATGAGGAGCTACGAGATACGGTTTAGTAGCTTGTGGTAGCAATGTTGATGGGAGGACGGTTGGACTAGATGATCTTGTAGGTCCTTTCCAACCTTGTGAATCTATGATTCTATGATTCTATGACATTTCCTTTTTCCTGAAAGAATTCACATGTGTGTCATATGCCATACAATGTTTTGGTCTTCCAACCATTTAAAAACTTCCCTTAATCTTCCAGTTGTATTTGTTAAGTTGATTTCAGTATGATTAGTTTTTCTTACCTCTAGAACTGTATTCATACCACTCTAGCATGTCTTCCTAAATTTGAGAAACTGTGTTTAAGAAACTGTTGAATGAAGTCCATTGAAGAAACAATGACACCCTTGTGATTCTGTGGATTTTAAATAACATCTTGAAGATACATATGTATGCTGAACCATACTTTTCTCTTTCTCTTATATAATTGTAATTACCTGATATATAGTATGCTTAAACCTGCAGATTTTGTGATACATGAGATCTGCTTTCATGACAGGATGAAACGGCATGTATTCATGTATGAAAACTGATACAAGACAGAGCAAGCTTTGCTTTTAAAAAAATTAATAGATTCACACCCCAATATGAATAAATGAATAGATGGAAACAACACTGGATCAAATGAATTAGCTCCCAGTCTTTATGCTGGAGGTTCTTTTCCTTTTGTTCCCTCCTCCATACTTCTTTTTCAAATGAAAGTTTCTTTTCGAACGCTTGTGAACTGTAAATACCAAAAGCTTGTTTTCTTGATTTAGTTGCCATAGAGCTAGTCAGCTGGATTATAGATAGGATACCTTGAACTCATTTTTCTTTTTAGTTATAGAGGAGTCTTAAATTAGTTGCGAACACATGAGTTATGTGAGTTTAATTAGAATTATCCTTACGCATCTAAAGGCATAAAACCTGTTTTTGGAGGGATGTACTCTTGGCTCTCTCTGTACCTAGCCTCAACAATTTCATTTTTGTGAGCATAGGAGTTTTTGTCAGATGTTGATTTCCTAGCAAAATTGTGAACAGTGTGTCCGCTAAGATGAGCAGGAAGCTATTCCTCACCTGTAGCCAGCTCGTGTAGGATCTGTATCCTACACAGGGAGATCACTCAGGAAAGACCTTAGTGCTCTCTGTATATTTTGGTTGTTTCTTCTTAGGGAATAACTAAGGCTGCTATTTCACACTTCTTTGCAACTTTTAAAAGTTTTGGGAAAATGGCTTGATTCCTGTTAGATTCAATGCCAAAAAAGTTGCAGACAGTAACTGTAAATTTACTTAGTGTTGCTAAGTACTATCTCAGTTGTTAACTCAGGATGAAAACATAGTATTTATTCTTTGGAATATTGTCTTTGCAACCGTAAAAGTTTCATTCTGCAAGAAGAAAATGGAGGGAGAAGGAACAGACAGTGCATTCTAAAAAGAAGGCTTATAGCTTTAAGGTAAAAAAAACAAACAAGTAAAATCCTAACAAGCAAAAAAGAACCCCCCCCCAAAAAAAACACCACATTTTCTGTGCTTCACTTTTGAAGTGATGTAAAAAATTTACAGGACAGAAAATATACATGGTTCCCTGTTTTAAGAGTGTATTGATTTTCTTTTTTTCCCTTTTTGGTTGCTTTTTGAATTGATGGGTGTATGTTTTCCATTATTACACCACGGTTTACTTTTTTTGTCCAACCATGGATTTCTGAGTCTGTTTCTCACTGGCAATAATTGAGGCTTCTTTCTTCTTCCATATGGATTGTTAAGGCATTAAAGAAAGAGGGGAAAGGGAAAAAAAAAAAAGAGGGCTATTCCTGCTTTTGCATCTAGCATTTCTCAACAAGTGGGGATATTGCCAGATTTAAAAGTTCTTGTTGTCTTTATTATTTCTTCCCCAATTAAGCAATAAGTTGAAAAAGGAAAAGCGGACAGGGATTTATATGAAGATATAAATAATTAGCTTATTAATGCTTGATTATTACTACCTGGTTATTCAGAAAAAGTTACAGCATGGACAATATGAACGAAGTAATTTAGGACAACTAAAAACATTAGGAATGTTTCCTTCCTAATTATCATTCCTGCGAATAAATCCTCAGCTGCTATTGGTTTAAACATATCCTTTTCAGCCACTGTTCCTTTTTACCTTAAATGCAGCCTCTCAGATCATCTTGAATGAGATCACATGGCATGTGCAGGACAGCCAGGGGATCAGGCCCAACCAGTGTGGCTTCATGAAGGGGAGGTCCTGCTTGACCGACCTGATCTTCTATGACCAAGTGACCTATTTGATGGATGAGGGAGGGGCTGTTGACATAGTCTACCTAGACCTCAACAAAGCCTTTGACATGGTCTCTCACAGTATTCTCCTGAGGAATCTGGCTGCCTGTGGTCTGAACTCTCTGCTGCTCGGTGAAGAACTGGCCGGAGGGCTTGGTCCAGAGTGTGGTGTTGAATGGCATTAAATTCAGCTGGCGACTGGTCAGAACTGGTGATCATATCTTTATTGATTATTTGGATGAAGGAATTGAGTGCACCCTCAGTAAGTTTGTAGATGACACCAAGTTAAGAAGAAGTGTTGATCTGCCTGGGGGAAGGAAGAGTGGCCTGGACAGCCTGGGTCACTGGGCTGAGGCTGATAGGATGAAGTTCAAAAAGACCACTTACCAGATGCTGCACTGTGATCACAAAAGCCCCATGTAGTGTTACAGGCTTGGGGCAGAGAGACTGGAAGACTGTGTAGAGGAAAAGGATCTGGGGGTGTTGGTCAGGTGAGGGGGATGCAGCAGAGTGTCCAGGTAGCCAAGAAGGTCAGTGGCATTCTGGCATACATCAGAAATAGAGTGGTCCAGCAGGAGCAGAGAGGTAGGTGATTGTCCCCCTGTACTCAGTAGTGGTAAGTCCTCACCTACGGTACTGTTTTTAGTCTTGGACCCCTCATTACAAGAAAGACATTGAGGCCCTGGAGTGTGTCCAGAGAAGGGCAGTAAGACTCTGAAGGACAAGTCTTATGAGGCGAGTGGCTGAGGGAACTGAGATTGTTTAATCTGGAGGAGGCACACAGGAGACTTCACAGACCTCTACAACTGCATGAAAGGAAGTTGTAGTGAGGCTGGAGTTGGCCTCTTTTTCTAATTAACAGAGGTAGGATGAAAGGGAATGGTCTCAAGTTGTGCCAGGGGATGTGCAGGTTAGTTCTTCTGGTTGAGTCACCATCTTTGGAGGTGTTCAAGAAATGTGTAGATATGGTACATAGGGACATACTTCAGTGGACAGTATTGGTGGTAGGTGGACAATTGGACTTGATGATCTTAGAGGTCTTTTCCAACCTTTATGATTCTGTTACTCTATTTCATTTGTGTATTTTAATAAACACCTTTTATGCATCTGGCTCCAAATAATCATGGTTCAGATGCAAACACCTGGTACCTATTAAGCCTCAGAATGTGGCTGAACAAACTTCTCAGTTGTTATGTCTCTGGCTACAACCACCTGTCAGGTGCCTGGCCTTCAGACAAAACCGAGAAATAAGATGGTATAGAAAGGAATATCTTATCAATTTCACTTTGTGGTTCTTGTTCTTTTGGCACTGTTTCTGCTGAATGTTTTTTACAGCATTCTTATAATTGACGTAACTGTATCATATGCATGCGATAGCTTCTGCTCTGTTGTGACACAGTGAGTCCAGACTCCCTAAATACGGTGCATTGTATCACAGGATAAGTGAAGAAATATGCCCAAGAAATCTTGCTCAGCTGTGTATGCAACTATTTGATCTTCTATTCCATTATCTGGAAAACCAAGTGCAGGAGTAACAACTTACATTTCTTTTGACGATCAGATTCGATTTAATCTGTTTATGCTTGTGATCTGGTAACACAAATTCACATTATGGAGGTGCAAAGAACAGTTTTATTTCCAACTATGATATCTTGCTCTGCCCTTCCCTCATCTTGAAAAGTATTAATTGAGTGAGGGCTTGCCAATGTCATCTAAAAACTAAGCCAGTATTTATTGATCTCCATTTGGCTTGATTTGGGTTTCTAAAATCTCCTCAGTCTCTATAGAAACAAATAAAATATTTTGAGATATCCTAGAAATTTAATTGAATTTACAAATTTTTGTAAACTAGAATCGAAAATTATAAGAAATGTACTTGGCTAGAGTTTTATTAATCTCTATAAACAGTATAATTTCTGTGGATAAGGTTATCTTTCAAGTAATGGTATATGAGATTGTAACAGTATCCTAGGTAGTAATGCTATAAAGTTTCTTTTCATTCCTAAAATTAGATACTCTGGAAGATTATATTCCCACTGAGGTAATCTCAGAATGGGACAGTTTCTGCTGCTTGTTTCCTCAGAGATAACTTGCATCTTAATTCTGTGGGTTTGTTCTCTGCAATTTTAGTGTGACTTTCATGTTATTTTTCTTGGTAGTTTTTGTTCCAGAAGTCTCATTATCCCATCTTTCCAGGTGATCATTTTCATTTTTCCTTACTTCAGATTGGGTTACCTGTGGTTGTAAAACAAATGGCAAGTTACAAATAATAAGGAATGGTTTGTATACTGGATTTGGCATAGTCCAGGCAACGTGGTCACTTAGGGGCAAGAGATAATCTTTTTAATGTAATTTTAAGTGGCATCTCTGATTGTCTTACACGGGAAGATAAAATGAAAGTCAGCTTGTCAGAGATAATTTATAGGTTGAAACTTTTTTCAAAAAGCAGTTTCTCCAAGAGGTGTGTGTCTGAAGAGTAGGGTTTGAGAAAGCTGTGTTCCAGTGCATAGATTATGGATCCATCAACGATTCCACTTTGCCTCTGGTTGACATTGAATACTTTTATTTGATTAGGAAAAATGCCTGTGTATGTAAGTGGAAACACTGTAGTTGCCACTCAGAATGTGGAGGGTGTTTCTTCAGTAAACTCCTTATAGAGTTAGTACTTTCTTACCTTAGCAAATTTTAATTATCTCAGGATTAGGAAGTACCCAAATTTACTTCTGTAACAAAGAGTCATTCTTTTAATAGAGTCCTTGAGAGAGTTCTTTTAATGTGTGGGGGAAGGGACACCATAGACTGTAACTAGCTCTGGATGTATTTGTAGTGGCTGTCATACTTGATTTTCTTCCAGAAAAGAAAACTAGACAGTGATCTGTACTTTAAATGCTTCAGATTTAGTTTGCATTAAATAAAACCTCCCCAGAGTGTTAAATAATCTGGTAGTTAGATGTAGGGACACATCAATATGAACAGGGAGAGACTGGCACTGCTTAGTGTGGGAATGCATGTTTGTTAATATACTAGACTTTCCATATGAATGAAGAATGTTGGCACTTGGAAATGTCTGCTTTCCTGATAAGGAAGCATTCCTGGTATCAGTCTTGATTCTATGCAGCACTGCACATTCTAAAAGTGCACCATGTGGAAGCGGAATTACTGCAAAGCTGATACAGTGTACCATAGATACTTGTTTTGGAAAAAGCACTGGTATGAGCTGTACATGACTTGTATATGAGTACAGATTTTTAATACAGAGGTATTAAATTCCTGAGCACATGCTTACATTTTAAAGGCATTAGACACTTAATAGGGGAAAATTAATTACAAGTGTGATGAATAAAAATGTAAATCGTCATTGTAAAAATAATACTGAAAATGCTTACTATGACAATAACTTCATAGCAAATTTGATGACTGTGTGAATATCTTACTGCAAATTCAATGTAATATTTATTTTTGTAAGTCTTCACAAATGTTGAAGAGAATCTAGTATAAATATAATGAGTGCCTGCAGGTGCTTCCAAGGATTCCACTGAACATAGTGAGAGTCCTCAACATTTTAGTGGCCACAGATCTGGCCGGTACTTGAGTAAATATTTTCTTCAGGTGCACAACATATTATGCAGACTAACACCAGTTTTCATTTAAAGTCTTCTCTGTAACTATAGCCTGAGGCATTTTCACAGTTCCTGAAATAATATGCTCCAGATTAGCAAAAAAATAAAAAAACAAGGGATTTCTCTTCCTTTTGACAGCTGTAGCTTGAACATTCAGCTATTTAAGCAGCTTTAATCAATCATGCAAACCTACCTTTGTTTTATAGTGACATTGTAGTCTAAAAAACTGCTGTCTAGATGCTAGTCATGTAAAGAAGGTATTCACTACAAAGTAAGCATTAACTTTGTATTAACTACAAAGAAAGCCTCAGCAGGGAAGCTGTGTGTGATGACTGATGAACCTTGTCATTCCTGGTGGCAGCTATAGCTGGTTATGGGAGAAACACAGCAACTGTGTACTTTGTGAGGTCTTCACTCTTTGCTTTTTGCATAAACATCTTAGCTATTCTTGTCATCACGTGGGAGCCTCCCATTTCTCCATATTTTGGGTACTACCTATGATTTTCCTAAGTTGTCTTTAATGATGGATTTTTGTCCCTGTTCTCTTTCCTAAGTGCTCATTATCTCTTCACTTCAGTAGCTCTGGCTGTGTCCTCACCAAAAAAAATAAAAATAAAAAAAAAATCAGGACCTGAGTTGAGGCTTGGACACAGCTGGCTGTGGTTTACTGAGGAACATGTTTTCTGATGTGGTGCTTCCTGCTCGCTTGCTCTCACTAACTGCCTTTCTTTGCACAAAGGTCGGTTGGTGGATCTTCTCTGCTTTGTTGATCCCATGTTCTGCCCCCTCTCTTACCATTTCCAGTTTCCTAAGGGGTGTGTCCTGTGCCTTGTCAGTATGTTCAACGCCTTGAGCAGATGGGTGGAGGTGGTGAGCTGCTTGGATGTGCTTCATCGGGGTGGACTAAAATACAGGCAGCCCTTTCACCACTTAAAAAGCAGCTGGTGGTTCCTATGTGAATGGCTATTCGTTCTGCTGCAATTTAGCTGGTCAAGGTCAGTTTTGGTTCCGATACCTAAACAGAGTTAAAACTGCAATTTTTCTGTACTCTGAAGGGTCTGATCCTCATCTTTATATACGTTCTCCCCGTTCTCTATGTGCCAGCTGGCACAACTCTAAAGGTGGTACATTTCCCTTCTAATATTAGTCTGAAGCTTTTATTTTTTTTCCCCAGTTTACTTAGTAAATTGGGCTGTTGGCCTGCAGTGTTCCTGAAATAAATAGCATCTTTCAAAGACAACAGGTTTCTTTGGGAACAACTATGCATATGGCTGTGATATTGGAGTAAAAGCCAAGATTGTTTTATAACTGAATAGTTACATTCTAGACAGAGCATGTTAATCAAAATGAACATGATTGTGGGTGCATTTAATTCATTTCCCTAGTCTGTAATATTGCAATCTTTGAGGAATTAATGATTTTGCATTTGTCAGTGCTTTAATGGTCTGTTATCAAGAGCTGTAATTAAGAGGCCACATGCCTCTGTGCTTCAAAAGTTAACCCCTTTATTTTCTTATGTTCACTTGAACAGGATTTATGCCAGATTAAGTTACTGTCTTTAATCATAATTAAAGAAAAATGTTGTGGATGCAGAAGTAAAAACTCTGCTCAATGAAAAACAGATTGTTGTGCCTGTAGTGAAACAAAAGGAACCTTCTCACGCGCCGTGCCTTTTTCTCTCCCACAGAATAATTGGCAGTCTTAAAGATTTATCTACTGTGAGAATGATTCAGCTGTCCGGACTTAAGGGTGTGTTGAGGAAGGATGCATATTTAAGCTTTTCAGAGAGGAAGCAACATGCTTTATAGCTTGCCTGAGATCACAGGAATGGCAGCTTGAGCAACATTGCTTATAACCAGTATTTGCAAACTATCTTGCCTGTTTGCAGTTCATGCCAAAAAAGAATTGGTAGATTTTAACAATATTTCTCTTCAGTACTCCTAAGTGAATTACTGAATGCACTGTGCCCTTGATTTATAAAATGTTTCTTCTTGCGGTGTCTTAGTGTCTTAAATAGTGTAGCCTGCTTACAATTATTTTCTTTTATATGTACTTCTGGCAGAGAAACACTATTGCTGTCAGCTTTTACCTATTTGAAGTCAATTTTAAGCAGTAAACTGGGTAGAAATTTGCAACAGAATGCTAAAAAGTGCAAAGAATCAATGTTGGATTATTCAGTTCTTCTGGCAAAATAGTATATTCATTAGTAGTCTGACAAACTGTGATAGAATTTCTGTGGTTGATACAGTTTGTTATGGAGTCTTAAAAATGAGTATAGTGTCCCGCTGTAATTTAATGTTTGAAATAAGTTTCAAGTAATAAAAATTGTCGGATTTTATTTAATGTTTCTTCTTTTTCTCAGCAATTTAGAAATGCTAACAGAACAGGAAAAAGACAGTGGATAAACAGATGGATTTTTTTTTCAGCTAGCCCTCTCATTTGATATTTATGCTGACTGCCAAGCAGATGGTGCACATCTATTTCCAAAACATCAATTCAGACAAATAGAAAATGCAGAAATTTCACAGGTGTCAAGATCTATTATTCTCAACTACAGCTTTTCTTCTCAATAGTGGTAATTTTAGGACAGTCAGAGAGCAGATACAGGGAGCACTTTGCTGACCCTGTGGCATCCAGATGGTAGTCACTGTCTGCCAGTGAATCTCATGAAATCGAACATGTCAAAGTTACCTACTCTTTTATTTCAAGTCAGCCAAATTAGCATATATTGCAAGTGAAAACTGGTATAACCAAACCTATCTGCTTCACACAGTATCATGCAATCAGTCTGTAGTAGTATCAGTAGCTCCAGCTGAGCTATGGAAGGTTGCACTGGTGAACTTCAGTGAAAAGTTGGATGGAGATAGTAAAATTTCAGCTATAGCTAGGAGAGGATGCCCACCACACTAACAAATGTATGATGTTATTTGATGATACTGTACTAAACTTGTAATTGTTGTGCATCTGAATTTGTTTCATATTCTTTCCTTTTGATTCACTTTTTATTAGATATATTGACAACGCAGCAATGCCTTGATGAAGATGATAGCAATTCTGAAGTGTCACATGTGGCAAAATTTTGCTTATCTTACTTTTTGATTTTGTTCTAGGAGGAAGTATTTCAGCTTGTTGCTTAGGTTCTAGTTGGAGGTAGAATGTAAATTGAGCACATTTGCTTTGGCAATCGGTGAGGTAATACCCCTGGAATGCAGTGATGCGTCTTATGAAGCTGCTTGGTGTGAAACCATAATTAGCATTAAAACGGGAGGTCTTAAGCAAAGCTTTTAAGTTCCAGTTATTGTTTCAGTTGGTCCGCTGGTTTGTTGTTGTTCTTACTAACATGCCCTTTCACAATTTACGGATCAAAAGTGTCATTAGATTTTTATAAGATTTCCATCATTAAGGAATACTTCTTTCTTCAGCATGTGAAGTTTTAATACCCTTATTCATGCTTGAGTATTAAAGTACAGAGAGTGACAGGTGGTAAGTCACCATTAGTTTCCAAATTGAAAGTTTCCGTAGTTTAAATAGCATTTTTTAAAAGATCATTTGTTCTGCATTTATTGGAGAGTTCATATACTATCATGAGATTTAATTTGGGAGTTGCAATGGAAATATGTTGGCTTTCCATCCTATGACTCAATTGCAAAAGAGATTTCCATCAACATCAGAGGAACTCTGACCTGAAGAGGATTACTCTAGTCATATTGCGATATAACTGATAGTAGCTCTGAAGCAATTTAGGATTATGTGCTGTGGGTGATAGATCTTTTTTTTTTTTCCCAATGTTTGAATTTTTCTGTTTGTTCGTTTTACCAACATGTTTTCTGAGTCGTCATAATCAGATAAAATAAGTCAGTTTGCAGAGAAAAGGCCTAATCTGAATTTTCTTTGACTTAACTATCTTTCCTAATAGAGTGATCTGTTTAGACAAGGGAAAAGGAAATAGAGAGAAAAAAGAGAAAAAAGGGAAAGGAAAAAGGAGAAAAGGAACAGAGAGAAAAGTGTGGTTCCATCCTGGGCTGGGTAGGAAGATAACCGAGTTCTTTTCACCAAAGTTTGGCACTATTTGACATGGAAATAAGAAAAAATAAGTAAATGGAAATTCCACTTAACTTTTCTTAATATGGATTAAAAGTAAAAGATGTGTTATTAAACCTTTTGTCCAGAGATAAATGAGTTACTGGAAGAAGTTGGGTACAATAGTGAATCTTATTTCCACTCTTACATCCCTTGTTCGCTTCCTCCCATTTCCAAATAGAGTGATCCATCCATTGAATGAAGGGGACAGGAGATAACTTTTTCCCCCTGATATTCTAGAGGCTAGAGGCTAGAGATGTGCCTTCCCTCTCCTGGGCTTGGAGAATTCCACCATAAACCTTTATTGCAGCAATTCATCTCCAGAAATGTAAAATCTGTCCAAAATCCTCTTCACTTTTCTGGATCTTTCCTGCAGAGAGCTGAGCATTTCTGGTGAAGTTCAGATGGCCTCAGCCCTTCTGCACCTTGGAGGGGCTATAGAAGCCAAGGCAAAACAAAACTGAGGGGAAGAAGAAAATACAGTCTTAGTGCTGTTGATGGCGCACATCAACACTGCTGCCTAACAGCAGCAGTAACTTGGTGGTAAAGGACTTAAGGATAAGATAGAATTTGACTGACGAGTGTGTATTTTTAAGCTGCAATTGCTTTTATGTTCTTACACTGGCATCTTTTAAGGCATAACTACAGTACTGGAAATGTTTGATAACCATTTTTCATCTTCATATTAGAATAACAGAAATATAAAAATGTATGAGCAGGAAATTCAAAGGCAAGAACAACGGCAACAAGGAACCTTTCTCTGTTTTTTTTCACAGTACATTCTGCAGAAGATGCTTACACATTGCCTAGCATGGATCTTGTAATTTTGAACTAGAACTGCATGACACTGTCAGTTCAAAGCAGACAAAATTCCTACACCCAGTAATGGGTTCATACTGTATGAAAAAGTTGTGTTGTCATTTAAAGGTCACTGCAAAATAATTATTCTCTTGTTTACTAAGTGCTCATTGCAGGGGGTAGATACCAATATTGGTAGGGATAGAAAAGTTGAGCTAAAAGCCATTAAGTTGAAACAGAGCCAAATATGAAGATGAAGATGTTCATGTAACACTGATTCCCCCCCACTCCCTGGTAAATAGCTTCACTCTCCTGCTGAATTTTTTATTCATTACAAGTGAGATCTGCACTGAAATTCTTTTACTGGTGTGCTAAATTAGAGTAAATGAAGGATAGGTATTCTCATGAGAATGATTGTGTTAGAATAATAAAAAGTTTTTCTGAGATGAAAAAAATTGTTTCCTACACTCAGATTCACCTAAGATTTGTGTTTCAATCTATATCTTTTTTTAAAATGAATAAGCTTCCGTGAGGTGTTTTCAAATTGAGATCTGTGCCCTCTTTAGAAATCTCAATTGTTTCCAAAGAAATCTAATAGAAAGTGTTACAAAAGGCATGTCAGCAAGTGAGAGAAATAATTTGTATAAGAAATAGTGAATGGTAGGGGTCAGGTCACATCCTCCCTGTTCTGACTGTCCATCTTTCAGACATTTGTGGAATATGCTATCATGTAGCTGGACCACCCAATGATCAATTCAGTGTGCAGAAGCACACTGTGAGAGCACAAAGAGTGCGTGCATTTCTTTATGTTTGGATAACTTAGGAGAAGCTTGGTAAGGTTAAGTGGCAGTATAGCAAATTTTCAGTGGATTTTTCTGTCAGATTAATAATTTTTTGGATGAAAATTGCCTGAAGCTTGTTTCAGTACAGAAACACTGAAATGAGCTGATTTGCTTTCTGTGTTTGTGGCAATTGCTGATGTGTTTGGATGTTAGTGTTGAAAGTGGTAGGGTATTAAAGTAAATTCTGAAGAAATCTGAGCTGCGAAGCAGATAGTTTTGACAGGATAGTATTGGCATGCAGAAGAGCACTGTTGTTAACAGTGTGATGGGACAGAACAGAATTCTACTCAGGTCAAGCTTCTTTTTTTTTTTTTTTTTTTTTTTTTTTGAGGATAATAACTGTAATAACTATAGAATTTATGCAATAGTGAAAGCTAATATATTCACGTTATTTAACATATTGAGGGGGAGGAAACCATAACACCAGTATGAGCCTGATGATTGTAAGTTCAGTCTTTGTACTTTCAAACATTAATTATTTAATGGGTATCAAATTATGAATCTATAAGCAATTACACAGATGAAAAAAACATGCATATTATATTTGTGTATTACTATCAGTGCATTATTTTGGTCAGTAATTTATATTTGTTAACTGAAAAATCATCCTACCAAGTCTTACAAGCACAGTAATCCACTTCTTTCTGGTAAGAAGAGAATTAGTGGTGTTTTCACTTTTTTTTCCAGTGGATGGAAACCCACACTTCAAGACTGAATGATTTTTGTGGAAGTTAGGTCTTGTGTTTAAACCTGTTTTTCAGAAAATTCACCCATCTTTAAAAAATTTTCAGCCTCACCTCTTAACAAAAAATAATAAAATGAAATTCAGGAATTAACACACCCACTTATCTCCTCTCACTTCTCCCAGGTTAAATCAGATTTTGGACTGTGATCAGAGTTTACTTTCATCTCTTGCCAATATGACTTTGGGCCTAATCTAGCCTCATTGGATGTCTGGAGGTGACAATTGCATATTAGCTTTTCTCTTTTAGATAAGGAATGGAAGAGACAGCATAGCATTGCTTTTTTTGAAAAGACAGCTCTTGACAGCACATCTTTTAACAGCTATTAGAGCTATAAACTAAAGCATGTTGAATCAAGAAGGGGTTTAACATAAGGTTATTGCTTTCAAACACAAAGAAGATGAATTCCCACATTCTTCTTACTTGTTCTGTTTTCTTTTCCTTTTTTTTTTTTTTTTCTTTTTTTTTTTTCTGAGTGTGTCATTCCAGAGGGAGCTTAACAGACTTGAATGGTGGACCTATGAGAATAACAGGAAGTTCAGCAAGAAGTTCAGGGTCTTTCACCTGGACTGGGGCAATCTGAAACATGAATACAGGCTTGGAACAAGTAGATAGATAGTAACCCTGCAGAGAAGGACTTAGTAGATGAAAAGCTCAACATGAGTTGGCAAGATACAGTTGCAGCCCAGAAAGCCAATTATGTCCTGGGCTGCCTCAAAAGGAGCACATAGCTAGTAGGCTGAAGGAGGCTATTCTCTCCATCACCCATGCTCTCCTGAAAACTCACTTATAGTACTGCATTCAGCTCTAGGGTCCTACAGGAAAGCTGGAGAGAGGGATTCATCATTAGGAAGTGTAATGATAGGACAAGAGGTAGCTGTCTGAAGCTGGTGGGTTTGGATTACATATATGGAAGAAACTTTTTGCCGTGAGGGTGGTGATGCACTGGGACAGGTTGCCCGGAGGAGCTGTGGATGTTCCATCCTGGAGGCACTCAAAGCCAAGTTGAATGGGTCTTGAAGCATCCTGGTCTGCTGGAAAGTCTTCCTACCCATAGCAGGGAGGTTGGAACTAGGTTATCTTTAAAGTCTCTTCCAATCCAAAGTATTCCATGATTTTTTTTATTGTCTGCTGAGGCCACACAATGGAGCTTTTGTTTTTCTTATGTCCATAGAATGAAAGCTTAACCTGTAGGATTGTGTTCTTCCTGGAGACCTGAGGAATGGTATTTCTGATCTGCCAATAGCAATAAGCTCTTGAATTAGCTATGGCTTGTGGCTAGCCTCATCCCATTCATTTTTGTCTTTTTTCTGTTCTAATGAGAATGCCATTTTAAGTCTAGCAAGCTTTATCCATGTCTTCTTTCCTTCCTCACTCATCAGTTTAGAGACAAATATAGATAGGTACTTTCTTTCAGTGAAGATTGTACCAGGGAAGAGGAAGTTGGTATAAAAATGATTAATGATTTAGGTCTTTTCTAAGGAAGTTAGACCTCCCTTTTTTTGTTTTGTTTTGTTTTGTTTTCCCCCAAGATGAAAAATGTATAAATTTGTGTACAGATATTTCAGTTGTAAAGCAAAATAATCTAGCCTGACATCTCAATATGATACCTCCCAGAACACTTGCTAGAATAATGTTTCCTTGTTTTTTGGGACTTAAGAACAAACAACCTATTTTATTATTGTCTGAAGCAGTCAGAAATTCTTCTGCAGTGATTGACTAGAATATTTTTTCCTCATTTTATACTGCTGTATTTTTTATTTTCCAAAATTTCACCTATGTCAGAAGGTTAAAAGTTCTATCTTTATGGTGTTAAAAGCTTCTTTTTTTTATGAATGCAATTTTGGATTCTGACCCCTTTCCTCAGGATGTTTGTGATTCTTCCTGCTTAGCAGTACCCTCAGTGTCTTGGTGCATCCCTTTCTGAATGTAACTTCTCTGGTGCATCCACGTTTTTCTTCATCTGCCACATTTTTTCCATTTCTCCCCCCCTCCACTCACACACACACAAAATAAAGATTTATGATTTCATGACCACTGATGTGGCTTGCTTCTTGTTATCTGTCTTGTAAAGATACTTTTGCCTCACTTGAGAAAAATTCTAAAAAATCTTGCTTTTCTGCCTGTATGCTTTTCTTTTTCTTTTCCTTGTGGACTTCTCTGTGAAATCCTTGTTTCTAACAACTTTTTTATTCTTGATGCTTCTACTAGCTGCTTAAGGGAAAACAAAATGTATTTCTCTCTCAAAAAAGGTGATCTAGAGCGCGTATGTAACAAGACATGATTTTTCCCATTTTATATTTGCTCAGAGACATTTAATTTCTGCTTCTCAACTCTTTCTGGACTTAGAGCAAGTGTATGCATTCTTGATTTACAGTGCCTGACCAGGTCCTTTCTTTCAGTCCTGCTTCTTTACTTAAATGGGAATGTCAGCACATTTTTTGTTCTTACAAATAATCCAGCCCTGTGATTTATCCCTTTTTTGTTATGTGGATTCAGTGGTAATTTTTGCCAATTCTGAGCACTTCAAAATTCTTCCTCTTATCCCCATTACTCCTAATATTAGTGTGTAGATGTCTCAGATGTCTGGCCTATTGCCCTTATTCTCCTTATTGTCTATCCTATGACCCTCAGAATTTTCTGCCTAAAAATTAGATTTTCTGTACTCAACTAGAGTTACTTTTTTAACACTGCATCATGGAGATACTCAGGCGCTCTCTGCCAGATTTCAGGCATCTTGAGAGTGTACCTTGTTGATTATTCATGATTTGGTAATTATTGATTTTTAAATTACTACTGTGATTCAGATTAAGTGATTAGTGTTATATGACAAGTTTTTAAAACAGTTTTCTGATTCCCAGTTTTTCTGGGACGTGATTTTAAATGTTCCCATGAAACACAAAGGCAGCTTGCTAGCCAGTGAATACCAACAAAGCCAGGCAGCACTAGTGTCTTTGCTTCCTTGCTTCCTTCCACAGAGGGAAGAATGTTTCTTGGGAATACAAAGTTAATTCTCTTACTATTTTCCACTGACTCATCTTGTGTTGTGTTTGTTTTGAAACACTGGAAAGCAATATTTGTATTTTTGCTGCTCTTTTTGCCCTCCTTGCAGGGAAGGTGTTTGGCAGTGCAAGTTAAGAGGTTTGGAATGCATGCTTGTAGGGATGGGTAGAAGAATGGAAGCCAGCAAGGGAAGTGGTAGAGGACCAAAAGTTTAACTACACAAAAATAATACTTCTGCGAAAAGGGCAGTTTGATCCTTTCTGCTCATAATTGCAGACTTTAAGCTTTACTCATGGGGATGGATCTGTATGGAACCTGGAAATGATTACTTAAATAGAAACATAATAGGAACATAAAAGGACTATATTTGTCTTTTTTTTAGAGAATAAGAAATGGAAACTTTGCAATATTTATAGTAACTCATGCCAAGTGGGCTTGTCATTGACATAATCTTTTTTTTTTTCCTTTTAAACAAGACAAGATTTATGAAAACAGATAGACAAGTATCCATACTAAATAGCTGTTTGAACATAAATTTTTTTGCCTTTATATTCTGTTACAATAAGCCTAATGTTTTATGTGTTTGTTTTTTTTTAATATTTCTCTTGTTATTTTCTGGATTGTGGCAGTTATTTTTAGCATGTTGCCTTGTTAGACCTTACCTCATTTTTTGTGTGAAAGTGTGTGGTTTTTTTTCTTGTCACGATACATCTTCATAATTCCTAAGAGAACATGGATATTAGTGTTGATTTTTCAGACCTGTAAATTTTATAGAAAGTCAGTTGTATGTGGTTTCCCTGCTTCTGCACAACTGAGCATGATACATACCCATATTTCTTTCTGTGTTCAAAAAGATCTTTTAAAATATTGCTATAGATGCCTTCTCTCAAACACCATCCTGCTCTACACTGGAGGCTATCCTGGAATGCAGAAGTCTAGAATAAAGTCTGCTGGGATGCCATGTGCAGCAATCAGCAATACATTATTTTTTCCTTTCTGTTCCTTGATCTCCAAGCTGGATCATTTCTTCTGCTCCTTTTTTTTTCTTTTCTTTTCTTTTCTTTTTCTTTTTCTTTTTCTTTTTTTTCTTTTTTTTTTTTTTTAAGGCAGTTTTATGAACAGTTTAGGGGATTTTACAAAGAGGAAATTAATGCAGGGTAATATAAACAATGTAATGAGAAAAATAAAAATGTGAATGAAAAGCTTTATTAAATGCACATAGCTACAATGTGAAGTGAGCGTGTGGGGTAGGCGGAGGCCTCCGTTTACAGAAAAGGCTCTTGGCTCTTGCAGCTCAGTCTGGAAATCTTGCTGTAAATATGCTATGTTTGTGGTTCCTTGCTCAACCAGTGGCGCCAGGAATCAATCCAAAGGCCAAGACTTCTAAATTTTTTTTTTCTAGAAATTACTTCATATTTTATTACATTAAAGTTTTAAGTGCTGTTGTTCCATATTTGAATCATTATGGGCTTTGAGGTATGCCTTGCTCTTAAGAAGTGTGTATATCATCAGGATCCTGCACTGTGTGTTTTCTGTATCTTTATTTTAATGTCCTTTTTGACTCTCTGCTAAGAGTTGGATATTGGATTTTCCTGTACGCTAACGCAGAAGTTAATTCTGTTTTCACTTCAGAATATGCAGAGACACTTATCTAGTTTTAATGAAGTGTTGTAGTTTAGCATGTAGCAAAAGCAGTGTTCTTGTTCTATCATAAACTTATATGAGAACAGAATGTTTGTGTATGCTTAATTTGCTTAAACAAGTCACAGCTATGATTTCTGTAATTGTAGTCTCAAAATGGCAATGACAATATATTCATGTTGTTCATTTTCAATTTTCTGAAAAATATGTTGAAAGATATGTTCACATTTCACTTATTTAGTAGTATTCCAGACTAAGACTATCTAAGAGGCATCAACTAGAGAATCCAAGAGGTACCAAATAAACTCTCACCAGGTAGAAGATGAGTCTTCAAACATCTGGTGGTAGAGTAGTGGAACTGTTTGCCATGGGATGTTGGGAGCATCAAAACATAGTTCCAAGGAGAGCTGCAATCAAAGTCAAAGAAGAGAAATTTCTTGAGGAATACTGAGCTCATGAGAATTATATTTACCTCAGCAACTGCCTGATCTGAAACCAGTTTGAAACTGGAAGACTACTAAGGGAAAGTGTCATATGTGACCTTGGTTTGCCTCTTTTTGGAGAGAGGATGCTGGTCTAAGTTGTCTTCTGATTGAAAATAGTATCGCCAGTTGGAAACAATCTGACCAGTATATGTGTTCATGATTTTGTTATAATTCTTTTTTTCAAAGGTGTTGAAGTAGAGTAAGGTACAGATCTATGTTCTTCCAGTTATTCACGTAATAATGTCATTAGAATTTCTAGAAGCTGCTAAACACAAAGAAACTGCCTGGGAAGTACTTCTCTGCAGATCGCTAAAACTTGTGAGAATATACTGGTAACATCATGATAAATTCTCCCTTATTTTTTAATACTCTTTTTCAAGGTAACTTCCATAGGCTACTGTGGGAGACTAAATGCTTGAGTTGATGGTTGGTTGGTCTTTTCTGGTCTACAATTGCATGGGTTTCAGGTGCATTCAGTTTTTGGTCTTACTTAACCTATTCAGCACAGTGCTTTGTGATTTTACTTTGTGGTTTAAAAGAATCAGATATGCTTTAGATTCTTATACAACAAATAGTACGTTAGGGGTTGAATGACAAGGAAAAGGAAAAAAAAAATAAGACGTGTTCTTCTCAACAGTCTGGATCCAAAATTGAATGGAGTAAGTGCTTTACTTACTTAATGAAAGCAGTTTACATTGTCTTAAAAATTTATGTTGTATGCATTTAACATGATCCTTAATTTCACTTTATGATGGAAAAAATATCCTTGAAAACAATTACTGCCTTCCTCAGGTGGCATGATACAGAAGCATTCGAGGCAAACCTGTTGACTGGCCAAGGGCGCCAGTGCTTTTCCTTGCTATCCACAGTAACTGTGCCATGCTATCCTTTGTGATTCTTACACTGATTGCTGAGTTGTTTCACAGCCAAGTCTTTGAGCATCTTCAGAACTGCTGAGTTTAAGTGTCCCCTGAGCTGTGGGGAAAATCACAAGCACTTTTCTGTTAAGGCTTTGAAAAGAGCCATACTTAAATCTTTGCTGATGGTGGACTGTAATCAAGGATGATCATCACCATACAGAAGGATGGAGACAAAGATTTTACCATTTACTTTCAGAATGTTTCTCTCATTCTTTATGGTAATTTTACAAATGACAGTTAACAATCAAAGGTGGAAAGACTGTAGCTCAGCATAGGCTGTGATCCATTAATGTGCCGGGAAAGCAGAGTGACAACACCTGCTGGGTTTCCTGTTCATATTGCTTAGTTCTGTACCACTGTTGGACCTGTGCTGATCCTAGGAGTCACAGCCTGATGCCAGGGAGAAGACAGAAAAGTTGTAGCTATTTCCACCTTAGTTTTAGTTACTGTATTTTCTGTTTTGATTAGGACAGAAAGTTCTCTCACTATAGAAGTATCCTATGCGTGCTCGTACAATGAACATCCATAGGAATAAAATGAAGGAGGATCTTCCATTGAAAATGTTATGCTTTTGTTTCAAGGAAAAACTGTTTTTAAAAGAGATTTTAATTCGAAAAGTATCCCTCTTTTGCTCTGTTACATGTAGCTTGAACAAATCTTGCCAGAGATGCAGTTGGCTCATTCTGGATTGCATGTGTTTTTAATTTTCATTGTTGCAGATAGAAATGATCCTTCCAAAGTTATATGAAGCAGCTATTGTTATGGTATGATGGTATGCAAAAATGGAGATTTTGTGTGCATTTTTTATTGCTTCATTTTTTTTTAGATAGTTGGTTACGAGAACCTTTATGATGTAAGGATTTGAACATGCATATAAATAAACTAGCTTTACATTGTGAACAGATATTTCAGGATAAAGGATAAAGGCCTTTCATTGGAAGACATGATAAGCTATCTACAGTAAGTTTTGTTTTAAAAACGATTCTCACTTTCAGCTTTTATTATATACTGTCACTCTAATAGACCTTTTCTTAAACTTCTCTCCCATCCTTTTTTTTTCTTTCTTCTTTTTTCCTTTTTTTTTTCTTTCCCAACTATAGGGTTAATTTTATCTGAATCTGTTACTTTCAAAAAATAATTTCTAGCTCTCAGGTTGTGATTTCTTGATGTTTTCTGAAAGAAATTAAAAATGGGAAATTGAATTCTGGAATGCATCTGTATTTTTTCAGCCCTAGATTATTTGAAGCTAAAATACAAATCTAAAGATTCCTCTTGCTGTATTTTCTGGTTTGTTGTGAGGACACCTGAACCCATATGGAATATGTGGCTCTGGGACCAGGAAATACCAGAGTACAGACAGTAGTGAAAAGCTAAATAATTAATATGAGAAAAGAAATATTTTTTCTTATATACTTCCTGCGGAAAGTATGGAAAGAGGACATGGTTCTACTCTCTCTGCTGAAGCTATTGTAGACTGTTGTAAGGTCTGTAATTATGTTTACATCTATTTATTTATTTATTTATTTATTTATTTATTTATTTATTTATTTATTTATATTTTGCTCAGGCTATGAAGAAGAGCCTTACTACTATGATGTTATTTTAACATTAGAGCCTTATTTTTAAGAGATCTAATGAAATGTTTATTTTCTGATAGGCCTGTAAAATGCATACTTCAATTTAGATGTTCCCATCTTGCTTTTCTTTGCAGAAGTTCGTTTAAGCTGTCTTCCCTTTCCTTTGCTGTTCTTCCTTAGACATCCTCATCTAAATTTTTTATAGTCTCATTGCTGATGATTTCTTCTTCTATGCACCACTACTCTTGCAACTGTTCAGGCATTTCTTCTAAAAGTTATTCTTCTCTGAAAGGTCTGCCTGGGTTATTATGATGTTAACCTTTGTAATTTAGTTCTTAAGATGTACTTTGCAGGGATTGCATTGGAAGGTTGACTACATATATTCTCTAGGCTATATGTAGAAGGGGGCAGCAGTGGTATGAGCTTATGTCTGGGGGGCTCGTGGTGACCCATTTTTGTGTATAGGCACCAAGGAACAGACAGGTAGAAACAAATACACGAAGAGCCACTAAATGTAGGGGTAGGAAATTGGAACAACTTTTTGGCTCAAAGCTTTTTCAGCAGCACTCATCTGAGACTTAACTTGCTTGACAAGCTTTTGGGGTTAATGATTACCATGAGCCCAGTGGTAAGAGAAGCATATGCAGCCAGGACACCAGGAAAAACCTTTTTGGCTATTGCTTATTTTGAGCATTCAAACTGACACCATGCAGTCAGTGCACATACCTAGCAGCCCACCTTGTGACAATTGCATCATCAGCTGCTGATTACCCATCAGGAAGGCCATGTACTATGAACATGCTGTTCCAACTGCCATTGCACCTGATGAACAAAACAGAAGTGCCCCTCACAACGAAAAGGATGCTATGTAGAGGAGAAAAACCCAAAGAGTTCTGAGGAAGAGCGGGTACCCCCTCCACCAAACTGCAGCCATGCAGGTCAGCAAGATGTCACTGACCAACTTGCTCACCCTATGGACCAGTGAGACATTGTGTATTGCTGGTGGTGACTATCCCTGCTTTGTAAACTGTTTTCTCAGACTTATCTCTTTACTACTGCTAACTTCCACATCTTTCTCATGTTCCTTAGTAGCTTAGAATTTGTAATAAAGCACTGACCAACATTTGGCCTCATTTGCTGCCTTTATGTTCCTCTGGGTATATATATGTATTGAACCATCTCCTCCAAAAATTAGATTGAGACAGTAGGGCAGCAGAAATTGTAAGCATAGGCCAGCAGATGATATCTGCCATGTGCAAAGCTTCAATTTCCTGTGCTGCTGCCTGCTGCCCTGCCAATGGAACATGTATTGATTGTACATAATCTGCAGTTAAAAAGGTATATGCATTTATGTAAACTTTTGCTTGATAGTTTTTCTTCTCAGTATTTGGAGGTTTGCATTACTTAGTAATATGTTAAATAAAGTTGAATTCCTCTACTGTGAACTGTTTTGCCTGCAACAGGATCATATTCTGAAAAAAATTGTTTTCCCCAAAGTGATCAGTGTGCAGGTAGAACAGTAGATGTAGAATAGCTATATAGTTCCATTCATTTGATATTCTAGGCTCTATGGTAATTGTGCGGAATCTCATTGAAGTGTCACTGCACCTTTAATACTCTGACCTGTATTAAATTCTCCCCATATTTCCTCAAGTCTGGGAAATCCACATGAATGCTTTCCCCATGAATGCATTTAATGCATAAATGGTGATGTGCTTTCCTTTGGGGTGCAGGGGATAGTCTGACTTCGGTTCTCACTTTCTATGCGAGAGGCATAGACAGTACTGGCAGGGAATTCCACGGTTCATCTCCCTGGCAAGAGCAGTGCCTGGTTACCTGCAGCATTAACTCCACCTTGTTTGAAGGTGTCTCCTTTAGAGAGGAAACAGTTTTCTTCTCTTCATTGATGGGTAGTGCTTTGATACAAGGTTTTCAGCACTTACAGTTGTGATTTTGCGTGACATCGATTAGGAAGGATCTTCTGCAATAGAATACACAATTTTCTTACAGGAGACCTCTGAGCACATAGTGGCTTTCGCAAGAGAGTGTAAAATAGTATAGGAAATGGGATCACACCAATCTGTGTTGTTATTTTTACAGATGTCATTTTGATTTGAATGGAGATATAGTAAGCATAATGGGACAAAAACCAGAAACTTAGCAAACTGCATAGTATGCTGTAGTGCCTTTCTTGTTTGTCTGTTCATTCTTAAAAATTGTTATGATAGAGATGGTAAACTCTAGGAGCAGATCTTAATTCTAGCCATTATCAGAGGCCTAAACTTAGTCTTTGAATCCTCCTGTTTTAGCCCACCCAAACAGAGAAGTTGTTGCCAGCAGACATAAGGCAGAGCAACATTCTTGGGTTGAACTGGAAAAGCAATCATTTCCTGGCAGAGAACACACTCAGTCAAGTTATAAAGTGGTTTCACTTGAACAGAGCCCATGCTATCAACTTTTATTAGGGTACTGTTTATCTTGGGCCTTCTGGGAGTCAAGAGAAGTTGCTCAAATGGAAATTTTTAGGTAAACCTTTGTGCTTCATCTAAAGGTTTGTGCTTTTATGAAGTATGGTTTTGAAATGAAATGTTGTATTTAATTTTGAAATAACTTCCTTTTCAGTGCAAAAATTCTCTTCTCAAAAGAATGTATTTAAAAACTAGGAAAAAAGTAGTTCCATTTCAGAAGCAAACTACTACTTTGGAAGATAAGTTTGAGAACTATGCAGTGCATATATCTAAAAGTGAAAGGTAAGCCATGCTTTTTTAAAAAAGGGGATGGTTGTTTATGGCAGGTATAATTCTAAAAGCTATGAACTACGTAGTCTAGAGCTGTGGCATGACTGGGAAAATAGACAGTGTTTGATAATTCACAGGGACTGGTTCCTCATCCTTGGTCTCTTCACCTCCGTGACCCCAAGACATCACATTCAGGCAAGGATTTTCTCCTTCAGGTGCATATTCACTGCAGCTCAACCTGCACCAGCAGTACTGGGGATTAGCAGATAAATGTGGCTGGGCTGAGCTGTGACTTTGCAGAGAACTGTTTGGATATCTTTGAATAGCAGTCTCTAGAGCACTGGTGCTATAAGCACCGAGACAAACCCACCCAAGATGGTCTTGTGCTGAGTGAGCCTGCCTCCAACATGTGTTCAGACTTGATGTCATAGCTGAGCTGATATAATGTTACATACATTGTAAAGTCATATTGCTCTCTGTCCCCCCATCTCCTTTCCTCTGGTGCTGTTTGTGGACTAGTATTGTTTTCGAAGTGTCATTGGAAAGGTGGTTAACCAGAACCCTACTGCTGTGGTGAATTGCTTGTCTCTCTCTCTGTCAGGCAGGAGCCTTCCAAGGTATATCCTGCTTAGTTCAGTCCACATCTGCAGGATGAAGTGAGAAGCACATTGCTGGCTTCTTATTTCCTCCTTGTTCTGGCGTTAATCACTGGGGCTCTTGGTGGTCATATACTGTGCTGTCTCAGGGACTCTGTTTTCACAGCCAATAAGTTGTAACAGGGATCAGCTGGAACGGAAAGAGCAGAAGTCCAAATTCTTTATGAGCTGTTGAACCTAAGCAAAAAAAGAGCAGGTTTCCTAGAACAATAGGCAAGCTCCTGCATCACTGAGCAGTTTTCTGCTGTTGGAGGCACTGTGCCATACAGTCTCTTTCTTAAACTAACAAAGTCCTTATGAGAAGCAGCTGATGTTTTCCTGCCTCTGTTACTCCCACTGGAAATGCTGTTTCAGGATTTGATTACTCTAACAGTTAGGATTGCTCATTATTGAGCATGAATTTATCCACTGCTAGGTCATACATATTTATTTTTATGCAAGCAATTGTTTTTCATTTTTAGCTTACTTCTCATGGACAGCAGACATGAACTTTTTTCCACTTGTCTTTGTGATGGGCAATGAGCAAATCTTAAATGCTTGTATTCAGAAAATACTGTCTCTAAATTCTCTTTTTCTGCATCCTTTTTTTTTTTTTCCCCATTGGTGTATACGATCAGGTATTCTTTCAAGGCTCCAGGTAAACAAACAACAGCATTTAGTTGTTCCATGTTGTTTCAGTACCTTGCCTGATATTTTCATAGCGCACTCTGAAGCATCTTCACCTCAGTTAAATGATGTGCTCCCACTGTACAAGGAAATTCTATGATAGTCCTTAACTCCACAGTTTTGTGCTTTTTAATATTACTTCATTGTATCTTCCTGATCCAGATCTTATGACCATTCTTTCTAGGCATTTTACTGTGCCAACATAGTGCATTGTAATGAAGAGATTTCAGCATCAAACTTCTGGTATTTGTTCCAGCATTATCAGTAAAAATATTATGAGTGGCCCAGGCACAAGTTCTTGTAGGATGTTCTTAATAATTTCTTGCCAATTTTAAAATAGCTTTGTCATTTCTCTTACAGTCCCTCATCATTCATCTGATAATGTATATAGATTTCCATATATCAAATGCTTTACTTAAGCTAAAATAGAAAACATTCATCTATAAAATCCATGTTCTTATTAAAGTAGGTTATCAGATGAAACTGATAGGATTACTATAAGTTCTATACTATAAATCTTATTTGCTATTTGCCTGCTTATTCTTTCTTTAAAATAATATTCTGAAGTCTTGCACACTGCCGGTGTACTGGTCTGCAAATTCCTGGATTTTGTTTTAGCTGTTTCCAACAGCTTACTCTCTAAATCCCGTCTATATATAAATTACTTTTTTCATGTGCCAGATAGCTTCTCTCATTCATGTTAGAACTTCCACCTTGCTTTCCATATTCTGCTTACTGAATGTATTAAGCTGCTGCTTATTTTTTTAAAGCTGCTGCTGTGCTTTTATCTGCTTAACTTACCTTCTTCTTTTCCCATTGCTTTTTTAAATTACTTTTTTCCCATTGCTGATTTTAAATTTCTTCTCTGTCAGACCAACCTGATGCAGAGAAGATTATTTCCCCGAATTGTCAAATGGAGTTTAGCTTCTTGTTCTTCTGTCTTTACATTTCACCTAGCTGTCTATGACAAGGTAAATGAAGAATACAGAAGAACTGTAACTTTCTTCAGATATTGCCAGCTAGAAGTCTGTATAGCAAGAGAACTTTCCTGTAGTTCCACTGTTTCAGAAAGAGAAGGAGTGATTGACTACTGGAATCAATTCAATCGCAGTAGTAGTTTTGCTGTACTGTCAAACTGCTGTTGTCTTTTTGGATATTGTTTCAGTAACTCATTTTGCTGTTTGTGAGTTGCTGTTGTCCTTTCCCCCCATGCTTTAAAGAGGGAGGGAAGGTGCCTGAAATGTAGAGAGCCTTTCCAAAACTGCAAAGTGAAATTTCACTTGCTGTGTTAAGGCTGATGTCCTACAGGAGGCAGAAGGGTAATGAATCAGTAAGTAGCAACATTGTGAGTTCTGTGAAATTTTCTGAAGAGTATTGTCAAAACATTGCACCAGGAATACAGAAGATGGCAGTGAAGCTGCCTTTGCTGCACCAGATATAAAGCTTCTGCAGCCTTTCTTATCTAAAATTGTCAGCAGTGTGAAATATGTATGTACTCTGTACTAGATTATTAATTTCAACTCTCTCATGGTTTTATGACTTTTGGTTATTTGCATTCCATGTCATAACATCATGTAGTGCACTGGGAGTTAAAGAGTTAATAGTACAGTGTTGCATTTGTAATGTTCTCCTTCCATTAACAGCCAAGGTATTGCAACAAGCACAGGCATATTTTTGTGACATAGTCTACTTCGTACTGAGCTCTTTCCATAATGTTTTTTCATTCTTGGGTGGTTCAGCACGTATTTCTTATCTTTGTTACCTTGAGAGTAAGCTATTGCTGTCTACTGCTCATGAGTCATCGTTAAGATTTGATCAGTTAGAGCAAAACAGTTCTTCTGTTCATGGGCTTTTCATCAGTCTTTTGTATATTTTTCATCAATTTGATGTGCTAATTTTTCTACATATAGCCATGTGTAGAATTCATGTAGTATTGTCATTTATCTTTAAACATTTGTTCTATATCTGTTTTTGATATCAGTGGATTAGATGACTGAACCCAGTAAGACCTTTGATCCAACTGCAAGATTTAAAATTAATGTTTTAGTTTTAATTGCCTACCTTGGAATTGCTTGAGAGGCCTATGGAGAAAGTGTCACAGGCTGTGAGAAGGAATACTGTAGCTAAAAAAACATCGAGAATCTAGAATAGTATATTGCAAAGAATGATAAGAAGGCAGAAAGAGTCCAAAAAAGGGCTGTGGAAAGGGACATGGTGGCTAGAGAGCTGTGGAAAGGGAAGGGAGATGTCCAGTACTGGGGATGTATGTGAACCTGGGCAGGCAGCAGCTGCCTTGTCATTGCAGGAGGGAGGGCCTGAAGTAGGAAGAGTGAACAGCTGATTAGGTATACTAGGAAATATATTTAAGTGATGCTCCCTTCTGATGGTACACTAGTATTTTCTGTTTCTTTGGGTTACATTCTTAACCTTAGAGGAACGGCACTGAAATAAAGAGCTGTAGGTTCTCAGGACTTTCTCATCCCAGGTTCTGTTTTATGAGTACGTATAGTTAATAAAAAGGGTGATTTGTTATAGTTCTAGTGTTTTGTCATCTGAAAAGATAATCTCTGTCTGATGCTTTCTGAATCCAAAACGATCAAACAACACCCGTAGGTCATAATTAACATAAGTGTAAGTATATTTTTTAATGAATTAGCTGGAAACCTTCAAAGGTTTGTTTTAGTTTGGAGATCATAACTATGGGACATGGTGATTTTAATGGAAGAACCTCTGTTCCAAAGGCTGGGTTGTTTCCAAGCCTTTGTATCAGTGCATAGGCTTATATTAGCGTAACTGAAATGACAGAAAAATGATCTGCGAAAATGGGGAGAAATTCCTACACTTAATTCATTGATGGAGAAAATCACAGAATCACAGAATTGCAGTGGTTGGAAGGGACGTTGAGAATTCATAGAGTCCAGCCCATCTGCTAACGCAGGTACCCTGCAATAGATCACACAGATAGGCATCCGGATGGGTCTTGAATGTCTCCATAGAAGGAGATGCCACAATCTCTCTGGGCAGCCTGTTCCAGTGCTCCATCATCCTTATCATAAAGAAGTACTTCTGCATGTTTCTATGGAACTTCCTATGTTTAAGTTTTAGACCATTGTTCCTTGTCCTTTCACTACACACTGCTGAGAAGAGCCTGGCCTTATCCATTTTTCTTCTGCCTCCCTTCAGATATTTATAACAATTAATCAGATCCTTCCTTGTTCTGCTTCTTCTGATATATGTTGCTTTATTTGGGATACAGAATAAAAATAGAACCTCTCACCTGATTTTGCCTGTATCTTGCTAACACCATTTATGGTTTCTTCTCACTTCATCACAGTGCAGTGCTCTCGCGGCATGTGATGAAGTGCTGCTCCAGGCACTGCTGAAACGCCCTTCATGAGAGGACTGAATTGCTGCATGAGTGTATTATGCTTTTCTGACAGTGCCGTTTCACAGAGCTGCAGCTGCTTACTGGTTTTTACTCTTAATATCCCTGTTGGTCAATTGGTATAGCAGTGTGTGCTCGTATAGTGCACTGGATTGAAAAACTTGATTTATGTTTAAAAACAACTTTTCCTTTTCTCTTTTGCTAGGTTATTTTTAGCACTTACTGTTACAGGATCCACTTCACAGCACATCTGGGTAAAGAGGGAAACTGCTACAGTGAACAGTGAAAAACAGGGATCAGGGCAGAGGAGATAAAGACTGCTTAAGTCAGTATGGCTTCTGAAGAGAAGGTTCCTGAGTGTGCTTCGGAGAGGCTGAGTTGGCAAGCAGACTGCACAGAAGCAGCTGCATATAAAGCAGTCTATTTTTGTGAGATGGGAAAACATATTTTCTAGGCTAGGCTGTTGCAGGTAGGAATTTGTCATTATTAGAGAGATACTGATGAACTGAAAGGAGCTCAGAAAAATGACAGTAATAATCGGAACCTGTGTACATGTGTACAAATACATGCTGAGGATTAGCTGGACATGAGCGTTTTGAAGAAGTGATGATGGTATGGGAATGTGCAAGTGCAGAAATATTTGGGTGCTGTATGCATAGTAGATAGTAAAGGATACAGGAGCAAGAAAACTTTTATTCACTGTCCATGTAATGCATTTTACTAGTAGAAGGTTTCTGTGCTTGTTAGGAATAGTTTCTCAAGGGAGGTTCCATTTCTTGGAACTCATAACTTAAAAGGATAAATACTAGAAAACATATTGTATACATCAATTCAGTATTGGCAGAGAAATGAGCGAGTGATCTGTTGCATATTTTCATCTTTTAGTAACTGTGAATCATAAGTGGCAAATGCTGTTGAAGACTGAATTTCAGATGGGAAATTCAAAGCAAATGCAGAATGGGATGCACAGTTATATTACTAGCCATGACCATTTTCTGTCTGCTTTCTTGTTTCTTTGTATTGCAATCATTTCTTCACTGAAGTCAACTGAATGAGATTGTGCTGGATTGCAGTGAGGCTTGTACACTCTGGAAAACAATTGACCCAGATTTCAGTGTGTTGCAATGAAGTTAAGCTATGATGTCAATCTGTAAAGGTGACCGTCTCATGTGAATAGCCATAGTGGTAATTGGAGAGTTCTGGACAGCAGTTTCCAATGGGTTTCTTGGTCACTGCTGAAATAACTTTTAGCCTTACTCATAATAGAGTAGATAAAGGAAAGTATAACCTGTGGTGAACCAGTGCTCCATCTTTTCACACTTTGTACAGTATAGATACAAATCAGTTTTGGTGTTAAAGGACTGTATATAAATGATAGATTTTGATGGATCTCATCAAGCAAGCCTGTGTAATGGTCTTCTTCTAGTTTTGTTTCTTACATTATGTAATTACAGCATTTGGTTTTTTATTTGAAATAAAGATAAAAATATTTGAATTAAATGCTGTTAGAAAGAAATATTTTGTTTAGTGTCCTTGTTCACACCTGTTCTTATTTGTTTAACAGCATATATTGGTGATGAACTTGAAAAGTGAATCTGGTTAAATTTCACCTATAATTTGGTTTCATACCCGAATCCTGGCTGATTGTTCCTGGCTTCAGTCTTGCTGAATTTCTCGAAGATACTTGGGGACTATTTCCCAAACAGTAAAATTATCATTAAATCAAGTTACTCATGTCTAGCTTCCCATCCACCAGTACCCCCAGGTCTTTTTCATCAGGGCTGCGCTTAGTCCTTTCAACCCCTAGATTGTACTGGTAATGGGGGGTTGTGTTAACCCAGATGCAAGATCTTGTATTTGGATTTGTTGAACCTTGAACCTTGGCCCACGGCTCAAGTCTGGCTAGGTCCCTCTGGATAGCACCTGTTCCTCTGGTGTGTCGACTGCAACCCACACCGTAGTGTCAGCAAACTTTCTGAGGGTGTACCCAACCCCACTGTCAATGTCATTGATGAAGGTATTAAAGAATATTGGTCCCAGCACCAATCCCTAGGGGACACTGCTAGTCATCGATCTCCATCCACACTCTGAGCCATTGACAAACACACAGTGGGGGGAAAAAAAAATTGTCTGGAAAACAGCCTTCAATAGCCTTTGCTGTCAGAATAGCTCACTAACTAATTGCAAACACATGGGAATATTTACAAAGAGCTGGGCATGGACTCAGAAAATAACTGAACTCCTGCTCTGGTTTGGCTTATATGAATGACAGCTCTTAGTAATCCTGTTCCCTGTTAGAGGTCTGCTTCATCAGACTGTAACAAAGTACAGCTGCATTGCAGAGCACCCTAAAATTTTTTAATGATCATAAGTTATGTTAAAGAGATAAGTTACCTTATGAAAAAAAATTTTACTTTTTATCATTCTTCCATTCTTTGCTCAAGTTTAGAAATTTGAGAATTTGAAAATCTTCTGTACTTCTTTTATCATTCTAGTGTTACTTGATGCTTACGAAGGATAAATAATGGTTGTAATAAAAACGATATAAATGTTGGCCTCTGCACAGCAGGGCCCTGACATCATAGCTTTAAAGCATCTGAACACATAATTCCACGTAGTTCTTTCTCTCTTCCTTTATGAACCATTCTCCTCTGGACAGCTCATGTTCAGCATAAGCATAGCATGGGAAGAGGGAGAAGAAAAAGAAAATACTGTTTCTATTTCTTTCCATATAAATAATAATGCATTCTTTGTGCAAGGGCTTTTTTTAATGAAAAGAGACTGTTTACAGAGGGAGTGTGTAACTGCTAATCCTTTGCAGCACTGGAGTTGAAAAGTTAATGTAACTAAACAGTGCTCAGCTAGGTTCTAAGGATTATTCTCATTCATTACTTGTTTAACAGTGAGTATTTATACACAAGTGCCCAGGATTCAGAGTGTTGTTCTATTCCAGCTCTACAGTCTTTTGGTGTCTTGAAATCTCAGGGGGACTGGAGATTTTGAAACAACTCTTAATGGTATTAGGCATTTGTTCAGCTGCCTCTGTCTTTACCAGAAAGTACAAATTCACATGCTTAACATCAAGAAAGGTTTTGAGAGAATGATGTGAGCTGTTCTTATAGTGATGGGGTTTTTATTTTTATCTCAACTGAAAAAATCTGGGATATTTGGGCTATTACTGAATGTCCTTCCAGTTATTAAAAAAAAAAAAAAAAGAGAGAGAGACGTCTCCTGCTTTTTTGAAGTTGTGAGTGTATGCTTTCTGTCAGAAATCTGAGTCTAGAAATCAGCTTTCCATTTTGCTCCCCCTATATTGCTGTTATTCTTCATCGTGTGTGATGCACATGATGCAGCAGAAACTACATTTCTTGCAGATCTGAGATACAGAAAGAAAAACTACATGCCAGAACTTGAAAAGAACAGGAGCCCCATAAGCTCCCACTGTCCCTGTAGCTAATATGATTGGTCCCAGAAACTACCTGTGTGCTGTCAGTTTTCCTAAGAGCTAGATGTTAAAGTTTCCCAGATTTGGCTATAGGTCAAGTTCTGTGACAAGTTCAGACTTCTTACTTCTGTTGTGGTCAAATGGAATATGTTTTCAGAGTATGCTCTTAATTACTGCTTGTACTTCTAAAGCTCTAGAAAGTACATTTATATGTATGTGTGTGTGTGTACATGCAGAGTTGTCTAAGATCAAGAACATAATGTATTTTCCATTTGCCTAATCTGTGCATTGTAGTTATTTTTCTTGTAGTTTCTGAAGCACCTTTTTTGACAGAATAGTATGAACTGTTATCTACAGCAGAAGGAGCATGTGTGTTGTATCTAAACCTTATTGTCAAGTCAGTAGTGGTTAACTGTTCGTTTTTTTTAAATTGTTGTTAAATATTAAAGTTACTTATTGTAATTTCTGCTTATTTATGGCCTCAAGTTTGGCCAGTTTGGACATTAGGAAAAATTGGTTCTCTGAAGGAGTGTCTAGGCACTGAAATAGGCTGCCTAGGGAGGTGGTGGAGTCACTATGCCTGGAGGTGTTCAGGAAACATTTAGATGTTGTACTAAGGTACATGGTTTAATGGGGAGGGAAATATTGGTGGCAGGTGGGTGGTTGGACTGGATGATCTTGGAGGTCTTTTCCAGCCTCAGTGATTTTGTGATTCTATTACCAGGACATTCTCCACTGACTTCAGTGCCCTTGCTGCTGATAAATCTTTCATGAAAAGGAGTTATTGCTTACTGCTAGATTGTCAAAGTTTTGACTGGGTAGCTGAAACATTCAGCAGTCAAAAAGATGTGGTCTACTCCCAATTTACTCAAAAGAAAGATAAATCTTTCTTTTTATTTTGACTTTTGCTATTGGAGGTACACTGAATAAACAAATCAAACACATAGCAGAAAGAGAGATAAATGATCTTTACTATCTGAGTTTGTAAAAGAGACAAATACAGCACTGGTTGGAATGGGGTCACTGTCTGAACTTCTCAACAGCAAACATTAATAAAAGCAGATCAAAGCCATAAAGTGATGTGCTAGTTTATTCTACCTTCACATAAATAGCATCTGTGTTGAGAATCCTCACCTACGTGAGGGCTTCCCCAGAATTACATGGGAATTATCCATTGCTACTTCAATTTTGATAATTCTGAAGATCTAATCTTGTTAGTTTTTTCCAAGTGTGTAACTGATTTGGCTGATTTTTCCACATTACAGTTCAGATGAATACTACTGATGGTTTGTTAAGGCTAATTTCTACAGTGAAAAGCCAGCGTGCATGTAAACATGAAGCCCTGCACATCAAGATTTTTTAATTGCATCATCTGTAATTTACTAGTAAATTATTATTCTCTTAGTGTTCTATTTTCCCACTTGCCTTCTTCTCTACCTGTTAAAACTTCAATGTTTTTGAGTAAAAGGCATGAAGTTAAAATGGTAAAGCAGAACATAAGAAATGGAATCAATATGGAAAATACAGAAAAAGCAGAGAGCAATTAGTCTGGACCTTTAGGAAAAAAAGGCATTTCACATTTTTTTGTGAAGTTAATTTTTCATTTTATTCTGACCTTTAATTCCATGGGAACTGATCACAGAAGTCTCCCTTATGAGACATCATTACTATACTCACTTGTGAATTATGAGAGCTTCTCCAAAAGTAATGCCTCCTATTTTATTATATTGGCCCATAACGTCAGAGGCATTTGATGGTGGTATGGCAGTAGAGGTTGAACCTTCCCGACAGTGTTTTGTTATGTTTTGTTGCCATGTGATGCATGGCAGCAGAGGTGCAGCCTGACAGAATGGCATTTGACATGGAAGTGCATGTGAAACAAAAGTGTCAGTGAATTCCTCCAAGCAAAAAACATGTTGCCCACTGACATTCGTCAATACCTGCTGAATATTTCTGAAGACCAAACAGTGGATGTGAGCACAGTGAGATGTTGGATTGTGAGTTTCAGTAGTAGTGACAGTAATGTGAAAGACAAGCCACATTCTGAATGGCCATGCACAGCTGTCATACCACAAAATGAAGAGCATATTCATCAGGTCATCTATGTGCATCAAGGGATTATGATCAGGGAACTGTGTACAAAGCTAAAAATCTGCATCAATGCATTGGAAGCAACGATGGCAACGTTAGAATATCAGAGTTTGCACCAGGTGGATCCCATGGGTGTTCATGCAGGAACAGAAAGAATACTGTATGCAAGTTTGTAAGGACCTATTGAACTGGAATATAGTTTCCAGTATTGTTTCATTATTGGTGACAAAATGTGATGTCACTACTATGAGCCAAACAGTAGTCCATGAAGTGGCAATATGTCAATTCCTCATGGAAGAAAAAGAAACAGGGGGTAAAGTAATGCTCACTCTCTTTTGGAATAGGTAGGAAAGGTTTGATATTTCTGGATTTCCTGGAACCCAGACAAATCATCAGCTGTGACTGTTACATCATGGTGCTGACTTAGCTGAAGGCTTGAACTTCCTGAGGAAGGCTGGAGAAGAAGGCAGCCTCTCACTTGTAATACAGTAATTCTTGACCCCATAACAATCTAAAGACTGTGGAGCACATTGTCTACCTTGGGTGCACTGGCATACCACACTCACTGGTATAGTCCAGATTTGTTACCTTCTGATTTCCATCTGCTCATGCTGGTTGATGGACTGCATGGGGAACATATTTCTAGCAACAGCACCATCACAGCATCATGAAATAGTGCATCAGTTCCACTGGTGTGTATTTTTACAAGTATGGCATACAGACTCTTCTGCATTACTGTTAAAAATGCATAGCTAATAATAGTGATTATGTTGAAAATAGTGGTTTGCAGCATCAAATGATGTTTCTGAGCTCTTTGTATCTGTTGTAGTTTTTTTGGAAATAAATAGGAGGCATTACTTTCAGAGTAATCTACATATGTTAAAATGCTCTGATTTTTTCAAAATACTTTAAAGCTCTTCAGATAGAAGTATTTAATTTGGGGGACCTTTCTGAACCTTTTACTCTTCCAATGAGGATTTCACGTAAATTCTGCAAGGCATATCAAATATCTGCATAGTCAGAAAACTGGAATGTTCTCTGGGGACATGATCGACTTAAAGTTATCCATTAAGGAAAACATTCCCAAATACAGTTTTAGAAAGTATTTTATAAAATTTGATAGAGTCATTTTATATAGCTAAGCAGTATTTGACTTCCAGGCTCAACCGGCTGTATTGTTGTTGCTCAATGTTACCTATGGCAAATTAAAAGATAAAAAAAAAAACAAATGTGGACAACACCATTCCAGGAGAAGTGAGTGATTGTTTTCCTAATTGCAAAAAAAAAAAAAAAAAATTATTAGATCTGAAAATCTGAGGTCTTAAAAAGTTATAATAATAACTTACTGCTGTGACACACATCTGAATAAGAATTCATTGTAAAGGGAAAATTCATACACATTTTTGTTGACATTCTTGGAAATAGGTCACACTTCAAGTACGTCTGAGGAAAATGATGATTTATTTTTTTTAAAAATTAGAGATGGGATTCATTTAGTTTGGCAAAAGCTACGTAATGAATATGTATTTGAAAAAGCAAAGAGTTAAGTAATCACAGCTTTTGACTCTTAGTGAAAAGGAAGTGCCTTTAAAAATTCCATAGTGTACCAAAGCTGATTCTTGTCTTCCCCCTCTTTCTAGGCTCGATTTAATGTTGTCTAGAATATGTGTTTAAGGAAAACAGGCTAGAAACAAATCAGTTAACTCTTCAGCTGATGAACACACAGGCTTTTCTTGAGATTGTTGTTTTCTTGGGGTACTATGTTTTAAGTCCCTTATACTGCCTTTACTTTTTTCTGCCTTCCCCTTGCTATCTTTATTTATTTATTCATTATTTTATTTAATATGAGTAATGAGAGAAGAAAAGCAGTAAACATTGAGCAGTCTTTCACTGCTTGAGAGAAAACGGAGTAGAGAATAAAGCTAGTGTGAAATAGTATGGGAGAGAGTAGCTGTCTACTGCAGCTATCTTTGTTATGTGTGCAAAGATATGAAATATCTTCTGCATCTTTGAGTGACATTTCATAAAGAGGCGGTTTATACCTGTATTGCAAATATGTCCTGGATTTTACTGATAATTTTTTAATATAAACAGCTGGCAGGGTACTGAATTATCAAACTGCATCTTTGTGTGTTGATACATTTTAAGAGCAGACTCAGCATTCGGTCTATAAGTACAAAGCACCGCTGTAACCTCCCAGTTCCTTATTCACAAATAAAAGAAGTGATTTTCTGGATCTCCAGTCTGCCACTATTCCTGAGACCAGTGTCTTCCCATCCTTTGCACAAATATTTCCAGTTACATGATTATTTTTTTTACTCAAGTTATTTTGATACCTGGAGCCTGTTCACTGTTTCCCAGAAGTCCACGTGATGACTCTTGCTGCTGCTGAGAAGATCAGAAGCTTGAACTAGCCATCAGGTCTTACCTGACTCATCTGGAAGTATTTCTTTTTAGTTTCTGCAGAAGCTGGCGGTTAACTGCTCTTCTTCTCCATACTGCAGGAATTGAGCTCTTTTAACAGATAGTCCCCAACCTGATTGCATGTGTGTCTGGAGAGCCAGGGTCATCAGCTGAGCTGAAAATTCTTTTTTCTTCCTTCCCAGAAGATTTTTCTTGAAGCGCAGTGTCTTTATTCACTGTAGTCAGCTCAAGTGCTCACCTATTGGCTATAGAGAGCTCTTGGTTTGTTTCAGGTTTGTTTCAGGTAATTCTGCTAGCGGGGTCCTCTTGATTTGGAGATAAATGCTTCCCATGTATTTATTTTTGACTTGGAGTTCCTTTTCCACTCAAGTCCAAAACTATTATTGGTGAACACTGCAGATTTAATTAAATTGCTGTTTCTGGAATGTAAGCAATAATGTAAGGAGAAAGAACTGGATTAATGACATGATGAGTCTGTCTTTCTTTATGTGACTCTAGGGACCTGCCTTTGACTTGTGAAGAACATTTGTTGTTCTTCACAAGTTTGTCAGACAGGAGTTCCCTGGAAATGTTTGCTTAGGAGCATGAGAGTTTGCTCATTTGCTTATCTTCAGCTGACTTTTAGAGGCAGTGTAATACAAGGTTCATAATGTTTTGGTAGGACTTTAAAACAAATGAATAAAAATGTGTTGAAATCCCTCAGGAAAATATTCAATAACAGTAAGCATTTAATACTGATTTAATTATTAGAATGATAATTGTTAGGATACTGCCTTTGTCTATTGAGGTATTTCCTTAAGATCTCTAACGAATAGTTTAAAGTTGTTGAATATCGATGTAAATATATTTTAAGCAACAAGACATTGCTTCCTGTTGACAAAGATACATTTAGGTTTTGAGTACTAAAGGTTGCAAATGTAACTACTGGTTATCTGTACTAAAGAGTAATGCTTGAATAATTTGCACAAAGCTTGTTTCCTAGCTATAGAAACATAGAATGAATTTAGAAAGGGTAAAATGAACTTAAAATATTGAAAAAAAGGGGTAAAAAGGATAACCCTGGGAACTACTGACCTGTCAGTCTCACCTCTGTGCCAGAGAAGGTCATGCAATGGATCGTCCTAGAAGCAGTACTAAGGCACATGGAAGACAGGGAAGTGATATGGGAGGACCAGCATGGCTTTACCAAGGCCAAATCCTGATTAACCTAGTGTAGTAGCCTTCTATGATGGAATCACTGCCTCAGTGGACAAGAAAAGAGCCACTGATGTCATCTGTCTTGACTTCAGTAAGGCCTTTGAAATGGTATGCCACAACATCCTTTTCTCCAAATTGCAAAGATATGGATTTGATGGATGGACTGTTTGACGGATGAAGAACTGGCTGCAGGATCAATTCCAGTGTTTGTCAGTGGCTCAGAGTGTGGATGGAGATCGATAACTAGCAGTGTCCCCTAGGGATTGGTGCTGGGACCAATATTCTTTAATACCTTCATCAATGACAATTGACAGTGGGGTTGGGTACACCCTCAGAAAGTTTGCTGACACTACGGTGTGGGTTGCAGTCGACACACCAGAGGAACAGGTGCTATCCAGAGGGACCTAGCCAGACTTGAGCCGTGGGCCAAGGTTCAAGGTTCAACAAATCCAAATACAAGATCTTGCATCCCATTACCAGTACAATCTAGGGGTTGAAAGGACTAAGCGCAGCCCTGATGAAAAAGACCTGGGGGTACTGGTGGATGGGAAGCTAGATATGAGCCAGCCATGTGCCCTTGCAGCCCAGAAAGCCAACCGTATGCTGGACTGCATCAAAAGAAGCATGGCCAGCAGGATGAGGGAAGTGATCCCGTGCCTCTTCTCTGCAGTGGTGAGGGCTCACCCAGAGTACTGTGTCCAGATGTGGAGTCCTCAATACAAGAGAGACATGGATGTGTTAGAAAACATCCAGAGAAGAGCCTCAAAAATGATCCATGGAATGGAACACCTCTCCTACAAAGACAGGTGGAGAGAGCAGGCGCTCTTCAGCCTAGAGAAGAAAAGGCTGTGAGGTGACCTGATAGTGGCCTTTCAGATATCTAAGGAGGAGCTACAGGAAAGAAGGGTACAGAAATTACTAAATTACTAACTAAAACACTTCTACGGTTTATGTGTGTCATGGTTTTATAATAAAACTGAATGGGAGACACGGGACTCCCCTTCCTTTTTTCTGCTCATCTCTGTAATGTGTGTTCCCTAGTTATTTCACCTTCATCATTAGAGTAAGGCTTTTAGTTTTGGATATTCTCCCTCTCATTTTACTTAATTTATTAGCTTCAGTTCTAATTATATTGTATTACATTGCATTATCTTGTATTCTGCTATCATATTTGGTAAATTACTTTTCTCCCTTAGCTCAGTTGCTGCTGTTTTGTCTTTAGGCCCATCTCAGGATGTGGGTACGTGGGTTCTCCCACCCCATTTAGTCACAGAACCAGGCTAAATCAGTCACAGTGTGATTCATTAACCTACAGTAAGCATGAGATGAAATGTGGATTTGGAAAACCAATCTGATGAAGTGATACTGATAACCTCAGAATATACGTTCAGCAGTGGATGACAGTATCTAGAAAACGGGGACTAAATGCAATTCATGTTATGAAAATGACTTTAAATTAAGTGAATACCAGCACTAGTTAACATACGAAAAAAATGAGAAATGGGCTGGTCAAAAGAGAGAAATCTAAAATTCTGCAGTTTCCAAGGAAGGCAGTATATCATTAAGTCTGGTTAAAGGAAAAACTGCATAATGATTCTCAAATTCTGTATCCACAGAAAAATCATGACAGTTTCAGTCAAGCTGTATCTCCACATTACATATTTAATACAGATGAATCAAAAAAATAAGCTTAACATCTAGTCCTATTTTCTACCTGGAAGGAAAAGGGAGTTTGATCCAGAAAACTGTCAGTGTTTTACAGGCTGGTTCGGCCCAGTTCCGTGACTAGCAGGGCAGAGGGATTCACAGATCTGTGCCTCCAGGGAAGGGGAAACAGGGTACTTCGAATCATTAAAAATGGCAGCAATGATCTGAGGAGAAACAAACTAATTTACTAAATATGGTATCGGAATGTAAGATACGCTGTAATACAATATAATACAGCATAATTAGAATTGGAGCTAATAAATCAAATGAAATAAGAGAGTTTCTGAAAGCTGTAGGCCTTACACTAGTGCTGAGGCGATGCGTGCGGTCAGGATGAACAGCAGCGAGAGAACCTGATGGTCAGAAAGAGGGATGTCAGGTGACCTACAGAGGCCTTGTATGTGCTCCCCCTGAGCAGGAATGATAACAGAACAGCAAACAGTCTTCTGGGGAATGTAGTTCTTCTTCCCTTCCGGACAGGCGCCTGGAACTGGAGCATTAACTCTTTAACTCCCAGCGCACTACATGATGTTATGATGTGGAATACCGATAACCAAAATCATAAAACCATGACACAAGTGTAATTTCATGATACAGTGTAATTTCTACTGAGTCAGTTACAGACAGAGCCTTACAAAGTAACTTGATTTAATGATAATTTTACCGTTTGGGTTCGTGAGCAAATAAAGTTTTATTAAAAAAATTGCCTTTTGGCAGATGTATAAAAGTTGTTGAAAGTTATGCATATATCGTTGTCATAAGCAATTATGCATATGTATAGCTATGGGCTTATATTTGTGTGGTACATCTGCACCAGAAAACTTAGTATTTGCTCATATTCATTATCAGGTGGCTCTCTGAATGAACTTTCTTCATTTGAATACTAATAACAGCTTTATCTTAAAAAATGTATTCAAGATGTTCAGAGAAGTGATGAGATTTTAAATTAACTATATAATACACATAATAAGTTAAGTCCTAAGATCAAAAGTGTGCAGGAAAACCTCTTGTTAAATATATACCAATGAACATTACAACAGGAAGTTTAATAAAAAAGACTAGAATCTAATGCCAAGCAGTATTAGCAAGGAAGTTAGTCTTCTGCAGAAGAAGTTTGATTACAGCAGCAGGATAATGGAGGAAGAAAAAAAGAGTATTTTAGTATTATGGTTCCAGAATGTCTAAGTTGTATCACAAGCTGCAATTTCCATTCTTCAGTAATCTTTATTTTACTTAACCGATTAGAGTTTCTGGTTAAAATATAAGCTTTCAGACTAGGATCAGAGATGCATCAAATTAACAGAGCAGTACTATGAGTTTTTAGGTATTTGTGAAATTGGCAGAGCTAATCCTTCTTCTGTGTGTTGTTGTATTTTTGTTTTTTGTTTTGTTTTGTTTTTCCTTAATATAACTGTAGCAGTTTGCGAAGTGTTTAAATGGAAAAAGAAAAAAACCACAACAACCAAAAACAGCTAGCAAACTTGGTATATGCCTTTATGTTGCATAAAATTGTCTTTAAGATGTTCAATAATGTTGTTCAGTACCAAACTCTGACTTTGGAGTGCCAGCTATTGTAGGTGCTAGACCTACCCATATTAGGCATTTGAACTGATTTGTCTTCTTGTACCGACTGCAAAAAAAACAAAAACAAAAAAACAGTTCCTTGTACTGTCAGCTCATTTCCCTCTGACAAGAATCTGAAGATAAATTCATAATATCAGAATCACTGCAAACATGCAGTGAAGTCTTTTCACTGTACAGTCCCAGTCATTGTGGAGGTGCTGTTGATCAAAGGAGTTGTTATAATTCTACCTGAAAACTTTAAATATGACAATCTCAGCTGATGTAAAGTATTATCTGCCTTGTCTTTTTTACTGATGTATTTTAATCTTTTGGGAGTTACTTTTATCCTTTCCCCAAATACAGTACCCTACTACACAGAGACAAAAAGGGAAAATACTGCTTCGTGCTATGAGAATGATGGGAAATTTGTCTTAAAAGAGAAATGAACTTTTTTTTTTTTGCCTAAAATAATGATTAGGGATGGTGAAAAGCCAGCAAATCCTATTGTTGTATTTTTGCCACCACATTTTCAGAGCTTCTATATCTAGCACTTTGGTTTTATCTAAAGAAGAAAGTAAATTGTTGCACTTTTTCTTGACAGAATTAATTCCTGCACTGCATCCAGACTTCTGCTTTGAAAGAAACCTGAAATAGTTTTAGCAGAATGGTTAAGCTGTTTCCAAGAACTGTAACTGATCTGCTTTTTCCTCTAGTTCCTAGGCTAAGAAGACCAGAGTAGAAGAATTTTATATAACTGAAGTGCTTTTTGACTGTAATGTTGTACAGGAAAGACTGGTTCTCTGACAATTACAAAAGTTTAAATTTTCAGAAGTACTTTATCAGTATCCCTTTTACTGACTGGTACAATACATTTCAGCAGTAGTTAGTTACATTTCATCAGTTTTCTAATTCTAAATGCTTTTAGTAATTGTGGTGTTTGTGTATAAAACAAGCAGTGGAAAAGAAGTAAAATAGAATCTCTTTATCTTGTGTATGGAATTAAAAACAGCATTCCCAAAATATGTTTTCTAATTTAAAACATAGTGACTTAGAAAATGCAATAGTATTTACAAGGACTGCTCTGAAAGTAATGCCTTCTGTTTTATTATGTTGACCCATGACTCCACAGGTGAATGCTGATCTGGCAGTAGAGCTCGAACCTTTGCGTCAATATTTTTAAACTAATTCTGGCTTTTGAGCAAACTAAGTTGTATGAGAAGTTTTTCTGCAGTATGACAGTAGAGATTGAACCTCCCGCCAGTGTTTTGTTACATTTTGCTGCCATGTGACAGATGGCAGCAGAAGGACACTCAGGCGAAATAACATCTGACATGGTAGTGCCTATGAAGCAGAGATGTATCACTGAATTTCTCCACATAGAAAAAATTACACCCATTGACATTCACTGATGCTTGCTGAATGTTTCTGAAAGCTAAACAGTGGATGTGAGCACGGTGAGGCATTGGGTGGTGATTTCAGCAGTGGTGATAGCGGCATGAAAGACAAGCCACATTCTGAATGGCCATGCACAGCTGTCGCACCACAAAAACGAAGAGCATCTTGATCAGCTCATCTATGCAAACTGGCAAATCACAACCAGAGAACTGTGTTCAGAGCTCAAAATCAACTTCAGTGCATTAGAAGCAATTGTGGCAATCTTGAATAATCACAGAATTTGTGCCACATGTGTTCCACAGATGTTCATGCAAGAAGAGAAAGAATACCATATGCAGGTTTGTCAGCCTTATTGATCCAACACATTTTCCTGGATTGCATCATTACTGATGATGAGACAGGGCTACGACCACTACGAGCCACAGTCAACAAAGCAGTCCGTGAAGTGGAACATGTCAATTTCCCATGGGAGAAAACATCAAGAGGCAGCTGGGGAAGTTTGTGCACTGTCTTTTGGGGTAGGCAGGAAAGAGGTCATCAGTCTGGATATCCTGGAACCCTGTCAAACCATCAACTCTAACTGCTGCATCATGACGCTGACTAAGCTGAAGGCTTGAACTTCCAGTAGCAGACCAGAGAAAAAGACAGATGGCCTTTCTCTTGCAACACAGTAATACTTGGCCCCTACCAGTTGGATTGTGGAGCACACTGATCTTGAGCGGTACTGTCCTACCACACCTACTGTATAGACCTGATTTGTTACCTTCTGACTTCTATCTGTTTGATCCAATGAAAGATGGACGGTATATGCAACATTATCTGAGCAGCAATATTCTCATAGCTTTGTAGAACTGTGGGTCACCTCTGTTGTTGCAGATTTTTACAAGCATGGCATACAGGCTCTTGTTCATCACTGACAAAAATGCACAACTAACGATGGTGCTGTGTTTAAAAAGCGTTTTGTAGCTGAGAGTTTGTTCTTATCAAATAGCATTTCTGTGCTCTTTGTATCTGTTGTAGTTTTCATGGAATTAAAAAGGAGGCATTACTTCCAGTGTAACCTGTTTATACTGTTGAATTGAACTTATTGTTACCATGGTCTTCAAGATTTTCTAACTAGACCTCGGCATCTCGCCTCATTTTTACTCATGGACTATAAGAGGAAAATAACTTTTCCAGCCTTCTAAAATCCCAGTTGGTTTTTCAGCTTTGAATGAAGTAGTAGTTGAAATTTGAAATGAAGCACCTGCAGAATAGTCTATTTCTGTGAAAAGCTGATTCAACAGTTCAACTTATTCTGGCTACAGAGGCCTTTTCTTTATCTTCTGCTCCTCCAGAGATTTTACTTCTCTTCAGCACTTTAAATAGTACTGAATATTTTTCTAGATAGGTTAAGTGCATTTGCACAAAATAGCATCATTTCATATTTAAATATATAGAGTAGTTTAGAAACAAATAGAACAACATTCATAAGCCGTCTGTTCTTCTGCTTTTGTCTGTTCTGCCTAGAGTGTTATGCAGATCTGACTCTCTAAAGAAAGAAAATTTTGTAGAAAGTGTTCATGTACTTTGCCACTTCACTAATCATAATTTTGTCATTTCAGAAGATGACAGAGGAAGGCTGATGCAATTTCATCCTGTTAATCTGCCATTCTTGCAGGTTAATTGTTTTGTCCAAGTGTTAAAGCATATGTTTTGGTCCATATTCTCCTTCAAATGATTCACTTTTAAGCTTAGAATGGTGCATAAAAAAAATTTTTGTTCCTTAAACTTATTTGAAACAGGCATATTTCATCAAGGAGTATGTAATCTTATACACAAATGTATGTTTTGCCATGTTGAAAAATGGTGCTGCCTCTCTGCCAAACATAAAGGAGCTTACCTTTGCAAGGCAGGTCCTGTTCCAAGTAACATATAGAACTCAGCCTCTCACAGGTGACATGCTGGTTTTAATGTTAGACATCTTTACAGCCTGCTGGAGAGGAATGACAGGCTTTATTTTCTTTTGCAAAATAATTCCAGCTTCATGTAATCCTTCTTCCTTCCTTCACAGTATATTTTTAAAAGCACTTTTCTCCCTTGATCCTGAACATAGAAAACTCTTTTAAGGTCTGCTCTGCTGGGTGGAGTTTTTGTATGTTTATGACTTCTATCACATAATTTTTCTTTTGAACTGTGTACTTACATAGAGGCAAGCTAGAAAATTGAGTGTTTCTAGAGGGGTGTCTGACAATTAAGGGAATGTCATATTTTCCAGCAAGAGTACCAGATCTATGCTGTGTGTGATTTAACCAGCAGTTTCTGCATGAAGAACAGTGTGAACTTTGTTTACTGGAGGATTACTGAAAATCCTATAATTCATCACTTGTCTGTCAGAAGCAAGTTTTCTCTGATTTAGTGCCTCATTCAGAACTGAAAAGTACATATTTTACCTTAAACGTTGGGTGTTTTGGTTCAGGTCCTACATTCTAGCTTTGTGTAGATTACAAATACCCTTAGTATATATTTTTGTAAAATGACAAACTGTATGAATGAAAGAAAATTCTTTAAGGCATATAGCTACCAGGTTAAGATGTACTGCTTGCTTATTATAAAGCTGTTTTTCAAAACAAACTAACTGTTTGACTGTATGGTTATTAGAGTAAGTGATGAGAGACTGTAGAACTTTTATATGCATAAACTAGCATGTGTGGTAGATACCTGCATTGGTTTACTTCAGGCGAAAAGTAAATGGCTGTATTTAATAGCCTATTTCTTACATCAGTCACACAGCCTTTGCATCTACTTGATACCTCAGCGTATTAGGCAGTTAAGAATCAAGATTCACATACTCATCCCCCAATTTTTCGCTTCCTTAAAAACCTGTTGACTTTCCTCTCCAAGAGCAAGCATTTTGCTAAACAGCAAGCTGGTACTTTTTTTGTGTAGTTGCATAGTATGAAGAACAAGATGCCTTCTGGTGTAGCTTTTTTTAATCCAAAATAATTTTTCATTTTTCGTAATGCCAGAAGTTCTGTTATTCTGATGGTGGAACGAGTGGGTTGCACAAGCCTTATACACTGGTAGAATTCAGCTGAAGACCTCCTTGATGCTGGAGCAAGCATTTTGATTAGGACATTAATTGTTGTATGTACATATTCCATTTCCATATGACAAAGGCAGAGAAATGAGATATAAGCCATGTGTGCTTTTCCCTTTCTCTGTTTTTGCTCTGTTGCTGCTCTTGGAAAGATTGGAGATAGGCATATTGATATGTCCTCGCATGTCATCCAGGATGCTGAAAGACTTTTTGTAATTAGTGAGCAACCTGTTCTTTTAAAACTGGTGACTAGTAAAATAAATTGGTTATACACTTTTCAATAAAAGACTATTTGTGATTAATTGCATTTTCTAGATATTAATAAATAAACTCTGGGAAGAGGATTACCCATCCAACAATTATTCTTGTAGTTAAGAAGAGGTTTATCCAAATGTAGAATTATTGGATGGCTTGGATTTGAAGGATCCCTGTATTGGGCAGGGTAGTGCCACCCTCTAGATCAGACTGTCCAGGACCCCATCCCACCTGGCCTTGAATACTTCAGCCATTAACATTTTCTTCTAAAATAATCGTTTATATTCTTATGGAAACCTGGTGACTTCAGCTTGGGATTTAAAAAAAAAAAAAAAAAAAAAAAAAAAAAGCAAAGTAGCATTTTTAATTATGAAATATCCTTTGGCAAAGTAAGGCAAAGTAATTAAGCACTTGATGTTGTGTATCTTATCCTTCACGGGCTTTCTATTTGAGATCACTAAATTATATTTCAAATAACACAGGTTATTTTCCTCAATTTTTTGCATGGATCTTTTCATCTTTCCTTTTAAACTTCACTCTTCTGATCTTTGAGAATTAGACCATATGGGCTAAAACTGAGTGCTTCTGAGTTGTGACTAAAGGAGGATATAGTTACAATAGTAACGTGCACAGATGCTCTGCTGAGAATCTACTTTACCAGCTGGCTTGCTCACTGAGACCTCTCTTCCCTCCACCACTGTGTCTAACATTTTCTCCAGTAGTCCTTCCACTCTTCCTTTCCTATCTCAGCTGTCCATTCTCTTTGCCTTTTTTGTCTTGCTTTTTATTCACCTTCATAAATCAGTTCTCCTCTTTGTGAATTTTTCTGTTTATTTGGCATCAAAATCCAAATATCTCTAAGGAAAAAAAGAACTCCATGAACAAGAGCCACTGTTCCCTAGACAGCAAATGGGAAATTAGCGTTTCATACTGCCCAAGTCTGCTGACAGGCTCTAGGCTCAGGCTTTCGAACAAAAATGTGTGTACTGCTTACTTGGAGCTGGGCGATATGGAAGCCACTAGTGATTCTGAATGCCAAGCTTTTACTGTTGCACTTCCTTCCTCTCCCTTATGGCCCCAAATGTCCTGAAAGTTAGCCACACTACAGGTTAGAGTCATGATCTTGTTTAGTTGTATACAGGTTTTCCTCCACTTCCCCTTTCCTCCCCATCCCTGTTTTCCATACCTACTTTCCTTTGCTTCTGCAGAAACAGTCAAGTTGTCCCAGGGGCAACTTCTGTGTAAGCGTGAATTAAGAGTGTGGATCTGATGTCTTGCCTTATTAAATGAAAAGGAAATCCCATCTCACTGAGGTCCTAAACACTCACCTTTTCTTGGGGTACACAATCACTACCAGTGTTTTAACAAGAAATCCTTAACTTCTTATATGGCTTTTAGGTTCTGGAATATTGAATCCAGAATGCCATTTTATTAAATTTTTGAAATAGTATTCTAAAAGCTACTTGAATTTCTGCTTTGTTGAATGTCTCTTAAGAGGTACTAGCTTAAAAAGTATTGGAGGGATGGAACTCAGTGTGAAAGAATGTCTAAATTAAGATTTAGTTTTATATTTATTTATATACACTACACTCCCACTTATGATAGCATAGCCTTCACAGAGTAGTATGGGTTGTACGTAGCTCACACACAGTCCAGGCTTCCAAATGCCTGAAAAGAATGATCAAATCTTTTGAGGCTGAAACAAAACCTTTGAAAGGAAACATGCATTCAAAGTGCTAGAGATAAAAGATTCAAGAAGTCTTGCTACTGCTCTGAACACTGTGAGATCAAACAGCTCTCTGTTTGAGGAGAGTCACCCATTTCTGTTTTTGAAGAATTGCAGACTGCCAGCCTTCGTTTAAGTTCAGTTGGAGACTGTTTAGTATGTGGGTAATAACTCTTCCATAATGCATTTCTCCAGAGCTGTTCTTTACACATGAACAAAGTTAAATATGTTTAAAAATGAAAGGAGAATGGAAAATGTAGCACTGTAATAATGTTAAATCTTAGTAATCGAGCAACATGACTAGTACATGTGAGAAGTAACCTAATCTACATTACTTCCTTGTTAAAACTATTCCAAAAGATTTTAGGAAAAGTATTTTGCTTTTATGATTCTACATATTTAAGTCAACTTTGCATGGTTGATGAAACTTGGTTTTCTTCAGATACATAAAATGTGCAACCCATCTCTGCATAAATGCACAATTCCTGAAACAACCCTGTTACTGTTTAAACAGCTAGTATAAATAATGAACCACTCCATTACCAAGAATATAAATAAATGAAGACAAGTAAGGGTTCTCTAGAGCTGAAAGTTTAGGTTTTGCAAAAACTTCGACAGCTGTAATTTGTAAGTCCTTGCAGACTGAGGGGTGTGAGTGATGTAAACTCTAGAAAGCCAACATTTAATTTATGTCTATTTTGTCATTTTGCCAAAAGGCAGGACTGCATTATTAAACTTTTTTGTTTGTTTGTTTGTTTGTTTGTTTTTCCTATGTACAAATTTTGAATGGAGCAACATCTGGCAGAAAAAAATTCAAAAAAAGTGAATTAAGTTGTGCAATGCTGTAAACAGAGAACAGAATTATACTGCACTATGAGTGATGAGAATCATAGAATCGTAGAATCATAAGGTTGGAAAGGACCTACAAGATCATCTAGTGCAACCATCCTCCCATTACCATTGCTAACCACAAGCTACTAAACCATATCTCATAGCTCCTCATCCAGAGGCCTGTTGAACACTGTCAGGGACAGTGACTCCACCACCTCCCTGGGCAGGCCATTCCAGTACCTGACCACTCTTTGAGAGAAAATTTTTTTCCTTATGTCTAATCTAAACCTCCTCTGATACAACTTGTGGCCATTTTCTCAGGTCCTGTTTGTGCTCCAGATCCCTCACCAGTTTTGTTGCCCTTCTGTGGACACGTTCCAGGGCTTTAATGTCTTTTTTTTTTTTTTCGTGAGAGGCTCAAAACTGAACACAATACTCGAGGTGCAGCCTCACCAGTGCTGAGTACAGGGGGACGATCACCTCCCTGCTCCTGCTGGCCTCCCTATTTCTAATGCAGGCCAGGATGCCATTGGCCCTCATGGCCACCTGGGCACACTGTTAGCTCATGTTCAGCTGAGCATCAACTAACACCCCCAGGTCCCTTTCCACTTCACAGCCACTCTGCCCCAAGCCTGTAGTACCGCATGGGGTTGTTGTGGTGAAAGTGCAGGACCCGGCACTTGGCCTTGTTGAACCTCATCCCATTCCCCTCAGCCCAGCGATCCAGCTTATCTAGATGCCTCTGAAGGGCCTCCCTACCCTCAGGCAGATCAACGCTACCTCCCATCTTGGTGTCGTCTGCAAACTTACTCAGTTTGTACACCCAATCCCCTCGTCTAGGTTATCAGTAAAGATATTAAACAAGATAGGCCTCAGTGTTGACCCCTGGGGGACACCACTTGAAACGGGTCGTCAGCTGGACTTAACTTCATTAACCACTACCCATTGGGCATGGCCCTCTAGCCTTTGCTTTACCCAAAGGAGCATATGCCTGTCCAAGCCACGGGCAGCCAATTTCCCCAGAAGAATACTGTGAAAGACCGTGTCAAAGGCTTTGCTGAAGTCTAGGTAGACTACATCTACAACCTTTCCCTTGTCTACCAATCTGTTCACCCAGATAGAAGGAGATGAGGTTGGTCAAGCACAACTTGCCTTTTATGAACCTGTGCTTGGTGGGCCAGATCCCCTGGAAGCCACACACATGTCGTGTGATCTCACCCAAGATGATTTGCTCCATAACTTTTCCTGATACTGAAGCCAGGCTGACAGGCATGTAGTTCCCCAACTGTAGTAGTTACCACTAGAAAAGTCTCCATTTTAGAGAAAGTCACCATTTTAGAGAAGTCTAGCCAAAAAATCTTTTCGCTAGATAAAATTGATAAGAATAGAAGGTCAAAATTAAAATTATTTTCTTTGCATGTTATGACATAGAGTTAATTTTAAATGTAAAAGCTAGATGGATCACAAGTGTGCTTCTTATTATGTCATAATCTTTAAAAGTTCAGTCTTTCTAATTTTTAGCTAATTGAGAAGATGTACAAACTTCAAATATAGGACTATGAATTCCGTATGTTTAAGCGTTTAAAAAGAAATAACTTAGTTGTTTCCTCTGTCCTCAAATAACCATTCACCTGTAATTTTAGTGATCCACAGAGGAAAATGGCTTAATTGACTTCTCAGAAATTTGATCAATTTTGATGGTAACATAACTTTTTAAGATACAAAATTAATGAGTAAATTTAAATCTTTTCAATAGTGTTAGTGTGAGTCTTTGTCTCAAATTTTTAAAATATGGAGAAAGAAAGGTAAGAGCTTTCCTTGGATGGTGGAGGCATGGATGAGTCTTGCGGACACAAGGGAAGATGGAGGGAAGTCTAAAGGGACAGACGGATCGTGAGCAAGATGAAATGTATTCTGGTTCATGGAATGTTTTAGATAAACAAAATGGTTCATATTTTATGGCTCTTCTCCTGGACATTTCCAGAAACACTGGAGTCTCTACTATAAGTTAGTTATATAGTCAGATAATATGACTACGTAAGTGATTATGAACTGCCACACCACTGTGCTGTGTTACTGAGTGAAGATAATGCAGAGTGCAGATGGTCCTAGTTGCCTGTTTTGAGACATAGTAACATTCTCTGTTGGTACATAGGGTATTTCTTCTTCTTTATTTAGTACTCTGTATTAGACCGCTCAACCTTCACTTTATTTATTGCAATATAGTAGTAACATTTCTCACATCAAGCATCTCACTCCAGGGTTCTGTACAGTTGTGCTTGTTGGTGTAAGGTCTGTCACCTAAACATGCATCCTTCTGGTAGAAGAACAGCTAAGTGAGAAAGAGCAAAAGTGAGGAAAAAAATGGGTTTATTAATGGTTCTAATTCCAATGGCATCAGGATTTTGAAAATACTTCTGGTTGTTAAGTAGCAACTTCACCAGTCCTCTGCATAACAAATGGTCATTGTGATGGTGATACCCTCTGTGTTACTTCATTCCCAGCAACATCAAGGCCTACAGCACACACAGAAGAGACAAAGCTGAGGGTGAACTGCATCTCCAGGTATCAAGGGTCAGAGTTGCCTAAAGGCAGCTCTGCTGTATTGCAGCCCTGCCTCAGGTCATGCAGGAAATGGCAGTGGCTCTGTCACTTCAGGCTTCCTTTGGTTGCCTTTAGGATTCAGACTGAACATACAACTCAAACTGCAAAAACTGTTTTTTGTTTCTGCTTCTGTTTGTTTGTTTGTTTGTTCTGTATTGCAGTCTGGGTTATAAACTCCCTCTGTTTACTCAAGAATGTTACTTAATCTGTGTTTGTATGGTATTTCTAGGGAGCATTATTATTTTGGTTAACAGAATTTCTCTGACCATAGTTATAGGGTCACAGATACAAACAGAAGAGAAGGCATTTCTATCTCTGACGATTGGGACTGAAATCATAGAATCACTGAATTGTTGAAAAAGACCGTTAAAGGTTATCTAGTTTCAACCCCCCTGCTGTGGGCAGGGTCACCAACCAGCAGACCAGGCTGCCCAGAGCCACATCCAGCCTGGCCTTGAATGCCTCCAGGGATGGGGCATCCACAACCTGCTTGGGCAACCTGTTCCAGTGTGTCACCACCCTCTGTGTGAAAAAAATTCCTCTTAATATTTAACCTAAATCTCCGCTATCTCAGTTTCAAACCATTCTCCCTTGTCCTATCACTATCAACCCATGAAAGCAATAATTCCCCCTCCTGTTTATGTGCTCCCTTCCAATACCGGAAGGCCACAATGAGGTCTCCCTGGAGCCTTTTCTTCTCCAAGATAAACAAGCCCAGTTCCCTCAACCTTCCTTCATATAAGAGCTGCTCCAGCTCTCTAATCATCTCATTTGTCCTCCACTGGACCCATTCCAAGAGCTCTGTGTCTCTCTTTTGCTGGGGGGCCCAGGCCTGGACGCAGTACTCCAGATGGAGCCTCACAAGGACTGAGTAGAAGGGGCAATGACCTCCCTCTCCCTGCTGGCCACTCCTCTTTTAATGCAGCCCAGAACACAGTTGGACTTCTGGGCTGCAGGCACACACTGCTGGCTCATGTCCAGCTTCTCATTCACCAGGACCCCCAGATCGTTCCCTGCAGATCTGCTCTCAAGGAGATCTTCCCCTTGAGAGGAAGTCAATGTAAATACCTGGGATTGCCCTGGCCCAAGTGCATCACCTTGCACTTGGCCTTGTGGAACCTCATCAGGTTCGCATGGCCCAGTTTTCCAGCCTGTCCAGGTCCTCCTGGCTTCCCTTCCCTCCAGTGTTTCAGTTGCACTGCTCAGCTTGGTGTCATCTGCCAACTTGCTGAGGGTGCACTCAATTCCATCATCTATGTCACTGATGAAGATGTTGAAGAGCACTGATCTCAAGTCCGGGGCACACCACTTGTGATTGGCCTCCACCCGGACACAGAATTGTTGATCACAACCCTTTTGGCTGTGACCAGCCAGCCAGTTCTTAATACATCTTAATCAAAACTTAGAGAAATGAGGTGAATATTTGACAGGGCAAAGAAATACTGTACCAGATTTCCTGACAAGCTGCAGCTTGAGATGAATGGATAGACTCCAGTAAATGCTCTGCTTGAGGAAAAGAAGAATGGTAACAAAAAATTCGATACTCTTTTCAGTGTAGCAACAGCTTTCAGCTAATCTAATAATCCAAAACCACATTTTTTCAAATGCTTGGGGGTTTGAAAACAATTACATTTTAATAAATTGAGACCTACAGGTGCTATAAATACCATAGTTTTTCTTAAGACATCTTTTTTTTATTTTTAACTTTGAAATCTAAAGGGAATTTATGTTATTTTGAATACGTTTTTATAAAAAAACTAATTCGAAATTTAAAGAACATGCATGACTGCTGCAACTGACAGAACACCTTACTTCCCACACTAAAGATGTTCTTACCTTGGCCCATTGTGCAGTACATAGTGAAGAACTGACACATGAACTTTGGGCTCAAACATACTTATTTCTATCCATCTGTTGTGCACATCTTTTACTATTTTCAAATATCAGAAGTGCTCAGAAAATTGCAGTGTTAAATAAGACAACAAGAAATAATGCTGAGCTGAATAATTACATTGCTACTGGTACTAAATTATAGTTTAAACCACATTCTCCTCTAGATTTTGTCAGCATTTTTTCTATCATTGAGGTTGTTTGAAGCCATCATAACGGTAGCTGTTGTTCCTGTTGCTGTTGGCCAACTTGTCCTCCTGTTCCTGCTTCATTTCTCTTTCTTCAGCATAACTGAAGCTAAATAGCCTCTTTTGAATAATTAATCTGTAGCATTCAATAAAACTACAGAAATTCAGTCATCTTTGTATCCTATAATAAATAGTTTTGCACAGTATACCTCATTATCCACACTACTGTAGTGAACTTATGTAATTGGTTCTTATACTAACCTAGCTAATATATTAATTGCAGTTGACAAGCTAGCGCTTTTAAGTTGGTTTTGAGTGTTAGAGTCTTATTTTGAAAAGCAAAATGCAAATATAAATGTTTAGTCACTGTCTTGGTTGTAGTGCAGCTCTATTAATAGTAAAGTTATATATCTCTTCTTTAAAAAGTAAGAAAAAACTGAAGATATAGCAATCAGAACACAATAAATGAAAAGGCAGTAAAGCCTTGTGTGTTAACTAGAGCAACAACAAGATATTGCTGTGATAAATTTTTACCATAATTTTTCAGTCCAGTAAGTATTGCTGTTTTATCAGTAAGATCTCTTCAAATCTAATTAAAAGTCTTGTTACAGTACACAATATATTATGTATGTAGCTTCCTTTGTTTATGGAGAAGTTTCACTAAACCCTGTCTAACTCACTAACCCAGTCTAACTCACTGAATATTTGTGTGGCCTTCATTTCATGAAAAGTGATTGATTAAGCATGGGAGCTACATTATAATATGGGAATTTAATCCTTCTGTGATTTCGAAGGTTGAGTTGCTGTGGAAACAATAAGAGTTCTCAAAGCTGATTTTTGCAGCAGTTCTTTTCCTGTCATCATTACTGAATTTTACTTTAACCACAGGGATTTATGTCACTTATGGACTCTGCTGCTGTTCTTTTCTTGAATTCCTATTTGTAGTCGTAAGCATGAAAGAATTCCAGAGTTTCATACTTAACTCTGATTTCTCTTTTGGCTTAATATCATTAGCTATGATGTTTAGATTCCTTTATGGGGCTTGGAGGATGAGCTTGGGATTGAAATTTATTGTAATTTTTTTTTTTACTGAAAAGGAGAAAAAAGAGATAAATGTGTATGTAGTGCAGGCAGTTTTTAGTTGATACGTATATGATTTTTTCTTGTGGTTTTATTATGTTTACATTGATGCAACATGTTTATGTGTTCAAGTTTATGGTCAGTTCTCTGTTACGAGGTCTGTTGTATCAGTGTGGCAAGTTATCTTGTTTTGTAACAGAGATTTCTTGCTGTATTAATTTGACTGTGTTTTACTTTTATGGGATATTGCTATGTTTACAAATAGAGAATTTTTTAATTCTGAAATATAAAGGAATACATTGTTCATTTTTCCTGAATTTCATAGTAGAAAAGGCAAATAATATATATTTCCACTTACTAAATAAACTAAAAATAAATATTCTTAGGATGTGTTTCAGATAAGACTTTCATTGTCCTAGGAGGAATCTTGAGAGGTTCTGTGTGATATTCTTCTTCCAAAAAGTGATACTAGCTCTGCCATATTGTGTAGGGAGCAGATATTAATGGACAAGCAGATAATTGAGCAGAGCATCTAATAATCTATTGTCTATATAGTAATTATCAAACAAGTGAGGCTAGGTATTTCAGAATACAGAGGCACAGTGGAGAAAAATAAACTAACCCAGAATGACAAAGTCAAGGGCAGTATATCCGTTGGTTGGCTTCTGGGGTCATAGTAGTTTTAAATATTAAAGAAGTCATTGCAAGAGTGATACGAAGTTCTTTGTATTGCAATAGATCTTTGACTACATCTTTTTTATGTTCATAGAGCTGGACTGTAAATCACCAAGTCTCTCTTTCATGTTGGCTGCTTTGTAGAAAACCTAGGAGGCAGAAAGTATAGTGGAGGATCTTGAGAAGCGTTTTCTCAGTGCTTTCTGGACTTCTGTACCATACATGATAGGTCACCTCTGACCACTTTGTGGATGTTTGACTGCTAACAAGGACAGCTCATGCTTGCTCTATTTTCAGATAGTCCACATACATAGCTGATAAAGTGGCTTCTCTGTTAACAAGGATGGAGAAGCTTGATTCTACACCACTTCAGTACCAGTGGAAATCCAGTGTAGTACTATCATACATAATTGGTGAGGGATGTCCCCTACCAATTACTATCATGAGGAAAACAGACTCAGCATAGGAAGATTAATGTAATTTGTTGTCTGTTACTAACAGACCAAAGCAGTGAGGAGAAAAAAAGAAAAAAAAAAAAACAACTAAAAACACCTTTCTCCCATTTGCCCTATCTCCTACCCCTGAGCAGTACATGGGCAGCATGTAGTGGGAGCTGCAGTCAGTCCGTAACACTTCGCTGCTCCTCCGTGATCACTCTCTGTTCCTGCTCCATGTGTATCTCTCCCCCGGGATGCTATCCCTCCAAAAATGATGCCACGTGGGCTTCTCACAGGCTGCAGCTCTCCTAGCACTGCTCCAGCACATCTCGGTACCGCAAGGCCCACCCTTCAGGCACTGCTCCATATGGGTCCCCACAGGCAAAATTTCCCCTAGCCCTCCTGCCCCACCGCAGGCTGCTCCCCACGGGCTGCAGCTTCAGCTTGGACTGCTCCTGCAGGAGCGTCCATAGGCTTTGTGTCCTCCTGACCTCATTTCCTGCTGGGCCTTGGGCTCCTCCAAGTCTGCTCGGGGAAATCTGCTCTACACAGTGCCCACATAGAATCATACATGCTGCAAGGGGCAGCCTGCTCCTCCATGGGCTTCTCCTGTGCAGCAGGGAGCTGCCGTTCTGCACCTGGAGAAACTTCTGACCTTCTGCAGTGACCTTACTTGCTGCAGGGCCGCTTTTCTCCCATCTCTCACTTGTCTCCCAGCTGCTGTTGTGCAGGAGTTTTCCATCTCTCACACTTGCTCTCCCAGATCACACCTGGCATCACCCACAGCTCAGCTCTGGCAGCAGTGGGTCCCTTTGGAGCAGCTGGAGCTCTGCTCTAACATGGGCACTGCTGGGCTCTGCTACCAAAACCTTAATCACACAAAGCTGGTGCACCCAGCCAGTATTTGAGAATGTATTTTGTGTTTGGAATAAATGGGGAGGTTTGCAGTTAAACTGTAGCATCTTAAGCTCATCAGTTTTACTTATATATGCTTACTATGCATATGTTACTTCCATGAACACCACATGAGTCACTTCCATTAAAGCTTCATTCCCAATGGATGTCTTAGGTTTCCTACAAATATCTAAATTCATGTCGTTTTTTAATGTTAGGCTTTGTTATAGTCATAGCTTTAATTGTTCCTGTGGCTATGTTCTGGTTCTAGAAGGCTCTTATGCTTATTAAAATTAGCAACCCTTCTTGGTACTTTGGAGCTAGTGTATTTTTTAAGCTAATCGTAATTACCATAAGGGAAGTCAACTGTACACTTTGAACAATTTATTTGGTGATCGCAGACTTTCTTTACAAGAAATTCATACACAAGGATATTTGAATTGGCATGATGGGCTTTTGCTTGCAAAATTTTATGGTAATATGTAATACAAGTATGTAATACCTGTGAAACTTTTGCTTAAGGATAATGAAAGCCACAGCTGTCATCTTTGATTTTGTAAACAGTTGTTGTAGTGGAATGTATCAAGTATAAAAGTAACGTTTGGATCTGGGCTGTGTATCTGCGATGTAATTTTTGAAATGTGATAAGGTAATAAAATGCTTGAAAATGGAACACTTGTATACCCCAATTTTAACTGTTTTTCCTTGAAACACAATATTTTTGAATTTTAAAGCTGAGGGTCCTGCATCATGGCCTAGAAATATTAGGAAAAATGGTCAGTGTGTTTGGCAGTTACTTGATGTAGCTGTCTGCTTTTGTGCACTTCCCAGTTTAGGAGAGAAATCAGTTAATTTTCCAACATTGCCTGTTCCATACATTCCCCGTGTATGATTGTGACTGCAGTAGTGTATTCATGTATGTGAGCTTATTGTTGCATTTGTTAAAAATACAGGCTATCACTTCAAATGAAATGAAATCTTAAATGTGTCTGTATGTAACTTCGAAGTTAGATTTGTACAATAAATATAAGTAAGAATTTGAAGTCATGGCTAAGCACCATAAGCTAACCTTGCTACCTGACATTAGGTTGTGTATGTTGTCTCTTGTAGGTTACATGTTATGAAAACAGGGCTTTCACAGCCATAGTTTTTTGGTTTTGTTTTTCTGATGTAGAAGCAAAACAGAGCCACGCAATGAACCAAAAGTGGTATTGGTCCTGCTGTCAGAGTAACAACAAAGTAGAAGAGGCTCCAGTTTGTGTAATAGGTGTTTATAAATAAAGGATTCAATTGGAAGATAATTTCAGGATTCATTAAAATGGCAGCGTGGCATCCTTGAAATGGAATCATAATAAAATAATAAAATTTATTGCGTGATTAGCATCAGTTACATTCATTAAACTGCATAGTGAGGAGTGATAATGGGAGCTCAGGAAATCTCTTGAGTTTCTTGGGAAAAAATGTGTCAGTTAGGTGAAAAATGTGAAGTGCATTGGAGCTTTGCTAGTATGTGCATATGTGGTTCTCCTCTCCAGGCTGAGCTAGGGATGTGCTTCTTGCTTGGTGTGCAGGCAGGCAGAGGGATGCTAGGCACCATCTCATCATGTGGAAGTAGCCATCTTGGTTAGTGTCTCTGTGGCTGTGACCAGGTTCCCACTTGGGCTGTACTCCACCAGTAACACTGGAAACTGCATCTGTGACCAAGTGGAAGTGTTCTACTCATTCTATTTTCTACCTCAGGGTTCTACACTTTTCTTAATACTGTTTATGAGAAGAGCATAAACAAACAGTATCCCACCACTTTTCATGCAAATAAATGTTGCTTGGTTCTGTTAATTAAAATCAAGTAACAAAAAACAACTGCATCAAAGAAGTCCATTTATATGGCTGATCTGATTTCCTCCTTTAGCAGTGAAGAGAATTTAAACAACAGAAAGAAGAGAAACAGGACTTTTTCAGAGCATGCAACCATTATGGCTTCACTCTGTGTATTCAGTTGTAATCTGAAGGATTGAGTTGATCCTCTAATAGGAAAAAATAACCTTTTTCTGCCTAGAGTCAGTAAGCAGCATTTTAGCAGAAATCATTTGTTTCAGACACACAGTGTCAAAAAAAAAAAAAAGTGAATATTATTTAAACATAATTCTTATTGTTATTAAAATAAATAGCTGAATTACACAAGTTTGGGAAAACCCAGAAAAATCAATAAAATATCTTCTATACTCTTGAGTAAACTAACTAGATTGCGTTTTTCTGAGGTTAAAATGCAGATCAAGTGTTAGTTTGCTTCATATCCTGAGATCCCTGGTCGTTGTCCTCTATTTCCTATGCGGACACACAGACATGGTGTGGGTACACTCATGTGATGCTATTGAGCCACCAGCGATCTTTAATCACAAGTGCTTGAAGCTCTCAGTGGTGACAAGTCTGGCCCAGACATATGTGCACTGACTTATTACTTCCTTACTTGCTCTACAGCCATCTGTACAAGCTAAACTGTTACTGGGAGGGAGGAATCACTCTTCTTTTTTTCCACATAACCACTCAGTGTAAAGAGGATTTTTGGTAGAAATCTAAGAATTTCAGGCACAGTGCTTTGTGTTAAAAAGAAATTTGTCCTCTTAGAGAAGTAAAAATGTTACATTTCACTTATTCTAATTGTTCATGAGCAATATCTATAGTAGAGATGGTACAAACTAATGAGCAGCTGATCGTCTTGAAATACAGTATTTGATGTTATGTATTACACACATAACTTTGTGAAACCATCTTCTACCATGACTCAATGAAGACAGATGCCAAGAGGGTAGATAGTACTCTACTGGTGAACACTTGCCTGCTTTGGTTTCTAGGAATACTGAAGAGCCAGGCTTCCAACTTAAGCCCCAAATTTCTCAGATTAGCATTTAATGTCAATCCTTTGGCTTTGGAATTAATTACTCATTTTTGCCCACTGTGCCCTTTCTGTCAGAAAGGTGGAGATTATAAAACTTACTTGTAGGAACTTTTATCATTCAAAAATGCTTTGATCAGTCTGAGTGTGCTGATTGTTCTTACCATGTTCCAGAGGGCCACATGCCTTGCTGTAAGAGCCATACCTTTTTCAGGCTGGTGTTGCAACTTCTGCTTTTGCAGTATTATCAGAGAGTGAAAATTGGGAAGAAAAGAAAAAAAGAAAAAAAAAGTGTAAGTAAGGGAAGAAAAATTATTTCCTGCAGTGAATACACTGCCTGTACTTTTCACCAACTCAGAAGTCGGGTATGTAATTGGTATTCCATTATGCTCAGTTTATCTCTTCTGTTTCTTTATGTGACTGCCTAGACTGAGGGAGATTAATGTTATTGTTTTGTTTTAAAGGTAGGAAACATGAGCATAAACATTTAAAAGTGTGCTTAGAAATAAACCTGTTTTCAAGTGTTCTGCTGGGCTAAGACTGTTCTTCTGAACAGGAGTCTTGAGGATTTCAGCCTGAGGCTGCGAACAGTACTGGTATTTTTGGATTCTGAATTATTTTTCAGAAAAAAAGAGCACTGTGAAAATAGTTATTTCTTCCAGTTGATGGAGTGTTATACTCATAAATCATGGTTATTTTCAACCTTTTGGCTGGGACTATTTTATTTTCACAGCCAGAAGCAGTAAAATAATCAATCATGTAATATTGCCATGGATAATTATCATGTTGCTTAGAGTTCTTTGAGCTGCTGCAGGTGTGTTCTCAACCTCTATTGGTTGTGTTTGAACTATGATTTTACAGCTGAGGTGATGAAGAGCTTTAGAATGTATTCACAATTGCTTTTTGTTGTTGTTGTACAGAACAACATAGTAGACTTTGTTTCATTGTTGCAACACTAGAAAAGATATTGAAATGCTTCTGTGGTTTAAAAGGCCTCGAGTACTTCACGCCGTAAATATGATTGAGTACATTCTTTCTTATTAAACATTCAGAACAGTTTTATTGTTGTAATTACATCTTGTTTTCAAGTATTGCTTTATTTTTTGCCTTTCTTTACAAGGAGCAAAGCTAGATCTTCGCAGTGATGGCAGAATTTCTCTGCCATGATGCTCCCAAATGTGGTTGAAATCTCAAATCTGTGACCAATTGAAAGTGGCATAAGCTTTCAGAGTAATCTAAAAGCTCCATCTTGACTTTTTTCTGCCCCAGCTTCTTGTTTTTGAGCTTAATTTCTTATGCTGAGTCAAAAATTCATACAGCTGCACCAGCAATGACATCAAGGAACTAACCTTTACCCATCTCTGCCTCTGGGCAATAGAGCTACAAAAGTTATGGGATATTTACTGCAGACATTAGATCTGGGTTCCCAAATATTTTGAAAATCCTGGTAGATATCTGTCTCCATCTTTTGGCATCAAATGCTTTTAGCGGTCTTGACTAAGGTGACTTGGCCAGGACTCTGCAGAAAGCCTGAGAATTGAAAATAGGTCTGGGGTATTCTTTGGTGTAGGCTAGGATATTGTTGAATGAGCCCTGCTGCACTGTAAAGTAAGAGCAGCTGAATCTTATCTTGACTTTATTCTGGCTCTGAATCTGTAGAATAAACTGTAGTTCAATACTTATAGCCTCTGGAGCTTTATAGTGTACTGAACTTGGTTACTTAAAATGAGTATCTTCTCTTCCATGAGTACTGTTTGTTTTATGGTAAAACATCTGTTAATGAGAGTTCCCATGTGAATGAAATGTAAGTAAATCTTTATCATCAGTATTTTTCACAGATGTTTCTGAACCCTCATTTTAAGTGGCAAATATGAGTTCCAGAAGGAAGAATCTTAAGTTATTTAACAGTTAAAAGTAGGAGTTGTGTAATAAAAGATTGACAGTGCAATTGAAAACACAGATGGAATTAATGTAAAATATGCATTAAAATAAATTAAAGTATTCATTGAAGTCTATGTCTGAATTTCTGGTAATACTGTTTTAAGTGGATTATCTTGTCACACTGACTTCACAGTACTAGGTAAGATGCCTGGCTGATGACTAGGAGGATAAACTGCAACTTCAGTGTACTTTTTGCTGTATTGGAAGTTCATTATATATATATTATAACAGAGGTTAATGTGATACGCAGATTCTCTTCTATGCATTTATCTAACAAAAGAATATCATAGCATAAGGTTTTGAAGACCTGTTAGGATGTGATTGAGTAATGAAGTCACACAGAGCAAAATGAAGGTGATTTAATATTTGCATTTAGAATGGTATTTATGATAATATTAAAATTTCTGTGTGAAACAAATAAAATACTCGTCATTGACACAGATACTAGACCTCAGATCAGCCTTTTGCCTCCTCATGTAGTTCTCACACTTTGTAGTAGAGCATTTTTCCTGACACATGCTGACATAAAATCACTTCTGTATAGTTCCTAGGTAAAACTGAGAAAAATATAAAGAAAGGAAAAATCATACTACTGAAACAAGATATTAGCTTCAACAAAGAATGCTTATAAATTGTGGGTATTTATAATTCAGATCAGGTCCTTTTAAAAGGTTTCTTGTCTGTGTTTTCTGCTGGTTTTCTGAAGATTCTGGTACTTGCAGGCTGGTGTTGGCTTTGCTTTGAATATATGTGTTAAATGTTTTGGCTCTTGTTACAGCAGAACAGACATACAAGAGCTTGTGCTATTTCTGATTATCTGATTGTATGAGCTTTTAAAATTACTTGCAGCTAACTTCACAGTAATAAAGGAATGTAAGTATGTCTTCAAAAATAAGTTTTACTACTTACCATACTACCCAGAAAATAGTCTTCTTTGCAAGCTGATGGCAGGTTAAGAAATGTATGTTATTCAGACTTTACTGACATCTGAGTAGGGCAACTGCAACAAAAACTACAGGTTATTTCTTCTACCTTTAGATATTTTTATGTGAAATTGTAGCAGTTAACTAACATGTGCTGTGGCAGTTCCAATCTGCTATAACTATGAAAGGGGGGCACTGATTTCATGCTACAAACTGCATCTTTTGTAAACTATTCACCACCCTTTACAGGTCTGCCAAGCCCACTCTGCGATTGGTTGCCAGGGGCTGCAGATGTTGGAAAAGAGAAATTTCAATGAAAGGCCCTGATTCAGCAACCTAAGCAGACTGCCTCCTCCAGCCAAAGTAATCAGATTGGCAGCTGAATCAAAGGGTACAGTGGGCCCTTTGTTTGCAAGCTCCAGAGGTTAGTAATTGACAGAAGGTCAACAAAGTTTTATGAAGAAAAGAACAGAATATTAGAGCGTATTAGGCTGCAGAGAGAGATTTTGGAAGTTTTATGTTTTTGAAAGAAAGTTAGAATCTGAGTCACAGGTTACAGTTGCAGGAAGCAAAGGCTGCATATTGCCATTTAAATCTGAAATGGTTTCAATAATTTCATCAATAGACAGGATTATTGATGAGCGGAAGGAATGACTGTATGAAAAATATGCAGTTGCCCTAGCTGTAGCTATATGCAATTGTTTGTGTAGAAGGATTTCTTTGTAAACTTTGAGATTTAGCATAACATGGTAGAACGATACATAATTTCCTCACAGAACCATGAGACTGGAAAAGATCTTAGGAGGTTTCCTTTCACTCCAGGGAAAAGAAGAATTAACTGATCTGTGCAGTATCATGTACAGTAGATACTTGCCTAATCTCCCACCCTGGAAAATGTCATTTGTGGAGATCCGTGCATTTGGAGAATGCTAATCTGAACCTAATCTCCTTCAGACTAAGCAGGCTTAGTCACTCATTCTTTCTTTTTGTTGGTCTTGTTTTCAAAACCATTCTCATGACACTTAATTGTAGTATCTCAGTTTGTTCCATATCCATCTTGAAGAGTGATACACAAAACTAAACAAAACAGTCCAGGTCTTTACTAGTGTTGAGTAAACTGGAAGGATTATTACTGCTTACATGTCCCAGTTTGATATTTGACTTACTTGCAGTACCTTGGGATTGTTGACTTGTGTTAAATTCTAATCCATTTAAGCCAGTTCAGTGTTGATTTCTATACTACTTATTACTCATCTCTCTGTTTTATTGAAAATGCTTTAAAATAACCTCTTTGTTCCATTATTTTTTCAAGAACTGTTGTTGAGCTGGTGCATCTGTAGTTCTCTGGCATTCATTTTTACTCTTTTAAATAAGTAATAGGAACTATTTATGCAATGTCCAGTCCTTTAAGATTTCATCTGTGCTCTATAAGAACTGAAAGACAGTTATTAACATTGCACCACATTGTATCAGTGAGCTCTTAACTCCTCTAAGTTAATCAGGCCCTCTCTGGTTGAAAATACCTGACGTTGTTATTCTCTTCCTGTTTGAGTCTGAGGCCCTGGTTTGTCTCTGGTATTAATTATAATAACTGCCTGCTTGGATCTGGGTTTTTAATGAAGAGTAATGCTTTGTTTTGATGTCTGTTCATTTTGAATTTTGCTTATTGCAATAATCTAGCAAGTATTGAATGATGTTTAAACTTATAACCATTTCAGAAGGAAAAAATGCAGCTCTTTTATGATAAATAGTATGCAGCCTGAGTTGGTATTGTGATCTGTCTGGTAATTTTGTTTTTTGCATGTGTTAGAACATTCTTATCTCAGTAACAAAGGATGTTTTTTTATGTATTTTGTTGGTCATCAGTGCCTGAATTGAAGAAGAACTTTGTCAATAAGCAAATCTTCCTCATATTTGTCAGGAGAAGAGAATTAACAAAAGGTGGAATAATTATTTATATTCAGCTGGAAAAGTGTTCTATGTATTGCTTGTCTTCTTGCTGAAATTTGCTACATATAAGACTAAGAAACGGAATATCAACTCACAGTTTGTACATCATATAGAACAAATATGGTTATAGAACATTGACTAGGTATGGTTTCTGGTTTGGTTTTGGAAATTTCCCTTCATTGAAATAACTTCCTCTGTTGCTCAGAAAAGTAAAGAAGTTCTGTTTGTAGATGAACAGTATAAAAGTACAATTCTGTGTTTTTCTTGAGTGTTGTCCCTAAAGAGGTATATCCCTGAGGATGTGGTAGGTGATCAATATGAAATACATATTGCCCCATATGGGGAGTATTCATTCAGGTGGAGTTGAGGTTATATTGCAGTCTTGTCTACTCATGTACAAGGAGGACAGAAACTGGTTATCTTTTCAACCTGATACTCACTGCAAATGTAGATAGTAGATTCAGAAATGAGCTATGATTCTCCTAGAGTCTGAAAGTGGCCACATACAGTTGAAAATATGACCATACTAGTAACCATACTAGAGCAGATCATATGTCAACCCCTTGTGTGTCATGGCTCCAGCATGCTCCAGAAGCAAAAAGGAGATGCAGGAGAAAAATGGTAAGAGAGGCTTGTATACGAACTTCTAGGCATTTTCCTAACTTCCAGCCATTTTGTGCTCAGGAACCTCCTCATCCACATATGATTTCTATATATTAGTTATAGCTCCATAGGTTTTTTTTCTTCTATTAACTTGTCCATTCTCACCTGTAATCCATGTGAACCCTGACCACAGCCTAACTATAACTTGTTTCAGAAAACTTTGTCTTTCACTTTCTGAAATTTCCTTTTGCTGTTTTCCCATGTTTTTACTGAGAGATCAGTAAAAGAGAACATATTGGATCTCAACAACAGTCCAAGAATGTCATGATCGAAAAGCATTTCAATCACCTCTGACTTAGTGGTGAATCCTAGCAGGTGCAAAAAGTTTTTTTCTATAACTTTCATTATTCTTACTGCTCTTTGAAACTCTCTACTCCACTGTATCCTTTTTTCAAGATGAGAGGACCTCAGTAACATGCAACATTCTATGTATAAAAGAATAACATAGACGTATACAGCAGCATAATGCTGTTTTCAGTTTTATTCTCTATTCCCAGAAATAGCCAATACTAACTGAATTTGCCCTTCTTACTGCTTTTCAGCACTGAGCTCAATTTTGTTGGAACTAGCAATTTTGAGACCAAAATCTTGCACCTCAACTGTCATAACTAGATCTGAACAAACCTTGTATTGAGAAAGAACTTTCCCTGTGTTCATTACTTTTCATTTCTCATTGTTTATCCTAGCCAAGTATGCCAAGTATGTCTTTCTTTACATTCCCTGTCTTCCCTTTCTTTAATGGCATTGAGTGTGATTATGATAGCTGTGTACACTTTAGACATTTATTTCTTTTCCGTCTTTGTGGATTTTCACCCATTTTGGCAGCAGCAGGGCATGGAAAAATGCCAGGGGGAAAAAAAAAAGGAAAGTAGAAGGAAGGGAAGTAAAATAAGATACCCAGATTGAAATATTGTATAAATGAAATGGGAAAAAGGACAGAAGTTAATAAGTGTAAAACTGCAAATCTGATGTATATATGCGTGGAAAATTGGTGATAGTACATGATAAGAAATGTCTGCTGTGAAGTAATGAGAGTTAAAGAAAAATGATTGCAAGGTTTATTATCTGATGAGGAAAGTGTAGAGTATTCAACCCTAGAAGGAAAAGTGCTTTAAGTTGGGAATTTAAATTCCAGAAATTCAACAGGTATATGTTGTCTTTTTCCTGGGAGAGCTTCTCGACTATAGGATTCTTTAATCTGTTTAACTCAGGGTGAAAACCTTCTGTTTGATTATAGTATCTTATTGATTGTCTGAACTAGAAGAATTTCCAATGTAAAAAATTATTTTTTCATGCTTATAATGACTTTATGGCATCTTATCATATGATTCAGTGAATTCAAGGTTAAGCTTGAGAACTCAGAATAAATATGGTCTAACTGGAACTTTGCAAATTGCATAAAATATAAATGTTTCTTTCATGAAGGCATCAATTTAAGTGACAGATCTGGTTTTTATTTATAATTTATTTAGCAGATAAAGGATTTTCAATTTTAACATTGCTTAGTCATGGAGATTTTGCTTGTGGGTGCTGTCTATGGTTTGCAATTATTCTCTCTTAAATGTCTTTGCCAGACATAAACTAGTAAAACATGAGAATTAATCACACAAAACTATTACTGAAACATTTTCAAATTTGCTAATGCTTTTTTCTATTACCATCTTTACTTTTTAAAGCTTTTTGAAACAAAGAATCTGGGAAGGAGGGAAAAGGGAGAAAAATTTCTGTGGTGATTCCTGGTTTAATGTTTTTCCTGTTATGCATTTCACTAATTGACTGAAGAAATGGAAACAAGCATTTTAAAGTTGAATACACAGCATTAAAGGAGGTGTTTTTCTTACTCTTCCTTCTTCTCCATTGTTTGGTCTTCCCCCTAACTGGTCAATGTTGGTGTCCAATTCTAATCTCCTTGTGATACTTAAGGGAGGTTAAGCAGAACGAAAGGAATAGAGGCAAGCATCTTTCAGTTTTCCTGGCAAAAGTGAGAAGTGATGTATCTCTGCTGAAATTTGGCATAAGCACTTGTGCCATACCTTCATCATTTCACACTGCAAAAGCAAAAGAAAATGGAAGTGTTGTCTACTGTCTGCAAGAACTCCTGACAGACCAACATTATTTCTGCCTGCTCAGCTATATAATGGAATCAAAGAATCATAAAATGTCTTGGGTTGGAGGGGACCATAAAGACCACTCAGTTTCAACTCCCTGCTGTGGGCAGGGCTGCCACTCATCAGATGAGGCTGCTTAGGGCCCCATCCAACCATGCCTTGAACACCTCCAGGGATGGGGCATCAACAGCTTCTCTGAGCAACCTGTCCTAAAATCTAACCTAAATCTCTCCTATTTTAGTTTAAAATTGTTAACTATATGCTTTATATGGTATGAGTTCACTGTAGTTCAACATGTGGAAAACTGGTAAAATCGTTAGGAAAAATTATGATGTTACTTTGTTTTCATTTTTAGGATAAGAAAACTACTAAGGATCCTGAGCTTGACTTCTAAAAATAGAATCTGCATTACTGTAATGTAACTTCAAAAACAGATCTATGCTATTTTGCAACCAAGGTTGTCCATCAGTTTGTGTTATGGCTTGCTTTGCTTGGCCAGTGATGAGGAAATGTCTGAGTCCTTTGTAAATCCCTTTATTTTAAGTCTGAGCTGGAAAATGGACTTCAGTGCTGACCATATCTGTAGAGCACAAGATGTTCCACAGAACTGACTTAATTTTATGTTTTCTAACATGGTATGGATATTTCCTGGTCTTGTCATTAGGAATGTGCTACTCAGGAGCTGGGATTTGGCCTGAATAAGTTAATTAATTCACTGTCATAATTCTTCGTAAGGGGTAGATTAACCCAGAACTTCAGCTCATAAAAACGTTTTATTTTTTGCCTAGGTGAAATGGAAATTCCAGATTCAAACAACCCCTTAGGCCATGTCGATGGACTTGAGAGACCAATTCCTACTCCCAAAGGTAAAATTAAGTTCAGTTTTCCTCCCAAATATAATCATTCTTTTTTAAGCACCATCAAAATCATGTTATTTGTTCATTTGTCTGTATACACACTTGTAAGAAAGGCAGTCTTGTGTGACTTCATTGTTCTAAGCAAGGATAGTGAAATCTGTAGAAATGAATTTTAAGTGTGTTTTCAAAACGTGCACTGAGAGACTATATAAATCACTCAAACACATATTGCTTTTATTACCTTCCTGCCATACTGTCTATCAGGATGGTGCCATGTAGCCACGATCCATCATATTTGAAAGGTCATGGAAGTGTGGTGAAGTTCCCACTGACTGGAAAAGAAGAAACATAACCCCCCATTTTCAAGAAGGGGAAAAAAAGATCTGGGGAACTACAGGACAGTCAGTCTCACTTCTGTGCCTAGCAAGATCATGGATCCTCCTGAAGGCTCTACAAGGCACATGGAAAATAAAGATGAGGTGATTGGTGGTAACCAACATGGCTTCATCAAGGGCAAGTCATGCCTGACAAACTTGGTGGCCTTTTATGATGGAGTTACAGTGTCAGTGAATAGAGGAAGAGAAACTGACGTCATCTATCTGGACTTATGCAAAGCATTTGACACTGTCCCTCATGACATCCTGGTCACCAGTCGGAGAAAAATGAACTTGATGGATGGACCACTTGCTGGATAAGGAATTGGCAGGATGTCCGCACTCAGAGAGTTGTGGTCAATGGCTCCATGTCCAAGTGAAGACATGTGGCATTTCTCAGTGGGACCAGCATTATTTAACATCATTGTAGGTGACATGGACAGTGGGATCAAGTGCACCCTCAGCAGGTTTGCAAATGACACCAAGCTGAGTAATGCAGTTGACACGCTAGAGGGAAGGCATGCTGTGCAGAGGTGCCTGGATAGGCTGGACATGTGGGTCCATGCCAGCCTCATGAAGTTCAGCATTGCAAAGTGCAATGTCCTGTACCTGGGTTGGGGCAATCTCAAGCACAGATACAGATTGGGTGGAGAATGGCTGGAGAGCAGCCCAGGGGGGAAAGATTTGGGGTTGTTGATTAATAAAAGATTCAAGATGTGCTGAAACGGTGCCCTTGCAGCCCAGAAGGCCAAATGTGTTGTGGGTTGCAACAAAAGAAGTGCAAGCAGCAGGTCACAGGCTCACACAGAATCACAGAATATCAGTGATTGAAAGGGACCTTGAAAGATCATCTAGTCCAATCCCCCTTCTGGAGCAGGAACACCTAGATCAGGTCGCACAGGAATGCATCCAGGTGGGTTTTAAATGCCTCTGGAGAAGGAGACCTCACAACCTCTCTGCGCAGCCTGTTCCAGTGTTCTGTCAACCTTACCATAAAGAAGTTTTTTTCTCATATTTATGTGGAACCTCCTGTGTTCCAGCTTGCACTCATTGCCCCTTGTCCTACCACTTGATGGCACTGAGAAGAACCTGGCTCCATCCTCATGACACTCACCCTTTACTTATTTATAAACACTAATGAGGTCACCCCTCCGTCTCCTCCAAACTGAAGATACTCAGCTCCCTCAGCCTCACCTCGTAAGGGAGTTGCTTCACTCCCTTATGATTTTTGTGGCTCTGCACTGGACTTTCTCAAGTACTTTCTTATCAGTCTTGAACTGAGGTGCCTAGAATTGCTCAAGGGAGATGATCCCGCCCCTCTACTCTGCACCGGTGAGGCCTCACCTGGAGAATTGCATCTGGTTCTGGAGTCCCCAACACAACGTGGGGTTGTTGGAGCAGGTACAGAGGAGGGCCAAGAAGATGAACAGAAGGCTGTAGCACCTCCCTCAGTTTTTTAATGAGCTGGAGTTCTTCACCCTGGAGAAGAAAAAGCTGCAAGGTGACCTGATAGCAGCCTAAAAGAAAGCTACGGAAAAGAAGGGGACAGACTCTTTAGCATGGTCTATGGCAGTAGAACAAGGGGAATGGCTTCAAACTCAGGGAGGGTAGATTTAGGCCAGGTATAAGGAAAAAAATTTTCCTGTGAGTGTGGTGGGGCACTGGAACATGTTACCTAGTGTTATGGTTGGTGCCCCGTCCCTGGAGACTTGAAAGAAAGAAGGCCCTAGGCAACCTGATCTAGCTATAGTGTCCCTGTTCGTTCCAGGGGAGTTGGACTAGATGGCCCTCAGAGGTCCGTTCCAGCTCTAAGGATTCTATGATTCTATATTTCTATTATTTGATTAACGAAGATGTTTAGCAGGACTGAGTCTAGTATTGACTCCCTGAGTACTTCATTAGCGACTAGTCTCCAGCTAGACTTCATGCCACTCATCACCACCCTCTGGACTCAGTCATACGAACTTGATCTACCTCACTAATCCAGCCCATACATCTACAGCTTGTCTATGATGAACTTATTAGACACTGTGTCAGAGGCCTTACTGAACTCCAGGAAGACAATATCCACTGCTCTATTCTCATCTACCAGGATAATCTTCTCATAGAAGTTTGTCAAGTTGGCCAAGCATTATTTCCCCTCAGTGAATCCATGATGCTTGCTCATGGTGATTTTCATTCATTTCTTGTGACTGGAAAATGTTTTATAGGATTAGGTACTCCAATTCCTGGAAATTGAAGTGAGGCTGACTCAACCATAGTTCCCTTGGTCTTCATCCTTCCTTGAAGGTAGGAGTCACATTAGCTTTTTCCTCCAGTGTTTAGCAACTGGTCTCACAGTGACATCTGCCAGCATCCCTTCAGGACTTGTGGACTTATGTATGTCCAGGTTGCTTAAGTACTCCCCAGCCGGAATCCGATTCTCTTCCACCAAGAAGATGAACAGAGGGCTAGAATCTGCATCTTCCCTGTCTCTGATTCTTAAAGGCAGGTCTTCCTGCTAAAGGCTTAGTCAAAGATGTTCAGTACTTAGGCCTTTTCCTCGGCCTGTGTGACAACTGCTGTCTTGTTCAGCAATCTTTCTTTAGTCCAGTATACTTACCGAAGCCCTTCTTACTATTCTTTTTTGAAATTTTGGTCAACCACTTTACATAGAAAAATGACAGATATTCTTGTTAGTGTGGAGAGCTCAAACCACTTTCTCTCTTACCATCAGCAGTTTCAGCAAGGTGAGAACCTGTTGAAATCTGCAAAGCTTTGAAATCCTGGCCAGATGTTCTTCTCAGAATTTATTCAGAATGCTTGCATTTTGGAAAGACCTTGGAATACAGTCATTGCCGTTGTAGATATCCCATGTGAAATGATGGTTTTTTGTTGTGCTTCATCTGAAATTTAAATTTCTTATCTTGACTGTGCTTATTAGAAGATTTTTCAAGAACTTCTGTTAATCTTCCATTATTTCATATTCTTAATTAGATAGAAGAATGGCATATTTATTTTTTCATTTCTCTAATCATGTTCCGTCTGATATCCCACATCTCATTGGTGTTGAACACTCTGTCCCTCTTATTTATAAGGAGGACTCAGTACACTCCTCTTACTTATAAAAACATTCCTCCAGTGTTTTTCTGCTTGTTGAAACTCCCAGTTTTATTTAGAGGATTAAACTTTATCTTCCATTATTGGAATAGATTTCTGTAACATTCCTTCCTGTTAGCAACATTGTATACATTTTTTTAAATCTACTTCACACTCAAGTACCCATTTCTTTTGATGAGAAAAAGTTTGTGTTTTAACCTTCCACTATTATGACCAAATGTGTTTAGCTAGTAATTTAGTTCCATTCTACTGTTCTGTTCTTTCTGAATTCATAAGGGTTAGACATAAAAGAAATTGTTTCTTTCATGTGACATTACTTACCCCAGAAGGAGTTACAGTCATTACCTTATTTTAATTTTTTTTTTTTTTCCTAAGGCCATAGGCAATACCTGTCTGAGGAAGTAATTAATCACATCTCAAATGTTTCTACATCATAAGGATTTTTTATTTCCTTCAGGAAAACAGAGAGAGAGAGAGAGAGAGAGAGGATTAGAGAGAGACTTTTGTTCATGTATGACTCACTGGTATAGATTCAGTTGCTAGTTTCCAGCATGCCTCATCTGGAAATGGCCTCATTTTATTCCTCTTTCATTTTTGTGGCTACAAAATTCTCTAAACAAGCAAAAATCGAACATTTTTTTCTTCAGTTACAATGTTAAATGTTAACCCCTGTGCTTCTTCATCATACTAACATAGCAGTTTCTACTTTAAAAAATCATTGCAAATTTATTTCAGAGATTTTGTGCACCATGAGAAAAGTAGAAAGAAGTTTTTGTATCACATGGATCTTCTTTTCCTTATTGAAGAATGTTTAGTTAGATTTGGGAGTACTGGAGCGATTCACTTTAATGGTTAAATAAATGTATGAGTAAGGGCAGCTTTGCGGCAGTGGAAATACTGAGTGAGGTGAGCTGTTTCAGAAGACAAGATGCCTCAAACCTGTGGTCTTTATCCTGGTTTCTGCACAAGTCTGTCTGGGAACTTGTTTTGGGGGATATATCTGTATGATAAATCCCAGCTATGACTGGAATATCTTGGCTGCTTTGGTTTTGACATGGAGCAACATATCAGGAATTACTCATATATATTCTGAAAGCAGTGATTTTTCATTTACAATTGATGACCCTCTAGACAGTCTATACCCAACCTACATGGCCTTATACCCTGACAGTCTGCCTCTAAATGGTCAGTTGCCAATGGCTGGAGAAGCTGTCTCTTCACAGTTTCCTCTGAGGGCTCTGAAAGCAAGAAATCAACACCACCAAGTAGGATAGGACAGCAGGGATAAGTAAAACACCCGGGCTTCAACCCAGAATGAGAAAATACTGCTCAAAAATAGGTTTTCTTCTGCAAATAAGAGAGTGTAATCTCACTAGTTTTAAATATGGACAACAATGTTGAAATTATCTAAATATTTTGGAGGCAATTCCAGTTCATCACTGAATTGGCTGTAACTTGTTCTAAAGTATTTCTGAAGTGTCTAGATGCTTTCCTAAAAATGTATGTTATACAAATCACTTTATTTTACATGTTCATGGTTGAATTTTTGTATATTGAGATCATACAGACTAAGGAAAACGGGGTGCAGATAATGAGATTAAATTGGGCTGGAAAGGTATCAATTCATCTGGAGATATATGGCAATGTATATCTCAGTGTAGTCTCCTTAATTACTCGTGTATTTTGGGAGACGTGCCAACATTCCTTATGTTTCCTAACCCAGCTCCAACATACTGTAGTGATTTGCTCATCTTTGTACTGTCATTAAAGGGCAAACAACTGAGAAGACTGCTTTGAATTTAGGAAAAGGATCTGTGCAAGAAATCAGGAGTCAGGATTCTCCATCCATCCTGAACTAAGACTTACTTCTCAGTGTTTTTCCAGTCATGATCTACATGTGGAAGGAACCACTTTACTGGACTCCAGCCATCCACTGAGGTGTGATGGTGTGATACATGCCCCCTAGCCTCTTTTACTTTTAGTAGTATTGCTGTATACATCTCTGGAAAGAGATTCTCTATTTCAGCAACTTTCATTTTTGTTTTCTCTCAGTATTCTGATACTATATAAACTCAAAACATTCTGCAAGTGTTTCATATTCTTCATAGATTACCTGTCAATTCTCTGAATACATCACATTTATTACTGTATTCACAATGCAGTAAGTTGGAGAGTGGTGTCATCATCTTCAAGTTATTCCTTCTAAATTTAGAGCATTGCTATTATGTAGGGTAAAGTCTGAGGGTGTTTTTTTTTTTTTTCCTGAAAAATTATGTCCATCTTATTGGAGATGGTGAATTAGAACCAAATGAAAACTTGAGTTACTTTGAAAAAAAGAATGTGTTGGAAATACATAAAATTTATTAATGTTCAAAATAAAATGCCATCATAGAAGGCTGCTGAAAAAGTTGCAGTGAGAAAGCAGAAGTTCTTTTAATTTTAAAAAGAGAGAAGAGTTAAATGAGGGTAAAAATGAAAATGGTGGAGGGGCAGAAATAAAGGAAAAACAAGGAGCTGAAGGAATGAAAATGCCACATTCCTTTTTAAGCAAATGATATTATATATATTTCTAATAGTTTTAAAAACTGGTAAGTCTCATGAAGTTAATTTGAAGAGTGTTCTGTATTTTATGCAGTTTTGCATTGTTTTTCTTCATGTAACTAGGAAATTATTACTCAGATTTTTCATTATTTCTATCAGTAATTGGACATTCTGTGAATTTGGGCAAGACACTTAAGCTCTTCTTTCTTTAGTTTCTACTAGGAGGCCCTTCAGAGGGATCTAGATAAGCTGGATCACTGAGCTGAGGGGAATGGGATGAGGTTCAACAAGGCCAAGTGCCGGGTCCTGCACTTTCACCACAATAACCACATGCAGTGCTATAGGCTTGGGGCAGAGTGGCTGTGAAGTGGAAAAGGACCTGGGGGTGTTGGTTGATGCTTAGCTGAACATGAGCCAACAGTGTGCCCAGGTGGCCATGAGGGCCAATGGCATTCCAGGCCTGCTTTAGAAATAGTGTGGCCAGCAGGAGCAGGGAGGTGATCATCCCCCTGTACTCAGCACTGGTGAGGCCGCACCTCGAGTACTGTGTTCAGTTTTGGGCCCCTCACTAAAAAAAAAGACATTGAGGCCCTGGAACGCGTCCAGAGAAGGGCAACAAAACTGGTGAGGGGTCTGGAGCACAAATCTTATGAGGAGCGGCTGAGGGAGCTGCAATTGTTTAGTTTGGAGGAGAGGAGAGGAGAGGAGAGGAGAGGAGAGGAGAGGAGAGGAGAGGAGAGGAGAGGAGAGGAGAGGAGAGGAGAGGAGAGGAGAGGAGAGGAGAGGAGAGGAGAGGAGAGGAGAGGAGAGGAGAGGAGAGGAGAGGAGAGGAGAGGAGAGGAGAGGAGAGGAGGCTTAAAGGAGTCCTCATTGCACTCTACAACTTCCTGAAGGGAGGTTGTAGTGAAGAGGGGTTTGGCCTCTTCTCCCGGGCAACAAACAGGACCTGAGGAAACGGCCACAAGTTGTATCAGAGGAGGTTTAGATTAGACATAAGGAAAAAATTTTTCTCTCAAAGAGTGGTTAGGCACTGGAATGGCCTGCCCAGGGAGGTGGTAGAATCACTGTCCCTGGCAGTGTTCAACAGGCGTCTGGATGAGGAGCTATGAGATATGGTTTAGTAGCTTGTGGTTAGCAATGGTAATGGGAGGACGGTTGGACTAGATGATCTTGTAGGTCCTTTCCAAACTTATGATTCTACGATTCTATGATTTGGAAAATAATGTTGATAGAACATTACATAGAGTCATGAGACTTAACTAGATTGAGAATTTCTGAAACAAGAAGTTACAAACTTTTTGTAATGGCTACTTATAAGATGATCATGCAGCTGGTTTCAAAATTAGTAATGCCTGATTGTTTTTTAAATCTACATAGGGAGAAGGAGCAATGAAATTAACAAAAAATAGAACTCTCATCAAAATTCTCTAAGCCAGAACCTGATCCAGAATAACTAAAGATATTTAGAAGTTGGTTTTAGAACCAACTTCAAAGGCACAGCTAAGATCTTAAACTAACAGAAGCACAGTGATCATTTTGTGCTGTCTTTGTCACAAACACAGCACATATGGTTTAAGACAAGACAATAACTTTGACATTGAAATGCCAGAATAACATAAATAAAATGTAGAAAAATAGTATGCATGTGGGCGTCTCTGTGATAATTGTATCCTTTCATTCTTTACGTTTTCAGCTTAATGTTTGTTCTTGTTCATCTGACAGTGATTTGACATCCTTATCATATGTGGGAAAAGATTATATTTTTGCCAAAACGTGCAAAATAGTCCTGTCATCTAAATTTTTATTTGCTGTGGGATTCTGTTTGATATGTTTCTATTGAACTTATTTCCTTTTAGAATATGAAGGATTGGGAACGAAATGAAGGCATTTCAAACTATGAAAGTGTTTTCCAGCATTCATGTCAGTTGTTTCCCTAAACTACTTTATTCACAGGGTACATACAGTATGATAGTACAATACAATATGTAAATTAAATTATATTATACTCCTCTGGCTTCTTGGTAGAACAGTTTTTACTCTGATCAAGCAAGATAACTTTGTAGTAATGGTTGAACAAGCATTCTGATAGCCAAACCAAAAAATCACTGATGGCAAATGAAGACTTCTGAATTTCCAAGGCCTTGGTACAAATAACACTATATAGAAAAAATAGTTTTTGTGTTGCACAGAAAATGGTTAGCCATTCTGCTCTTGTTTTGAGAAAATGCACTTTGAATATCCATATCCCAAAGGAAATATTTTTTTATATTACGACATCTGGAAGTTTAGTAATGCTTTTTGAGCATAGCAAACCCAAAACCAAAAAGGTTTTTTTTCCTTTCTTTCAAAGCCTTTTCAGTATTAAAACAGATTCAGTATTAAAACTAATCTGTTCAAATTTTTAAAATCTCTAGTTTTCTGCTACAGAACACAAAATACTGGATGCAGGTTATATAGAGTACATGTCTTATTGGCTTCATGTTTAATTTTCTTCATGCTCTGTGTTTGAGTGTATGCTTACGTAGAGAGAGCTGCATTGAAAAGGTTTGCTTTCCCTATTGCTGAGGTCCTGTTTTAGCCTGGGAACTGGCTTGTTTTTTTTCCAAAACCATTGCATCAAAATGTGTCTGTGGTGTGCCATTCATCACAAAAAGTAACTGCTAATTATCACCACAGAAATTAAATAAGGAAAATGTTCTTAAGAATATGAGTGGTAAAAGTTTCCACTTTGTTTGGAAGATCTGCAGTTTATCTGAAGTCGATGTTAAATAATGGGACAGCATTAGTAATGGCTGCCCACTCAGTCACTTCAGATTCTGTAAGTACAAATGCCAGACTTCAGCATCATTTTTCAAAGAGGAAATGAAGCTAGAAAACAGCATGTTCTTAAGGATACTGACAGAGGCATTTTTTACAAAAACGTAATTTCTTCAAAGCTCAGTAGGTTAAAATTTTTATTACTTGATTTGTAACAACAGGATAATTTAAAACACTGCACAAAATATAATTGGCAGGAGCAATAATGAGCTAAATCCAAATTCTGATCTTTAGGAGGTAGATTACACCGACTTCAGGAGAAGTGCATCCAATCACAATGAATTTGAATTAGTTCATAAATCTTTAGCATTGATTTTGGAGGTAATAGTTTTGTTCTAATTATTAATGGCATTTTACTCAAAAGTTTATATGAAATATTTTGTGATGCTTAAGTTATGAATCAGATTGCTTCCTCCAACAATCCCAGTTTAATTGGAATAACAGCAAGGTTTGGTATTGACTTAGTCTTGAATTAGCAATAATTCTTGATCCTAATAATTAAATTTACTACCTGTTTACAGCTGGATTAATTTAAATGTAATATCCATAACTGTTCTGAGCAGAAGACTTGACTCAGGTTAAGTCAGGAAAAGTGATATAGTGATAAATGTTTAAGTTGGCCATCAACACAAAAGCTGACCACAGCACAAGAATATTGCAGACTTTTCATATCCCTGTGTTTTAGGAACAAAAAGTGCAGCAAAGAAGCAGAAGAACCACGTTCAGTGAGCAGTTTGTTTACAGCCTTCAACTGGCCCCATCATCACAGAAAGCATCCTTTTTGCCTCTTCCACTTCTTTGTAATCAGGAGGGACTTCAGGCTAAGAAATTGTACCTTATCCTGGCTACATCTAAGAATCTTCTTCTTCACTTCCTTTGTATGCATATATTCAGCACTGAGCTGTTCCTTGAGTTGATGCTCTCGTGGCCTTGTGTTGTTGTCTTCAGTCTTCTTCCACCCAACAGCATACTACCATTGGCATGACTGGATGTCATTGCACTTTCACAGTTCTTCTGTGTTGTTAGTTTTTTGCTAGAATTAGAATAATTTTTTACTCACTCACTTTTCCATTTCTTTTCATATATTGACTTTTCTGTCTTGCTATTGACTATATCAATTCTTTTTTGAATGTATTTCAAGTTATTGCAAACTGAATTCTTTTGAACATTTTTCAAATTGCTGCAAATTGACTTCTTGTGTTCCTGCACACATACTCTGCCTCAGCTGTGTTGTTTGAAAATAAACTAGTACAGGTTATGAAGAATTGACAAAAAAAATATTTTTGCATTCTTTAAAGAATGAACTAAAAATGAAATAGCTATGGAAAATCCTTTTCTGCATTGTGAGGGATCGTAGAGTCTTGTTTATAGAAATACTTATGCATGTGAATTGTTGGCTTATAGTTTTGGTAAGTTTTTTCTGTTGCCTGTAACAGGCAGGGTAATTTGTTGTAAGACAGGAGGTAATTTGTTTTCCTCTTACCTGCTGGAATATAATTCTAGTAACTCTAACTGCAGCTGTAGACTGTGAACCACAAGAAATGATAGGAAAGAACTCGCAGAAAGCATTCACATAATTTTATCTCCTCTGCTCCCTTTTTTTTAAAAAAAATGCCTTAATATAAAAGATGCCTTAATAACACATATTCTGTGTTTTATCAAAATGGGGAAAATTAATGCAAGATTACACACAGAAAGAAAAAAAATATTTGAAAGGAAAAAGATAACAAAATATTTTCCTTTGCAGTGTTGTGTAGAAATTAGAAATATATTTGGATCTTACTTAATTTTCTATATACTGACATAATAAATTCACACTTATCTACATTGTATTTTCATATTATTCTCTAGAGCACATTTTGCTTTGTAGAAACAGTGTAATACTCAATTTTTCAGCAAAATCTTGCTTTCCAAACTTAGAATATTTTGATGTTTCTACTGTCACATTTTCCTCTTTCCAATGCTACAACTAAAATCTATTACAGGAAAATTGGTTTTCATGGTTCATGTTAAAAGTAAACAAAAACCAAGCATCCATTTTGTTTAAATATTTCAGCAATTAGGCTGAAAAAGTTGACGGTTATGTTCTAGTATTAGATTCCTACACAGTAATTGTGCTATTTCCTAATTAAAGAACTAATTAAATTAAATTTTTAATTTAATCAAAGAACTGCAAAATTTTCTAACTCAGCAGGAAATGGCACATGTGGACATGCATCTAAGTTAACTTTTCTTTAGATTCAGTTGACGTAATTATGAAGTGCGATATGAAGTGCATCTAATGCAGTGTCTAGATAGTATAAATTCATCAGACCAAACATTAACGTGGCAGTTGAATACTTATCTGATGTATTTTGACAATCCCATTACTATTACAGAGGAATTAAATGCTCTCAGGCTTTCAGTCTGCTATGCATCAGCTGTAGGACTGAATTAAATTTAAAAATAATAACCTATAGAACTTATTACTGAAAAGTGTTTTTACATTGTACTTTCATCTGTTGCTCAATTTTTTATCACTTGAAATCACTGGTGTAGCATAAAGGCTTCTTGACAAACCCCTTGCTTTCAACAAATCACAAATTAGTGTGGTTTTTTTTTTCCATTTATAAATCTAAAACCGATGAAACCTGATTACTTAATATACATACTGTTTTTTCTTTGTCCATTTTAGCACTATTCTGGGACTTGACATTAAAAAAATAACAGCTTATAATTAGTTAAAAATGCAGCTTCAGAATAGGTGGAAGGAGATAGAATTGTAATAGTATTAGTTCGTGCTTTACCTTCTGATCCACAGACTTACCTGCAGAGAAGCTTGAAGTCAATCAGAAAAGACAATTTGGATGTATACCTAGGACAGTGAATTGTATGGTGTGGTTTTGGGACCTTTTTTTTTTCCTTTTTTTTCTTTTTTAGTATATACTTGAAAGAAAACTGCAACTCTTGTCAAGATCCACTCATAAAAACTTGCCTTTATCCCAACCCAAGCAAAGTTTTAACCTTTCTGACCTTTTACCCTTCCAGGTTACTTTCTGACCTTTTTGGAACCAGTAAATAATATCACCATAGTCCAGGGGCAGACAGCAATCCTTCACTGCAAAGTAGCAGGAAATCCATCTCCAAATGTCAGATGGCTAAAAAATGATGCTCCGGTGGTTCAGGAGCCGAGGCGTATCATCATAAGAAAAACAGATTACGGTTCACGTCTGAGAATCCAAGATCTTGATACGACAGACACAGGATACTACCAGTGTGTGGCTTCTAATGGGATGAAGACGATAACAGCAACGGGAGTGTTGTTTGTGAGGCTTGGTGAGTTCCTGGGTTTTATAATTGCTTGGACTTCTTTATAGGCTAGGTATTTGTTTTTCCAGTAAGCTAATGAGAAATAAGTTTATGTTTTAAGAATTCTCGGTGTGAAAGGGAATAAATAAAGCCATCGCCGAGCACCTTTTCCCCAGCACAGAACTCAGTGAGTTGAACGTGGTACCCATTCACCAATAATAAAAGGAAGTAAGTACAGATGGAAAAAACTTTGAACTTCTATTGAAGAAAAAAAAATGCTGAACAGGTGGTGTTCAGTATTGCTGAGCCCATCCTTCTGAAAGATCATGTTTGTATTGCTCCATGAAGCCTGGCCTCAAGTTCTGCTCTTTGAGAGCTAAAGGTACACGACCTAACAAGAAGTACTTGCATTGACAATAAGAGACTTGATCATTCCATCTGAAAGCAAAGGTTTTATTTCTTTTTCTTGTGTTTCTAGTGCCATGAAAAATAATTCAAGACACAATTTCCTAAAGTTTCCTCTGATCTTATAATGATAATGACTACTCAACTGTTTGTTTATAGTGATTCATTAAGCACTGGCTATCCGACCTTGTTCTCAGCGTGACAAAGGTTAGGTGCTTAATCTTCCTGTACCATAAACTGATAGGAATGCTCAGGTAGGGCCTAGAAAGGTGTAAGTGATGTGTCTAGATAACATATTGGCCTTTAACAACCCGTGTTTCTATGGCAGCAGATATTTTCCAACAGAAATAATGTCCACGCAGGTTGTTGCCTGAACAGACAGAAGATACACGTGATTTTTATTTGTGGTTTTGAAAATAGCAGTATGTAATTACATGCGGGAATCTAGAGGCTTTGGTTTGAATCTTGAGGCTAACTTTCCTTGAAGAGACAGTTTGCTATTGACTTTTTTTATGCAGTTTCCTTGAGCCAAATTTGCAAGCAATGTTTGTTTGTTTTATATTTGCAGGTCCAACAAACAGCCCAAATCACAATCTTCAGTAAGTACATGTTGGAAAATTACTTAACGTACTCTGACCAATTTTATTCTGTAAGAATTTGTTTCATAAACTCAGTAAATACTGCCTACGACCACAATGTTTTTGCTAAAAATATCCAGCATGATTGAAAACTCACAGATGACTGAAGAGTTCTGATTGGGATTTATGTTTGCTTATTTTGTATTTTGAACAATCAGAATACCACAGAGTCATGATGTTTGAACATGATTTATTTACAGGGCAAGTATTGGCTGGGAAAGTGGTTAAAAATGAATGGATAAAATGCTTAGGTTGCTGCAGTTGTAAATCTACCCATGTCATACTGTTGTGGCTTGAAAAGTCAGATAAAACAGGATTAAAATCTTCTCTTTGAACAATTGAGTACCCCCTATTTGCTAGGTGTCATTTTGACTTCAGTGGTGACTTGGTGATTTTTCTTAGCTATTTCAGCCTGCTTGCAGATGCAGTCATAAAGATTAACATAGATCGGCTTAGTGCTTGCTTTATATATTAGTTTTAGTTTCAATAACACATACTGTGTAGTTTATTTAGATTGCCACTTGGGAGGCAATGCCATACGTGGCTGCAGTGGTCTGACCACTACTCCATTCCCTTTATATTTCTTTCAATCAGTAGTCTTACTTATATGAAAATAATACCAAATCCTTTTATATATGCATAGTACGTGCAAATGAATTTAGATAATTTTCACAAGGTTGAAATCATTTTTCTTAAAATATTTTTCTTAAAATTGATTGCTATTCAGCTGTTCAAAACTGTGTACTGAAAAAATGTAATGATTTTTCTAGTAACTGAAATCCTATTTAAGATTGCACACAATTTATTTCAGAAAACTGTTTTACAATTGCTCTACAAAGGGAAATAGATGAGATGCCAGGAAGCTGTCTGATCTTTTACAAGATGGAAAGGCAGTGACCGAGACAAGAGTTAGTGAACTAAAATACACATACTGAAGACTGAACTTAAGTTCAAAGAACACTTTTCTCAAATACAGCTGAAGAGTATCTAAGAACAAGGTGAAATTCTGGGATCTAGGTTGTACATTAATTAATTTCATATTGTTAGAGGAATAATTCATCTTATTTCTTTTGTTTCCTTAGTATTTTCCAGCATCTTTGGATGCATTAGATCGTTGCTACTCTACAAGTAACATAGTTTTTTAATGATCAACTTTTGAGAGTGAAAAAATAACTGTTAAACAAATTTCTTAATTACATGTCCACTAAAAGGGGAACTGAATTAATACTTCTTAAGTAGTACCTTTCATTCCTACTTTACCTTATATTTGATAAATTTGTTATTCATTTATACAGGTTTTGAGTGATTGGTTAAGATAAAAAAAATAGCTTTTAAAATCATATTATTTGGGAAAAACAATGAATATCATATGAATTTGGTACTAGTTTGGGATTATGACACCTCTAAACTGGTCCTGAACTACTGGCATCAGTGTTGGACATTGAAGCAGTAGTTGCCATCTTGTTTTTGGGTCTACCATTGGAAGTGAGATGAAAAGTATAGTGCTGGTAGATATTTTGTATATCCACTAAATGGAAGAGAGAGCTGAAGCTTGAGAAAAACTGCCTGGGATTGGAGGTTGAGAGAGAAGTCTTGAGGGAATTAGCATATGAGGTGTAGGGTTGTGCAGTGATGGTAGATTTTTTCCTCATTGTATAACTTCTATTTCAATTTTTTTTGCACCTTCCTACTTAACCAGTTTCTGTACAACTTTCCAGTTTTCACATCCTCTCTTCTTACATTACTTTTCTTTCTATTTTTTTTTCCTCTGCCTTACAGTTGTTTCAGTGTTTCTCTGCTCCATGACTCTTGCAAATAAAATGCTGTAATTTGGCAGTGCTAATTTTTATTAATTGAATATTTTGTTTAAAATTGTGCAGGTCAACTTATAAACCAGAACAGTGAAATGGGGAAAATAGTTATTGAAATACCTAGATGCTTGGAAAGGGCTGATGTAGAACAGTGGGCTCTTTGTTTGCTGGCTACACAACACTGTCTGGTGTTGAACCTCCCAAAGTGCCATCCTCCTGGCATTAATGTTTCCAAAAAGACATGCTTCAGTGAAAGTTCTGAAACCTAAAACCACTGTGTCTTGGTTTAAAACTGTACCTAATGGAATATTACAGGATAAAAACCTTTATCTATATAAATAACATCTAGCAAGGTATTTTTGTGTATCCCATATGTTTTGCTATGTATTTTTAGAAATTATCTAAAAATTTAGAATTGCTGTAGATCAAATGTACATGATGAAGTCATATTTTGCAGTGCAAAAAAAAAGGCCTTGACTTTCGTGTAGTGAAGTCAAGACATTTCCATTAAAACTGAAAAGTGAAAGATTTCATTGAACACCTCGTGTGAAATTTAGGGACTTTTGTTGTTGTTGTTTCTTGTTCTTTTTTGTGTTGTTTTGTTTGTATTATGGTTTTGTTTTATGTTTTGGAGAGGTTGAAGAAGTATTTATGTTCTGTGAAGGCTTGTATCTGTAGAAAGTTACAGAGGTATTTCTATAGAAATGGAGAAATATAATCTATCCAAATTATTTATCAAAAATTAATAGCTAGTAGAAATTAGTTTATAAAGGAACTAAAACAAAAAACAAGGAAAAAAACTAGTCTCTGAGCAGCCTTTACTGTACAAAGGACCATTTTACTAGAGGACTACACTACTACAATATCAGCCATCAGGGTGAATTCTTTCTCTCCCTGCTCAAAGCTGTTATATTTTTTGCATTACTAACATCATTTTCTTTTTCCCTTCTCAAGAGAGATGTTCTGTTCAATGAGAAAAGTGTGAATGTGTGGACATTAAAAAATTGGATACTATATATCAGAGAATGGTACTTTAGTATAGTTTACCTTTAAGCAATGGATGCAAATCTCTTCAAATCTAAGAATAGGAAGGCAGTAGCAGCTGCCTTCCCTTCCTGAGATGCTGCTTTTACAAGATAATATTATTCTAAGAAGATTGCATGTTCAGTAGTTTAACTTATTTTTCTCTCAACTTGAAAAGTTAAATTGAATTTTACCCATCAGGCAAATTCCTGATTTGAAGACATCATTCCTCATAGTTTCTGACAGTAGTGGTAACATCTTGCAGGGGACTTAGGATGGAAGATACCAAACAGTTTGTTGGCAGTAAAATCTTCTGGAAACTATGGTAAGGTTTTAGCAGAAACGAAAAGAGCACAAGAGCACTCTGTTAAAAGTGCTATGCTTTTCACACATGTAATTGATGTGGTCTGCTCATTATGGTAGGAGCTGAGTGTCTTCTTCTAAGCGCTGTGTAGGGGAACTAGGATTTCAAAGCATAAGAATTCATTTTTTTATTGAGCTCTGATTAATATTGGTTCTGAATTTTCTGTCTGACAACTGTCTACCTAACAATTGTAAGGAAAAACAGGTAGGAAGAAGCACCTTTATTAAGTAGGAGTTGCCATTACCTTGGGAAGCAGTTTTTGAGATACAAACCATTCAGAATAAATTTGCAGTGCTCACAAACATTGTTTATTTCAGGCAGACTGTGTTAATAGTAAGAATTTAGAAAATGAGTCAGTTGAAAAATAAGAAAAAAACTGTAGATGAGAAAAAAAATTCTTTCAAATGCTTGAAAGTAGAATGTCTTTGAAGACTAATAACATGGAATCATAGAATTGTTTAAGTTGGAAGGGACCCTTGAAAAGATCATCTAGTCCAACTGCTCATCTGAGTTAAGACTCTGGCGAGGAATTCCAAGGTTAGGGTGAGCTTGCATAGCCCACGTTTATTATGTAGACAAAACACACCTGTGCCTTGCACAGTGATAACCTTGTGCCTGATGTGAGAGGTGGTCATACAGCCTTGTTGTGGGTGCAAGTATGTGATAAATTTACACGTTATCACAAGCTGGAAAAGAGGCTGTGAGACCTTGAGAAAGAGAAAGAAAGGGAATGGGACACTGGAGTACTTTGAACTGAGGTCACCTCCCTGTCCATGTCTGAGGTTATCCAGGAAGAGGGCTGTAGCTATGGGCAAAAAAGATTTTGTTAACTGGCTCCATCTGGCAAGCTAAAGGTAAACACTTTATAAAGGAGAAATACTTCCCTACAGTTGAACAGCAGCACCACTACTTGTATCTCTTTCCTTTCCTTGGAGAGGCAAAAACTCTTTTCTAGTCTAAATGTAGTTCAGGCACAGGATGTTTCTTACAATTCATATTAACAGATGTTTGTATACCCAATACATGGCTATTTCAAATCAGAATTTACAATTATTCAGGCATCTAAGGACTAGGTGTTAAAAAATAGGACTCCTATCATGGTACGGCCTGGTTCAGCCTAGTTCAGTGACAGGGGACGAAGGGACTCACAGTCCCACACCCTAGGAAAAGGGTAAGGGGAGAGGGGAAAAGGTAGGGAGATGGGCCTAGATGAAACAAAAAGAAACAGTGGAAACAAGCTAAGGAAAACAGCAAATTTACTAAATATGATAGTGGAATGAGAGACAATACAATAAAATGCAATATCATTGGAATTGAAGCTAATAAATAAAGTAAGAGAGGGAGTGTTTGAAACAAAAGACCTCACTCAAATGCTGTAGGTGAGACAGGTAGGGACACAGCGAAGTGGGCAGAGTGTTGTGGCTCCCAGTCAGTTTCATCTTTCCTTCTGAATGGAAAACAGAAATGCAGTAGTGAAGTCTTCTGAGAGCTGTAGTTCACTCTTGTAAGACCAAATAACTGGAACTAAGAGCAATCCACAGAACTGCATCATTAACTCTTTAACTTCCAGTGCACTACATGATGTTATGATATGGAATACTGATACAAACTATGACAGACTACTCCTGAAAAAAAAGCTTGCTGTAAAAAAATACTTGCCTTTTGTTTCAGCAGAATACACACTTGACTGAGATGACCATATTTGAAGTATATATATTTTTCTATAGATATTTGTGGTATCATGTTGAAGTTGGAGAGTAAGCACATACTTTGTGTTCTGGTTTCCTGCTTTAATCAAGGAAGAAAAAGAATTTTGTGGTTAAAGCACTGGACTGTAATTTCAGAGGTCTGGATTCAGTTTCTGGCTGTGCTCCTGTCTCCATGTGTGATTGCAGCAACTTGTTTAACCTTTGTCTCTCCATTTCTTGTACATCAAATGGATATAAGGTCAATCTTCAGAATTGCTGTGCCTTTCACTGTTAGCAATCAGACAACTTCAAAATGTTTAGGGTGCATTCTCTTTTGAAAGCTGGGAATATTGTTCCTATCTAACAAATGAGGAACTGAGGCAAAAATTGTCTCAGGCTGGTCCACATTAAACAGCAAATGTTTGCCTTGGCAGATTTCCTGGCCCTCTCACAATCCAGTTTGGGGATCTGGCTGGAACACGCTGCAGTTTAGTTCTAGCCCTATGTGTTAGTTTCCTTTTTAATTTCAAGATTGGAAGGAAGGCTGTATTTCACCTTGGTGTGAGACACAGACTCTTATCAGAGAATTTTGATCCAATCCACCACCACAGATCTACTGGTCCACCTCTTAAAGTGTCCTTTGAAAAACTGCCTAGGCTGAGACCAGAAACTTGTAGACAACAAGGCTTTAGTGAATCAGCCAGAACTCTTCTTTTTTCATGACGTATTTCTCTTTATCTACTTTAGAATGTAATTTTTTGGAGTAGTAATTTTTTTTTTTTTTTTTTACTCCAGTTATGTTGTATCCTAGTAGAGCTCATAATTATATTGTCACAAATAAGTATGTAATTGAACACTGTACTGTCCAGGGCTGTACCATAGACTCAGAAGAAGCGTAGTTAGCTGTCTGTAATGGAAATGGAGACATTTTTATTCTACTCTTACTTTTGTTGTTTTGAAAAATAGCTTTTTTTTTTTTTTTTTTCCCCTCATGAAAGATCTAGAATATGTGTAATTCAAGGCAGAAGTACTGGTTTGGGTTACTTGGTACCACACAAGATTCTGGCTTCTTCCCACATTATGTTATTTACTTGGCTTTAATCTCCCATTTACACATTTTCTAAGCTTCAGTGATTAAATTGTGAAGGATCTATGTTCTGTAGTGATAGAAGTGTGAGTTCTACATGAACTTAGAAAATTAATTACTAAAAAATAAATAAAATTAATTTAAACATCAAGTGTGTATTGTAACTAACATAATTAACACTGTGGAGCAGACACTACTGTCTGTGCATAGGACAGCCTTCTTTCTACTCTACAGAGCAGAGATTATGTTTCTCCTAGCCAATATTCTATCTTACCAGGAGTGACCCTGAGATGTGCACATGGAGCCAGGAGCTGTGTCTGTATTATCTGCAACTTGTTATCTGAAGAAACTATTGCAAGTGGCTGGTTTTTCCTTCATTTTAAAGGAAGGAAAAAACAGAAGAAGTTGACAGGGAACACTGAAAAAATGGTTAATATTTTATTTCATTCCATTACACTTACTAGTCCACTACTTACTGGTTCAGAAACCTCCACAAAATTATGCCAAGCACATGCAAAAGTGAGTAAAAACAAACCTCCAGAAAAGCTGTACCTTCTCTGTCATACTATAGAAATACTATAGAAATCAAATGTCCTTGAACCCTGAAAGCTATTTTGCGCTGCACTATGTGAGAGCCTGATTGCAGTGCCAAAAGGGTATGCTTATGGGACTTCCCTGCTTTTGGTCAAGGCTTGTAAATAGCTTAGGAAGAAGTGTCAATTGATTACACTTTTGTCTGCTCTTACAGTTAAGCTGATTTTGGGTTAAATTTGGGGAAAGACCTTCGATTAGCTGTACAGCAGTAGCACCCTTTTAAATGGGTGGAACATGTAATAAATGTAATGCATACCACTTTGTTTTTTATATATAGGAACCATGCAGGCAGTACAACAAAGTGCATGAACCTTCTCTTTCCTAAGAGATCTGCTTGTCCAAAATTTGGAAGTTTGATTTACAGATGGATATTAAAGATAATTGATGGTTTGTGTCAAGAGAATTTACCCATAGTTTGTGGGCCGGGTCAGCATCCCTCCTACTCTACAGAGAAACTCTGAGATGTGTGTGTACGGCCAAGAGCAGCACACAGCTCTGAGTTTGTAAAAAATATGACGCCAATTTGCCCTCTTCCAACAAATTCAAGATCAGCAGCAGGTGTCTGGGTTTGGACATCTCAGTGAAGCAATTTATATTAAACTACCAAATAACTTGTAAGCAAAAGAAGACATTTGTTGATCCTTTTAAGGATATATGTAAATTGATTTTCAAAGTAGTAATGGGTTTGGGGCTTTTGGCAAGTAGTTCTTGCAGCTGTTGGACATCCCTGATATAACTAGGGATCTTTAGTTTGTTTTGATTTTACTTCCTCCCTCTCTCCCTTCCCTTCTTTCTTTCATTCTGTAACTTAAATGACTTTCAAAGTATTTATTGTATGTCCTACAAAGGGACAGTTAAATGTCCCTGAGACTTCCTGTCAGCATTGGATGCCACACTGTGTTTAATTAGAGTTCTTTAGGGCACTGAATAGCTTCTAAGTGCATACAGGGAAAGGGTGAATTTTGTAGTTAGGCTCTAAAGTAAAGGCACACTATTCTAATGGAAAGTGGGCAATCTAACAAAATAAGCTAATGTTGTAACACCACACCATAAATAATCCTTTCAATTTTTATCACTTTATGGTTCATTTTTTCCTTACATTTTGTACAATTTTGTTCCCTGAATGATCCTAACGAACAATAGATGCAATTCATTTAGTGTACTTGACAGAAGGTGAAGCAGATGGCACAAACTGATAAAATTAAAACATTTTCCTTCAAAACTAAATAACACAAAGTGTGATGAAGTGCATTGTTTCAAAAAAGAGAGAGAGGGAGAAAGAAATAGTAAGGAAATTTGCTTTCTAAAATTGGTACTGCTTTGTTAATCCTAAAATCTGAAGTCTTTGAGGTAATACTGTAATACTAATTTAAAATTTAAAATGGCAAGAAGCTCATCTTAGGCACAGTCTCTCTCATGCTTCTCAGAAAAGTCATTCATAAGTTCCATTTCTTATGTGGATAAATCTGATTATAACACAGAAGATTGCTTCACGTGGGAGATAATATTTGCTATATCACAGAAATTTTGTTTTTTAAACCTGTGTGCTCACACAGAGACACAGGTCTTTTCCCCCTAAAGCATTTATTTTCATTTCCACCCATCTTACTGTGCTTTCCTTCAAATTGGGAAATTGGTTGTTTTAGCTCAATGGAGAAGGTAAGTCTCAGCAGGATGGCCTGTATAGAAATCCTGGTGTCCTCATCTGGCAGTTTCACAGAATATACTTGAAATAAATTCTTTTTTTCCCACATCATGGCTGCAAGTTTCAGATTGCAAAGCAATGACCAGAGTGGTAAGGGAAGCACATATGGTGTTAATTTTAAAAGTTTCCCTCCAGGAAAAAAAAAAAAAAAGAAATCTACTTCAGGACTGGGTGATGTAAAATAAATAAATTAATTAATTAATTAATTAATTTTTGCACAGGAATAAACCTGTGTATTTCTGGTGGGAAGAATGCAGACTGCCTTCCTACTTTCTTCTGCAACAGAATGCAGTTTATTACTTGTTACTTAAAAATATATTCTTAATACTCAGTCGTTTCAAGACAATGCAATGTGCAGTCACTTGTAAATTTTCTGTCACTCAGACTGAGAGGTATATCAGTATTCATATGATCTTCATTTTCAACCATTAGGAGCTAAGTCCTGACATGCTAAACTTAGGAAATACATTTGATTTCCTAATTGAGTTTTCTCTATTTGTTCATATTAATGAGCAATTTAGTAATGTCGAGCCTGATTAGATTAATTTATGGGGCTGTGGAGCGTCTAGAATCGCTACTGACATCCTATCATGTAATAATGTTTGTGTGATATCCTGTGTGTGGCATATGGAAACAAATTGTGACAGTGAATTTTGCATATGAACTGTTTTGCTTTGTTTGAAGAACAATGCAGTATTTTTAGAAGATTTTAATTTAAAAATACATTTAACCAACAGTAAGTGCATGAATAGAAAAAATGAAAAAAAAACTGGGGTGAAAGTAAATGAGTTGTGATAAACGTTCGATCAGTGGTTTAAAATTCAAAGGAAGAAAAGAAGGGGGAAGTTGTCATAGAGGAGTGCATGAGGCCTGGCTGGATACACAGACCTTTCAACAGATTTGGGTGCTTCAAGGCACTGTGCCACCAGCCCCACAGATGTTGCTGCTGAACCAAGAGTGGCTTCTTCCTATCCTTTTTCAATGGCTGGGCAGAGGAATTCATGTCTGTTTTTCTTCTTGAGAATTCAGGGGCTCTGATAGTAGCTGGTATTACATTTCCTATGTAGAAGCTAATTTTCCTAATTTGGAGAAAATCAGCAATCCTATTATGTGGAATCATGATGACACACCAGAATTACTTTGTGAGGTCTGTACTCCTTACCCGTACCAGCCAGACCTCTGTTGCTGGAGCAGATAGCAGTAATAACAGGCTACTGTCTTCAGAGCAGACCAGCCCAGAGGAAAAGGAGCACACTTATAAGTAGACAGAAATGAATAGCAAGAGAAAAAATATTAAGTTTTGCTCCAGATTAAGGAGAACTGTGTGCTCTTCTGGTGGAAGCCTCTTTATGCACCCCCCACCTGCTACGGCCTCTCGTGCCTGATTTCTTTGTCTTCCTGTGCTCGTAGCAAGCTCCTTGTATAATTGCCTCATTTAACCTTAAGCTCCAACCATGATACAGTTGCCAGACTGTTTCATTTTCTCACCTGCTCTGCAAAGCGTGCTGTACATTGCGTATTTGCAGAACTTACTGTCTGCACTCTCATGGGCTGGGATGAGCACACAGGGATGGAAATGACATAAAGGCTGGACAGATTTGGGTAGTGTTTCATGGGTTTAGCAAAAGGCATGTCCCAGCATGTCTCAGGTGTCTGCTCAGTAGCAGGGAACACGATAGCATTGCAATCAAATGGCTATTCTTTTTCCTGGTAGTGGTTTGGGTTTGGAATGTGCTTTTTATTTTTTATTTTTTCTTAATGACAGAAATAGTGTTTTTTCTCAGGATCTGTTTTTCAGAACACCTGAGCCATATATTTTGAAGTTAAAAAGAGATAAATTAGCTTTGATCTTTGGAAGATTCCAGCTCTGATTTTTTATTTATTTATTTATTTATTGTGAAGAAGAAGAGCTATGAAAATTGCCGCTAACACTAAAACATTCTCAGACTGTGACTTTCTTCAGTATTGCCTACAATAGGTCGTTCCTGTTTCATCCATAAAAAGTATCAGAAAATCTAACGAGTATTTCATACTAGCACTTAGACGCTTGTAAAGAAATCCCTTACTTGGTGCTTGGGTTTTCTCATAAACAGAATATGCCAGGCTTTTTGTTTGTTTGTTTTTGTTTGCTTTAGACTGGAAAAATTACTGAGAAACTGACATTTTAATATTGTATAGTTATGAACAGTTGGTGTTATTGTAGCTTTAATAAAAATTATCTGTGAAGAACTCTGAAGATTCACACTTACATGTACTTGTAATTTTGCAACCTTGAATTTATAGCCTATGCTGTAATGATTTCTCCAGTCGACATGTTATCTCTGTCTTATCTGAAATAGCAAAACTACCTCTGTTATCTTAAAAAATAAACAGGAAAAAAAAAATTATATCCCTATGTTTCCTTTCATTTTTGGATTGCCCAGGTAAAACATTTTTAATTCTGAAACAATTTTCAATTGAAATGACTAAAAACTATTTTTCACAAAAATGTTTGAAATTTTTTTGCCATAGTTAAAAAAGCTAAGAAATACTTTACAGAAAACTGCTATATTTCCCATCATTAAAGATAATACTAATAATAAAAGCTTGAGACATTTCATGGTGTTTCATATTTATTTTTAAAATAATTCCATTGTTCTTCTTGTAGCCTCCTTCTCTTTGGGTTTGTACAGCTGTTGTTTTTGACCATGCTTTCTCAGTCTTCTTTTTTTCTCAAGATTTTCATTCTCCTACCTGTCATAGACAGACATGCATATAAAATCTTGCCAATGGATTTTAATGAAATGAGCAATGATATAACATTTCCAAGATCTTTGTAGGGCTGAGCTGTGTATACTTGCTAAGAGGTAGCATGGAATGAGAAGGAAAGATAAAAAGTGAGGGAGAATTCTGTTTTCTGGCAGTGGGAGAAACAGGGAGCTGCTTGTTAGAGGAACTGTGAAAGGCTCATTGGTCCTACAGATTTTCCCCAGGGATGTTAGAGGGATACCATTTATTACACAGTCGTAACACACCAGGAAAGATAGCTTGTTTTTAAAGAAAAAAGTGTGGAGGGAGGCTCTATGATGTCTTTGGTGAGCAAAAATCAGGAATGCTGCAAGACCAAGTCCACATTCCCATGAGTCTGGCTTTCTGAAGCTTTTTCATTTTAAAATTCTTCTGTAACTCTAATGATAACAGAGATGTTTTTGCTGAAAATATCCAACGCTCAACAAAGCAGACTGGCAGCCTTCCTTGGATTTCCAGCTGACTCGTGATTTCAAGACTTTGTCCCAACATGTTGAAACCTATGAAAGCAGTGGGAGAACTTAGAAAAATATTGTGTCAGTAAATTGAAAGAAATTGAAAAAGAGTTTGTGGTTGTCAGAGGATGATAGCTGGTAATGCATCCAGGAACATTATAAACATTATACATCCAGGAACATTATAATTTTCCCTGTGGAAATTTATAAAGCAGGTGTTCTTGTTTAGCTTTGCTTCTTTCATCTTCATGATGGACAGTCTGCATTACAAATGTCAAAATTATTTATCTTCTGTCTCCTGGCAAATGGCTTAAATGATTAAGCAGATATTCCAAAACCTGGAGTTATTGTTACTCACTGAGTGACTGTGCTGGGTCATGGATAGAACAGTACAATAACTTGTATTTCTGTAGAGTCACTTGTATACTCTACACAGCCTTCGTAGGAACAGCCCCCCTGCGTCTCTACTTCTCTATGTATTTGAGAAGTACTATATTTTGGTGCAGTGAAACCTCTTGTAAATATATACAGCAGTGATAAATATCTGAGTGCACAGGATACCCTTAAACATCAGTCGGATGTGGTATTATGCCATGCACTCTTTGCCACTGTTTTTTTCTTTCCTACATTTTTCTAGCGAGTGCAGTATATTCTGTGTTACAGGAGTGATGGAAAATGATTCAGTGAAAGAAGGGTCATCTGCACCAATTTTCATTTTAATCCACTTAAATCTTTAAACGCCGTAGCTTGCTGCAAGGGCATGGCTCATTTGGGAGTGTTGACACCCATGTAAAGCAGTGCCTTTTAAGTACAGGAGTTTGGTTTGTGATTCAGTGGAGACGTGCTCAAACATTATTGATGCCCACCTCTTTTTTTTTGTATTTAAATGCCTTTTAAATTCCTTGCTTTAAAAGCATCCTCCTTTTATGACTCATGAATATACATTTAAAATTAATTTTAGATGCAGACTATAAAATCTGAGTTTTGCATTTTAAAACGTAACTTTTGTAATCAGTTGTGGAAGTAATTGCAGTAGGCTAAAAATAAGGTTATTGAGAAGTTGCTGTCTGACAACTTGTTTTTCTCTACTTTGTTGCAAAGACTAAATTTGTTTGCAGCTGTGCTTTCATAACAAAATTTCAGTGAAATTCTTTATCTCTTACCTGGTTTGAAGTGGTACTTTGAGTACTGGGATTAACAAATTCATCATTTAGTAGAATCAGTGGAATAAGTAATTGTAATTTTCTTCTTGGACATTGAATCTAGAGTTTCAATTCACAACATACTTTTTAACAACTAGCAGATATTCAAATGACACTCAGACAATTGCTCTGTAAATGTGATGTTAATTACCTTTTTTTTTTTTTTTTTTAGGTTTTATCTCTTGTTACATTTTTTCTCAGATAAGAAGCACAAAAATAAATGCTACTCATTAGTATTTATCTAACTTGTAATGCTGATGTAGGGGAATGTTGTTAAATTCGGTGAGCATCTGGTAGCAAAATTCACGGGCCATATCCCCGGTGAGTGTAAATTGTCATAGGTCCATTGACTTCAACTCAGCTATGACTGTATATACAAATTTCCCCACCTGTTGGTTTTTGACTTTTTAACACTGAGCTCCTTTACTATTTATTACAGTCCGTCAGTGAACAGAAGAAGTTTTTATTTTTTACTTCAGTGATGTCTTTTTGACATTTTAACTATGATCGCTGTTTTCTGTGATTCCAAGACTGCTAATCTTTAGATGCTTGTGAAGATGTGCAAGCAAATGATTTTTTGTGCCAGAAAGGTAGGTCATCTGCAGATAGACCTTTGGCCAAAGAATGAAGCTGTTTGTTCTGAGATGGGAGCAGGTAGAGCAAGAAGCACACGTCATTCCCTGCAGCACTGGCCAAAGGTGCCTCCAGCTAGAAGGTGCTGTGCTGCAGTAGCAGTGTTTTCCCTATCATCGTTTTCCTTGTCATCTTTGGCTTTTTCAAGTGGGCCTCAGCACTGCACTTGTTGTATCAGTGCTGTTTTTTTGTTTCGATTTGTTTTGTTTTGGAAAGTTTAGCGGAGCCTTCAATTCATCTGTACATGTTACTGTATAGGAACAAATTATGAGTAACATCAGGAACAGCTGGCATTAACCCAACCCTTCTCAATGGATGAACAATTAAGCCAATATGGCTTTTAAAAAATCCCATTCTTTATCAAATATTTATACCCTAGTCGTATTGCTTCACAAGTCAGTAGTATTAACTCTCATTGATCTCCTTAGTACATAATGAAGTCTATGAGAAGGAACAATTTTATATCCTATTTAAAAAGCAATATTCTTCATGATTAAAGAAGAAACTGCATTAAAAATTTGCTTTTCTTTTCTTTGATACTTCTATCAGAAATCTCAAGGTACAAACCTGACCTGGAAGTACTAGGTATTTTTCTACAAGAATAGTAACATAGACTTACTATATTTTTGACTGGAAGAAAATTTTATAGAAATGAGACTACATATGATGAAGATTGTATGTTTCTCTTCTCTCTAGTCTAGTGAAGCTGTATTAGTAAGAGATAGTGAATGCTGTGACATGTGAACTCATTTTAGCCATTGAAAAGTGATCCTTCCCTTGAAATATTCTATGTCAAGAGTAGAAGGAACAAATAACAAGGATTGTAGTACCAGATTTTAATAGTTCCCTGTTAGAGGTGTAGTGTAAACAAATCATGGATGTATACATGTATTAAAAACAGAAATCCCTGATGTTTTGTTGCAGCACTTTTCAACACACTTCCCACACACTAACGTGGCTTACCTCTTTAACTAAACAAAACCCTATAATTCCTTTGAATGAAGATACCTTTGAATAACTTGTAAGTTTATTATTTCAGTGTACTGAAACAAATTACTCTCAAAATAAAATTCTAAAATTCTTGTTAGCTTTATTAAAAGTGTAGATTGACTTTTTTTCTTACATGTATTGAATCTGACTACCTAACTTGAATCTTCAAGAACTTTGTCCTCTTACTTGGTTGAGAACTGCAAAGTGAACTTCAGAATTTTGATTGCCAATCAAAAAAATTGATGAATTGGTGTTTTTGACTATATGCAAATATTCTCTGAACAAATAATGTTTCAATTTTGTATACAAAATAACCATACATCAGAAGATTTGTTGTATTATTTTCTATGGCATCTTAAAAAGTGAGTTATAGGAAACTACTTGAGTATAACTTTCAGTGCTAAAATAATTGCAATAATTACTTTTCTTTACTATTTTATTTACTGCAAGTTGTTTAGTTCCCCCTTCTCCAGCTTGCTCCTGTGCCAGGACGGATTTCTAGTTACTTAATTTTCAGTGTTAACCATCATTCTTACAGGGAATTCTCTGGACTTGCATTTTAATCTGAATCTCTATCTTGCTGATGTATGCATTCAAGTACTGACTCCATTTGCAAGTAAAGGTAGTAGGTCAGCTGTGTTTGCAGGGGATGAAGTAAATGCTGAAAACCCTCTTTAGGCTTACATGCTTCACAAGATGATCTTGGTATTGAGCAGAATTTCCACAATTGCCTTTTATTTACTGGGACTTCTTTTGTTTCATTTGGCCTCTGGCCTACTTGACTGTGGCAGTTGCATACAATAGATTGTGTTACATAGATGTCATATAGTGTATTATACCCAGATGTATTCTTATGAGCTTATGAGACTTTCCATTCAGAAAAGCCTCTTTGTTTCCTAGGTATTTTCTTCCATAGTCTTTTGTTGAGTGTTTGTTCTGTGTCACCTGAAATTAAAGTAATGCTTACTGCAGGGGGGTAGCAGTGCTCTGTAATTTTTGCAACACATGTAGCACCCCTGGACTTGTCTCTGTGTGCTTCTGGAGGACATCTTGACCTTCTTTTTTGCATAACCTTTGATACAGTTGTTACATGGTAAAGTTTAAAGGTAAAGAAAGCCATTAGTCCTGAATAACATTTCTTTCTAACTATATGAGGCAAAGCTGCTGCTTGTTACAGCCCAACCTCAGGTCCTGAGGGGCATCTGAGCAGAGAGCTTGTCCTGCACTGGATCATCTGTCTCATCTCCTGACAACTTAAAAGCAACAGGCCTGGATTCAAATCATTCATAGGATATCTCTATCTAGAAAGATTCTCAACCGCATTCTGTGTTTTATTCCAGTTCACAGGTCTTTCCATACCTCTCCTACAGAGCCACATGTCCCTGGAAGTCGCAGCTTCTGTCTCTGGGAGGAGATTAGAATAGGCACTGCAGCAAAGAGCCTTCGTCATTCTTTTTCATTGCTTGTCTGTTCAGTTTTCCATTTTATACAAATTTCTTCTGCTTCTCCTTCTAAGCACACTGTTTTTGATTGTGTGATGCACTATGTGTGTGATATAAGGAATATGTAGATTTTTTACCAGTGCTTTGTTGTTTTTTGTGTTTCCGGACATGTTAAGCAAGAATAATCTTAGATAGACCATGTATTGTACATAAAAACAAAAACACTGATACTACTTTTTTTTTTTTTTTTTCCTTCTTTGGCTTTATATTAGAAAACCTGTTTTTTAACTTTATTGTTCTGTCATAAGATAACTTTCTGAGCCTGAAAAACTAGTGGATGGTGTTTAGCATAATTGAAGTTGGGGTTTTAGGAGGAAGAACCAGTGTTCTTGATCAGAGCAGACTTCAAAGCTCAAGGAGCAGGAAATTGAAGAGTCAGTATTTCTGCCTATTTTCAGCAGGTTTAAACTCCTTCTCTAATCAGCAGCTGAATTGCTGGCATATTATTTAGAGCACAGATCAAAACAGCATATGGTTCCAAAGCTGCCTGTTTGAACTGAGCATGCTGCTTCTCCTGCGCTATTTTATCAAATTTCCTATACCTTGCTTTTTGCTGCAAAAACACTTGCTGTGTGCCAAGTTGCAAAGGGAAAAAGCAGTCTGCAGGGAGACTGTTTTCTGTCTTTACTGTAGCTTTCTCAAAATCAGCTCCTTTGCTCAGAAGACTAACGTAACTCTTCTCCCCTTTATTATTAGTACTGACCATGTACTACTCACTGGCAACTCTGTCTTGGCTAAGACACACATAGAGCAAGAGCTCTGCTACAGACAGAGTATCTGACATCAGATTACTGTTTACTTTTGCTTGCATCCATAGTAATGGTCATATCCAGTTTAGTTTAATCAGCAGTTAACTGTATCATGAGAGAAGGGAGCATATGTGTTTATATATATAGTATCTAAGCTGCATTTAGAAGTTCTTGACAGAAATAAATAAACTGAGCTAAGTAAGAGATCATACTGCCTTTGTCACCAAACCCGTGCTAGCTTTCACAGATTTTTATTTTATTTTATTTTATTTTGTGCTAGTAAGAGAAGCCTTCCCTGAGAGCTAAAGTATGAGGTACAGTTTCACTTAGATACATTGCAGACTTTGTTCTGCGGGGTAACAGTTTGAATTTATTCTCAAGAAAAAGGTTAAATAGGTCAAATATTCATTCAGCTCATTATGAGAATTGCTTATTTCCTATTGAGATGGTCAAGGATCATAAAGTAGGCACAGAGAAATCACTTTGAGATTTTTGTCCCCTCAGGCATGTTGCAGTTGTTGCAAAGTTAGAGGGGTTTTTTTATGAGTGTGAAAGAATTACACTGTAGCAATAAATCAATCCTGAAAGATGCGTCCTTTTCTTCATCCACTGTAATATACAAATTGCCTCTTTCTGGAAGCAGAATTTGTTTAAACTTTTTCAGACAGAATGTTTTTTAATAAATAACAACCATACTGTGGTAGGAAATAAGGGACAGACAACTACATGAGGCACTTCATATAGTAAATCAGCATTTGTGATGGATAAGGTCATCGTCTTTCCAGGAGGGAAGGGGGAATTGCTGCTCAGGTGTTAACTAATGATCCCAGCTTTTGCCTATCCTATCCAGGGCAGGACAGCCCTGCCCACCTTTCCACATCCAAGGGGCTTATAACTTCAGAAATAGAGGTGTCATTTCCCTGAAGAGCTTTACCAGGGAGCCATAGTGGAGAGAGGAAAAAAAAAAAAAAAAAAAGCAAAGGATGATTCTAAAACAGAATAAGATACTGGAAATGATAACTGCACTCAGCATTGGGTAGGTGTTGGATGATGATGCTTATCATGATTAGCTATTGTTAGACAGCAGGTTATGGTGAAGATATGACCCAGCTGAGGGTTTTACGAATTTTCACTGATTACCTTGTTCTGTTCATGTGACATGATGAGCAGGAAAGATGAAGATACTTGTAAGAGAAATAGAAATATGTGTTGCCAAAACACATAATGTCTGAAGATATTTTAAATAGCATACAAAGTGCAGAAGAGTATTGAAGTGATACTTCAAATATTGCTGGTATTAGAGGAGTACATCAGGTGTTTGAACTGGCCCTTAGAAAAGATTTGGGGTGTCCTAGAATTGATGATTTTCTAGATAATGTTTTATGCTTTTTTCATCACATCATGTGTTGAGTCATAGGAAACACTCAAGCTAGTGAATCCTAGCGCATTGGCTGTGTCATACCAGAGGAAATGCATGGTGTTGTGAAGATTCATTCTGAGAGTTCCTTCACAAGGGTTCGTTCTTTTGCGGTACCCAAATAGTTATGATCTACACATCAGCTCTGTATTATTTACTTGGGCTTTGAGGGTGCCGTGTTGAACACCAGGGCTTAGAGCTAGTTCTTTTATGCCAGAGTATTTATTATGATGTAAGGAGTTGAACTTGGCTTACAAACTAACTCAATTGAATTAAGTTATATGTAGGAAGACGAATTTGGCAATTGATTCTGTCCAGAGAGAGGAGGAAAATAGGTTAAAACCTTGATTACTTTTCATTCTGTTTACCTAACTCAGAGTTTGGATATTTTTTCTTATTTTAATTAAAGTTTGGCAAGGTATCTTCTGCTCTTCACTACAGCAGGAAAGAAGAAGGGGAGAGAGTGGGGTGGGAGAAGAGAACCAACTATTTGCCTGGTTGTACTGGATACAGTTAGATGGCAAAAGTGAATTGGGACACGTAAAAACATCTGTGTTGCTGTTTCAGTCTAGCAGCTTTTTAGTAGATTCATCTGTCAAACTCCATTACTATTAGTATATGAAGTTTAAATTAGTCTCAGTTTTTGTTTTACTTTTTCCTTTTTACAAGGTGCCTCGTTAATATTTTTGAGATAGCGCAGGCAGCACTGGAGAAGAAAGCTTCATTTGGGGAATTGAACAGTTTCAAATTTATAATGTTCTGGAGTTCTGTCCTTTTATAAGAATATATAAAAAATTATTGTGTTATTCATTCCTAGACATCTGCTTATATGTTCCTAACTCGTCTTTTGCAGAGAAGATTACCATGAAGATGGTTTCTGTCAACCGTACAGGGGAATTGCATGCGCACGAATCATTGGAAACAGGACCATTTATGTGGACTCCCTACAGATGCAAGGGGAAATTGAAAATCGAATTACTGGTAAGCTTATACATCTCTGTAGCTAGACAGAAAACTAATCCAATATCGATACAGGCCCTTTTGTTATCCTTTTCAGTTTTGCAAGTCAATGACTAAGATATTAAAGCTTGAGGTAGATGACCCATTTTCCCACTTCTGCAGTTAGTAGAACTTGGAGCAAGAAAGATGAGTATCTACTATTGTATAAAAGCTCTTTCCATGTCCTCAAGTAAAATAATAGGACATTGACTTTTTAACAAATTATAGTTTACACTGAAACTTTTTGCTTGACAGATTCCAATATAAGATTTTTTTTTTTAAATAAAATACCTTCTGATGTAAGAAAAAATTGTTTTCTGCATGGTAGCTTTTCCTTTGTGTTTCCTCTCCTACACATAATCTCAGGAGAGCCTGTATTCCAGACTGCTTTATATGAAGCGAGAGCTGACCTTCCTGTGCTCTGCCTGTGCTGACTTCTTTCTCTGATCGTTTCATTACACACAGAAATTTGTTTCCAAAACAAGAATTACTTCCAGTGGGCTGTATATCAGCATGGCTTTTCTTCATTGAATCTTCTCCCATCAGACTGATCACTGTGATTCTGATAGACATAAGCAGAACAAGGGGAAGAGTTCATGGAATAGAGCAAAATGCTTATATATGGAGAATTAACACAGTCCAGCAGGAGCGCATTTGTGCAATGGCTCTCCATCCCCCAGCAGAAGAAGTCGAGCAGGGGAGGCAAGCAGTCATCGTGGCTGTGCAAGGACCTGCAGCTTAAACTGCTAGAAAAGTGGGAAATGTACAGGTAGTGAAAGCAGAGTTGTGTAGCCTGGGAGGAATACAGGGCTGTTGTTTGTGTGTGTAGAGATAGGATTAGGAAAGCCAAGGCACAGATGGAGCTGAACTTGACGAGGGATGTGAAAGATAACAAGAAGGGGTTCTACAGGTACATAGGCAGGAGGAGATGGGCCAAGGTGAGTGTTCCCCATCTGATGAAGGGTAATGGGGAGCTGGCTTCCTCAGACATAGAAAAAGCTGAAGTACTGAATGAGTGCTTTGCCTCAGTCTTCATGGGTGGTCAGGCTTCCCATGTCTGCCAGGACCATGAGACCTGGACAGGCTGGAGAAGTGGAGAAGTGGGCCCATGTGAACATAATGAGGTTCGGTAAGGCAGAGTGGAGGATGCTGCACTTGGGTCAGGGCAATCCCAGATATTTATACAAACTGGGGGAAGATCTCCTTGAGAGCAGTCCTGTGGAGAATGACTTGGGGGTCCTGCTGGATGAGAAGCTGGACATGAGCCATCAGTCTGCACTTGCAGCCCAGAAGGCCAATTGTGTTCTGGGGCGGCATTAAAAAAGGGATGGCCAACAGGGAGATGGAGGTGATTGTCCCCCTCTACTCAGTTCTTGTGAGGCCCCATCTGGAGTACTGTGTACAGGCCTGGGGCTCCCAGCACAAGAGAGATGCAGAGCTCCCTCCAGAAGAGGGCCACTAAGATGACCGAAGGGCTTGAGCATCTCTCCTGTGAGGAAAAATTGAGGGAGCTGGGCTTATTTAGCTTGGAGAAGAGAAGGCTCCGAGGGACCTCATTGTGGCCTTCCAGTACTTGAAAGGAGCATATAAACAGGAAGGGGGTATGTCTGCTGACGAGGGTAGATAATGATAAGACAGGGAGAATGTTTTAAACTAGGACAGGGGAGGTTTAGGTTAGATATTAGGAGGAGGTTTTTCACACAGAGGGTGGTGACGCACTGGAACAGGTTGCCCAAGGAGATTGTAGATGCCCCATCCATAGTGGCATTTAAGGCCTGACTGGATGTGGCTCTGGGCAGCCTGGTCTAGTGGTTGGTGACCCTGCACATAGCAGGGGGGTTGAAACTTGATTATCATTGTAGTCCCTTTCAATCCGGGCCATTCTATGATTCTGTGATCTAGCCTGATATGCCTATCTAATTGAATCTGGAATTTAGAAACAGTAGTTGCCAAGAAAAAAACTTGACTTCACTTGTCTGCTCTATGTCCTTAAAGGTATTTCCTTAAAGATATGACATTAAAGGTTTATTTTCAAGCCAGAAATCTAGATCCATTTTTTCTGGGGTATGGTGATCAGATACTGGGGCTGTTGAAACCCAAGTTTTGACCTCTCCTTATACTTTTATGACTCATTCCCCTCTCTTTTTTCTTGTACTCTGTTGCAGTTCTGGCTTATTTTACCATTCTATCATTAATTAACTCATAGTACTTATACCACTTTTACCTCAATCATTTCCGCCTTGATTGAATGTTTTCAACAATTAGAAAATTTTCACTCATCTGAAATGATTAGATTTGTAATTCTGTGTGTTATTTTTATAATGTCCTACTGAAACAAATAAAAAGAAGTATTAAATCATGATGTCTTCCAGAAAATAATTATTGATATTTGTTTCTGGAATGCACAGCATGGACACTCATGATCTGGTTGGTGGTTCCCTAGTACCACTGATTATTGGATGGATTTTGGAGGCTAAGGACTGGGACTTAAGGTGGTGTAGAACTTGAGGAGAATTCCTGGTTGAAACCTTCTTTAATAGAAAAAAAATTGTGTACCAACACATACAGCTGCATAGGGTCTAACTAGACAGTATGAATAATACTACTTTTTGAAGTTATATACATCTGAAGGACATACCAAATGCTTTATGCAAAATAAATGCCGTACACTTTTTTTTTGTGTAACTCTTCTTAAATGTAAAGTAAATGTTTCAAGGTTAATGTTCTTAGCCCAAATACCAGGATATTTTTGACAACTTGTCCTTAGAATTTGCTTGTATTTTTGCCTATGCTTTTTACGTCTTTGGTGGAATCTCTTTATACTCAGTGCCATCCACCACTCTGGGAAGATTGTGACTGGGTAATGGTGACACCTACTGTCTGATGCTAAGACCTCATTAAAATGATACAGACCTAATCAATGAGGAATTTTCATTCTGGATTTTCATTTCCTTGCTGTGCTGTTGTTTAAAATATGTTCACTGTACCTCTACTGCCTGCACTTCTGCTTGATCCCAGCCATGTGGTTATGTGAAAATCTGAGCCTTTGCATTTGAAAAAACCAAAAGGATGCTTTCATGGAAAAACCTAAAACTCAACAGATTGGAAGGCCAGCAATAAAGAATGTATGGACCTGAACCCTGACCTGTGGATATGTGTAATTAGCAATGTCTTTGCCATGCTGGTCAATGTCTATTTGACTGAAAATCAACCCCCTTAGTTGCTTTAATTTTTCCACATATTTCCCACATATTTCATTCGGATACTGTCTACATCTTTCCCACATACTGTGTTCAGATACTCTACTTCAAATCTTCAGTTTGGAAAGAGACAATCTGGAAAGAGGCTTGGAAATACAAACATAAATTCTCAGGTGCACAGTAGCTTTGTAGGAGCGATCAAGCTTTGAAAAAGGAGCTTATAAAACATGAGTGTCTAATGATGTTTCTGGGCCATTTCTGGCATTCATTGAAGAACAAGAAATGTGACAACAGTATAGATGGCTTGGAAGGGGAGATGCTTAATGCTGAGGCTTTGTTCCCAGTATTGCTGCCTTCTCTTTGGCACCCAGTAATCAAGAGACTGCTCATGTTTGCCTGTCTTGTTTGCATGTCTTGCTTCTGTGCTACATGATCGTTATACAACCCTGTTTGCTTTTGACATCTCCCAGCAAACTGTGGCCATAATTGTTAGTTAGGTATTCATTGCTTATGCCAATCTAAATTCTGTAGCACCTTCACAAAATTTTCAGATAGCCAACTGTGACTGCTTCACTCCTTATATTTAATTTTTCCATCTTACAGACAAGCTCACCTCATAGCTGTTGTTTACAGCCTCATGTTGTGCTTGCATGCAGTATTCCCTGGGTGACTGATGAAAGGTTACATTCCTGTATTAAAATAAGGAAAGATGTGGACAGTACAAAAGGCTGGAGCTCAGGCTGCTGTGTGTGTGATGCTGAGAAAAAGACAAGAGGCTCTCTCATAGCAGATGGCACCAAGAAGTAGATGATAGGAAGGGAGAGAGCTGAACAAGAGGGGAATAAATGATATGCAGATTATGACTAAACTGCTGAATGACTTGAACTAATTTTCTTTTCTCTTTGCAGTATACACTGATGGATGTACAGTCTAGCAAACAAACCTTGCTCACAAGTGATATTTTCCAATGTGGGAATGAATGCTACTGTATTTAATTTGATTTGTCCCCAGATACATAATGCACATGTTCACTTGTCTGTTTTTAAAAAACATGCAGGAAAACTCCCAGATAAATATTATTGTGTAGACTTATTATAGTGAGGGCTGAAGGGGAAGGTCAAGGTCTTAACCAACATGAAACACATCTTAAAGTGATCTATGATCAGTCTGCTGAAATTGATTACTGTTACGTATTTGGCTTCCCTTATCTACCAGAGGCAACATCTCTCCAAATACCAAGCCTGTCAAGGCTTACAAAATGCTTGACTATTGATCAAAACATCTATAAGGGAGAGAAACTAAGTTATCCTCATTCAAATTTTATCTAACTAGGCACTTTGGGAAAATAGGTCAGCATTCTGGCAGTTGTTTCTTGCCTTAGATATTTATCCTTTCAAGTTAAGATTAATAAAATGTCAGCAGTTACTCAAAAGTAGTCACATAGGTGACTTCCTAAGAACTGAGATTCTGCAAGAAATGTGCAGATGTCGGAGTTTGCTTTTTGCATTTGTCCTTTGCAATAGAAAAGGCCTTGTTTCTTTCCCTGTTACTCAGTAGGTTTTCACACCATCATGAGAAGATGAAAGTTGTAAAAGGCAAACAATTGCGTTGTTTCTTATATGTATTGTGAATTAATGCTTAAACAGTAACTTTATTCCTTTCCAGCTGCATTTACAATGATTGGCACTTCTACGCATTTGTCTGACCAGTGTTCACAGTTTGCTATACCATCCTTCTGCCACTTTGTGTTTCCTTTGTGCGACGAGCGCTCCCGGACCCCAAAACCACGGGAATTGTGCCGGGATGAGTGTGAAGTTCTAGAAAACGATCTCTGTAGACAGGAATACAACATTGCTAGATCAAACCCCCTCATCTTGATGCAGCTACAGTTGCCTAAGTGTGAGGATCTGCCACGACCTGACACCTTGGAAGCTGCCAACTGCATAAGGATTGGGATCCCCGTGGAGAAACTCAGCCGATGTAAGCCAGTGTGCTACCTACTTTGTATAGTGTTGATACTGACCATTATCTTGCACTATTTTAAGGTATGGTTAAAGTGGTGAGGAGGCTTAAAGGATGGTGCTTTGCACTGGAAGGGGTTATATCAACTACGGATGGCTATGAAACTCCATATTCACATAACAGGTTTTAATCAATTGTGCTAAGGAGAGTAGTGCATTGCAGCTTTCCCTTCCCATGAGCTGTCCCTCACTGCTCACTTAGTTCTTAACTTTCTGGATAAGTCCTCCCATACTGCTATTTTTGAGCTCTGTTTACACATCAGTAAAACTTAAGTAGGCTGTAGAAGCTTAATTGGAAAAGTCTGCTAAGAAATTAAACTTTTACTGTTCATTGTGTATGTGAAGAAATCCACAAGAGTGCTAATTCTTTAAATCAAGCTTGAAGTGTAGCTGTCTTTCTTCACCCATGCAGGATGGTGGAAAATGTTAATCTCACTTTATTTGATTTGTATTTGCATCCAGGAGTAGAAAGGTTGTTCGATTACCAGTTGTTATGTGATCGCAGTTTTTCTGCCTACTCAATTTCCTAGCAATTAATCACAGTCCTCCTAAAATGCTCCTAGAGACTAAAGATGCGTAAAGAGCTAAGTACCATTATTCTGAATACCCATTATCTGAACCAAGATTTATGAGCAGGGGTAATGGCATCAAAGTAGCCATGTTTGCTGTATTCTAGGGAGGCAATTGGCTGATGTAGCTGAGAAGGAGTATTAACTCAGAAATTGATGGGAAAACCAAATCAACCAAAAGGAATGGGAATAAAAAACAGTAATTAGAAATCCAGTAAAGAGTTGAAAGTATGGATGTCTCTGACTCTTGGAGTCAGTGCTGCTCCCTCTGGTGGAACAGCTGCAGTGCATATACCCTTGATTTATAGATAATGGGAAAAAGTTTTGTGAGAGTTGCATTCCTGAGGGCTGGGGAAGGAGACTCAGAAAAATGATGAAGGCAGTGTTTCAAGCATGCAGAAAAAGGTGTGTTTCAGTTCAGGTGCCAGGAATGAAAGACGAGTACTAAAAAGATAGTCCTTTTTTTTTCTGAAAGAAAAAAGGAAAGAAAATCTGGCAAGGCAACAGAAAATGCAGCATGTTTCTTTTGGAAGTCATCTGTGTAAGAAAATCAGGAAATTATGAGAAATAAAAGTAGTATGAAGTTTGCACTGTTGGCATCAGAAGACTTTTCCTGAATTTAAACTCATATCTCTAATTCAGTTCAGTGCATCTTGTCCTATATCTAATGTCTACTTGGTACCAATTCACATACAAAAGTACCAAATATTGATGTGTGTAGCCATAGCTTTATAGGCTGAAAAACTAGAATTCAAACATAACTGATTGTGAAAGAGAACAGAGGGCCACAGAATTGAAACTTTAAAAAAACCCCATAGCTTTGATTTAAATATTGAAGGACCTAAATTTAAATACTTAAAAGTACTTATAGTACTCAAAGGACTTTTTTTAAAAAAACATAAATGATCTACACATTGCAGCTGTTACAGATTTGCTGACCCCTAATTATTTTGTTATTTGCAACCTTTTGCCAAATCCTTTCTAACAGATCATCAGTGCTACAACGGTTCTGGAGCAGATTATAGAGGAACAGTCAGCGTCACCAAATCTGGCCACATCTGTCAGCACTGGGACTCCCAGAGTCCCCACAACCACGACCTAACAAGCACACAGTTTCCAGAGCTAGGTGGAGGACATGCGTATTGCCGGAATCCTGGGGGTCAGATGGATGGGCCTTGGTGTTTTACAAAGAATAAAAACGTACGCATGGAACTGTGTGACATACCTTCTTGTAGTATGTATTCTCTTTCTTTTTTCCACTATTACTTTCCTGAATCCTGTGTAATTTTGAATTGTCTGTATTTTACAAGTGCTATTCACTTAATAAGTTAATCTCTCAAATGTTTCACTGTTGTTTTGTGTTGTACACTTTTAATGTTTCCTTGCTAGATGATGAACATCACCTATGTAAGTTTGCTTTGCTCATGTTACTCAATTGTATTACCTTTTTCTCTGTATGACATCTTGCAGTCAGCAAGAATTTTAAGATCCTGTAGAGGGAGATATAACACTGCTTGGTTTTGATGTGAAACACAGAAACAGAGATGTCATAAAACAGATGATTTTATCAGAAGTGTCCTACGCTATCTGCACAACTGATGGCAAAAATGAAAAGCAGCTTCTCACAGCTCAGTACAGTCCTGATTACTTCCTTGTGTTGGTGCAGACTTCATTCTAGGTCTGTTACAGTGGTAACAATATTTAGATGTGGCAAAGCAATTTAATACTGTGCTTCTTTAGGAAGAAAATTGTGTTTATTTCTGGGAACAAATAAACCATGGAAGCCATACTGTTTTTGTAACAGATTGCCTGTATCATAGGGTCGTAGAATGACTTGGGTTGGAAGGGACCATAAAGGCCACCCAGGTCCAACCCGCTGCTGTGGGCAAGGCTGCCACTCACCAAATCAGGCTGCCCAGAGCCCCATCCAACTGGTTTGGAAAACCTCCAGGGATGGGCCATCCACAGCATCTCTGGGCAGCCTATGCCAGTGTCTCACTGCCATCTGAGAAAATAATTTCTTCCAAACATCTAATTTAAATCTCCCCTCTTTTAGTTTAAAACTTTCCCCTTGTGCTCTGTCACTATCAGACCATGCAAGAAGTCGGTCCTCTTTCTGCTTATAAACTCCCCTACTCTTCTGCAGGCTAAACACGCCCAACTCCTCAACCTTTTCTCACAGAAGAGGTGCCCCAGCACTCTGATTGCCTTGTGGCCCTCTTCTGGACCTGCTCCAACAGTTGTACATCTTTTTTTATGTGTTGGGGCCCCAGGCCTTGGTGCAATACTCCAGATGGGGCTTAACAAGGGCAAAGACAGTTCCAGTGAATTTTTCTGAACTATGTTGCCCTGCAGTCTCTAAATAAAAAATTTTTTTAAAAGTATTTTAGAAAGGTTCCAGTGTAGTCTTATTAGATGTATTGATAGCTGTTTAATTGCTGAAAAGCAACAGAAGCACTTTTTTTTTCTTAAGTACAGAAAAAACAATATCTCTGCCAGTGAGAGTTGACATTTACTTTATTCTGGGCAGTAACAGTACTAGTGAAGGTAGAAAGTGTATAAAATGCTGTTCAAATATCTGGAATGAAGTGAGAAGGCCAGACTGTGGTGGTGTGCCCTTGTTTATCATGTTGAGGTTACTGCTTAATGTACCATGATGAAGACTACTTGTTTTTATTCCCAGAACATGATACTGTTCTATTTTCTGCAGTTTCCAGAACTGTAAGTCTATAAATAAAGTGAAATAAACTAATATACTGGTGCAGCCATCGGAAATTGTAAAAGTTGGCACCAGAAATTTATCTTCATTTTGCTTCATTCTGCTATTCTGAACTAATTATTAGAAATATTTATTGAAAAACTATTGAGAAAGGATGGGTAACATGGCTTCTGTTTTCAATTTATAAATGTCTACTTTTTATTTAAAATGTTGCATTAACAGTCATTGTAGTTCTTTTTTTGTATAGTTGAAAGCATGAAAATACTTATTGTAAACAAAGAACTTTTCTGTGCCAACAGGTCCACGTGACAACAGCAAAATGGGAATCCTGTACATCTTGGTTCCCAGCATAGCAATTCCTTTGGTCATTGCCTGCCTTTTCTTTCTGGTCTGTATGTGTAGAAACAAGCAGAAAGCATCTGCCACAACACCACAGCGTCGCCAACTGATGGCATCTCCCAGCCAGGACATGGAAATGCCACTCATTAATCAACACAAACAGGTGTTTTTCTCAGAATTTGCTTAGGCTGCATGTTTCTAATGTTATGATTTACCTTGTCTCGTATTTTCAGTATTTGAACTGAGCCATGTTGCAAGAAATCTGCTTTTCATATTGTGCTGGTCATTTTCTTTAGTGAAAACCGTGTTTTGCCACAACTGTATCTAGAAATCCTGGCCTCAGGCAGCAGCTTTCAGAACAAAATATTTCATGACATCTGCGCTTACCTGTTAGTCCCCATTCTGCCTCTTGTCCTAGTGACTGGAAATGTTATTTCTGATCCAGCCTTCAGCCTGCAGCTCATTTTTTGCTCTTGATAACAATGTAACTTTGCTCATTTCTAGCAGGATGCATGATGGTGTTATGTCTCTAGTTTGTTGGCTCAGTCTGCTCGTATTATCAGCAAACACTAAGTAGTAAGCTAAGCTGAGATGCACCATATTTCTAAGGCTGTTATCACAAGGAAGGTAAAAAGAAAATGGCTTTGAGCTGCTGTCTGAAGATCTCATTTTCATACGATTTTCTGGGTCAGCTAAATGTTAAAATCATGTTCATATCCAATCCTAAATTTTTAATAATAGCACTTACAAACAGTGCTTAGTTTGGAGCAGTTTGCAACACCTGTTCAGGAAACTTCTTAATATTTGCAGAATGTTACTGCTTGTAACAAACGTCATTGATTTTGTTTGGTGAGGAAGTTTCATGGCTGAGCCTATACTGTGCTGGAAACTTTCTGGTCTAGTTCACAGTCCGTTGGCCACTAAAATCAGAGCTTGTTCTCAGATTACCTGTTAGAGTATTTTCAGCCTGTTTTACCCTCTCCTGTTGCATTACCCTCTGTGTGAAGCTGTGCTGACTGTGTCTGACTTGCCCAGGGACTGATCCAGCTGAGCTCATTGGGATGTATTCATCAGATCACCATCAGAGTCTCCCCTGCTTTCCTTAAGGGAAGGAGGATTTCTCTCTCAAGGCTTTGCCACCGTTACTTCCTGTATCAGAAGACACCCCCTTCCTCCTTCTGCAAATTTTCCTTCATTCTCCTCACCAGAGCTAATTCAAAGTTTCTCAGCAGGAAACTGCTCCCCACTGACAAGGACTGCTCCTGTCATGCAGTGGTGGAGAAAGAACAGATTGGACGCTGGGAAACTCAGAGAGGGTTCACACCTCCCTCTACTGGAAATGATGTTTCAGTTCACCCTATAGCCTGCCAACTTTTTTTGGCTTTTCTGGCATATCTTTAGTGGACGCTTCTGGGCAGAACTGTAGGGCAACTATAATACTATAATAATATCATTGTTACCCTGATTTACTCTGAACTGATGATTCATTTAACTTGCAGGAAATGTGGTAACTCCTTTGTGAAAGTAATGATGCTCATACATTTTACGCCATAGTTCAATTTACACTTACTAGTATAACTTATTTTAAGACTGACTGTAAAATCCATATAATGATGTGGATATGCAAAATAAAAAAAGTTACCTGAAAGTTATCTAATTTTTACCCCATTTATCTTCCAGCTTGAACACTTAACCACTGTGAGCTTTTCACAGGTAGATTCTGCTGTTCAGAAAGCACTGTGATTTTTTGCTAATTGTTTTCTTTGCTTTGTTTCAGGCTAAACTTAAAGAAATCAATCTGTCTACTGTGCGATTTATGGAGGAACTAGGAGAGGAGAGATTTGGCAAAGTCTATAAAGGACATCTTTTTGGTACTGCACCAGGTGAACAGACACAAGCTGTTGCTATCAAGACACTGAAAGATAAAGCAGAATTGTCTCTTCGGGAAGAGTTTAAACATGAGGCAATGATGAGATCACGATTACAGCATCCAAACATTGTCTGTTTGCTGGGAATAGTGACAAAGGAACAACCCATCAGCATGATTTTCAGTTATTGTTCCCACAGTGATCTCCATGAGTTTTTGGTGATGAGATCTCCTCATTCAGATGTTGGCAGCACTGATGATGACAAGACAGTAAAATCCACTCTGGAACCAGCAGACTTCTTCCAGATTGTGACTCAGATAGCTGCAGGAATGGAATACCTTTCAAGCCACCATGTTGTTCACAAGGACTTGGCCACTAGAAATATATTGGTGTTTGATAAACTGAATGTAAAAATATCTGATTTAGGCCTTTTCAGGGAAGTTTACGCTGCTGATTACTACAAACTGATGGGAAATTCTCTTCTTCCTATCCGTTGGATGTCCCCTGAGGCTATTATGTATGGCAAGTTTTCTATTGATTCAGATATCTGGTCATATGGAGTTGTGTTGTGGGAAGTTTTCAGCTATGGCCTGCAGCCTTACTGTGGTTATTCTAACCAGGATGTCATTGAGATGATCAGAAATCGACAGGTTTTGCCATGTCCTGATGACTGCCCCACATGGATATACACTTTGATGCTGGAGTGCTGGAATGAATTTCCCAACAGAAGACCAAGATTTAAAGATATACACAACAGACTAAGAACATGGGGAAACCTTTCTAACTATAACAGCTCAGCACAAACTTCTGGAGCAAGCAACACCACACAGACAAGTTCCCTTAGCACAAGCCCTGTTAGTAATGTTAGCAATGCTAGGTACATAGGACCAAAGCAGAAAACTCCAGCTTTTCCTCAACCTCAGTTCATACAAATGAAAGGGCAGATGAGACCAATGGTCCCGCCTCCTCAACTCTATATTCCAGTTAATGGTTACCAGCCAATGCCTGCTTATGGGGCTTATTTGCCAAATTTTTATTCTGTCCAAATTCCAATGCAAATGGCTCCTCAGCAAATGCCCCCCCAGATCATTCCCAAACCAGGCTCCCACCATAGTGGGAGTGGATCCACCAGCACAGGCTATGTAACAACAGCTCCTTCCAATGCATCGGTGGCTGACAGGGCTGCTCTACTCTCAGAGGGCACAGATGACACAAACAATGGAACAGAAGACATTGCCCAGAATCCTGTCCAGGAGGAGGAGGAAGAGGAGGGATCTGTGCCAGAAACAGAATTGCTGGGTGATAATGACACACTTCAGATGGATGAAGCAGAAATTCAGTCAGAAGCTTAAGAGATTTGGCCTTATTACTAAGAATTTCACGTCACTTCTGTGCTTGGCGTCGTAGATCCTTAAGCTTAACATCAGAGATTTTGATACAGTGAAAAAAAAGCACAACCAAAAATATATATACCAATATAAATTGCAGCAATAATGACATACTGAATTTATTGACCATTATCACTGTCAGCATTTTGCAAATTTGGTGGTACAGAATTTACTGGCTTTCATCTTTTTTGCAGTATTACAATTCTTGAGGGAAACTGCTTTTCAGTAATGTACTGTTGCTGTGCAACATACTGCAGAGTAACATTGCACATCACGATATGTGAGTGTAGTGTTAGTGAATTATGCTTAAATCATTAACACAAAAAAGGAATCCAACTACAGTTGCTCTCAGCATAAAGAAGTGCCCTGGTTGTGATGGACAGCTTAGTTTATAGTATTTATCTTTTGATGTAATGGACACAAGATTGTTGTTTGCTTTTCAAATCTGGAAGAAAAAAAAAAAAAGAAAAAAAAAAAAGCCAAGTTGAGAGTATGGATCCATAGTTGTATTAAAGTAACCAGAAAAGTAGAGAAACAATGTAAAATAATAGGCTGTGCTGAGTGAGACCATGGGTCTGCCTAGCCCAGTAGCATGTCTCCAAAGAGAGTAGTTTCTGCCTGGGGAAGAGTACAAGGACAATTGTACCATTTCCCCAAAGTGTTTTCACAAGCATCAGCAACTTGTGGCTTAGGAAATTCCCAAGCCAGAGTTGGAATTTTTTTTTGTTGTTTAATAGCCTTTGATGGAATTTTCTTCCATGAGTTTATACAAGTAATTCTGAACTCACATAAACTTAGAGCATCCACAACATCCTGTGGAATAACATGAGAGAAGAGAAGATGTCTTTCTTTCATCATTCCCTATGAATGACTGTGACAGAAGCTTCCAAATGAGATCATCTGACTGCATTTGTGGATGGAAGTATTCCTTCTCTGCTGTGTATTTTCAGCAGCAAGCAGCCTTAATACACTGTTAACCAAAAATGGGGATATTGTAGGAGTGCACTAACTTAACAATCCAACTTTAATTGCATATTTGTTGTCAAGTTTAGGAAAAGACTCCACATACACGTTCCTACATTGTAAAAATGTTGGGTTTTGTGGGGGGTTATAAACTCACTTGATCTACTGCAATTACTGCTGGATTACGTGTGAAAACATGTTTTTCGTTCCTGCCGGTTTAGTGAAAACAATTCTTTGAACTTTAGAAGACCAAAATAAGCAAAGTTGTACAGAGTGCTGTTTTTGTCTTCTGTTTGCAGGATGGATCATGTACAGACCTTTAAATGTAATTTATGTTTTACTACATTTTTTTACTACACTTTTTTTTCTTTGAAATATTTGGATTTTTTTTTTAACAAATGACTTTATAGCTTAACCATTTACAATATTCATATGTGGTGCAGTTTTATCATATTGCTGGTTCATTTTGTTAAACGTGCAGACAGGTCCATACATTTCACTACTCTTTCTGTATTACAAGCAATACACACTTGTAGAATTGTAGCCAATACACACTATAGCTATAAATTGTACATCCAGCACATGGAGTTTCCAATAAAGTAATGCAAAAAGTATGATAAAGCATGTTTTCTTTATAGTTCCTACAGCCATTGTTTTGTTGTTACAGTACTTGTGGAAATAAAAATGACCACAGTTCCTTAGATTACAGGTTTCATGCCCAAACTACGATTGTTTTGTGTGTACTTTTTTTTCTTTTTTTTTTCCTTTTTTTTTTTTTTTTAATTACATGGGGATACATTTTAAGTGGTGTATCATTTTGATCTACACTCTGTGTTCATGATATGGCAGCATTACTTGTTTCCAGCATTTCACCTGGATTTGGAAATGCACTGGTAGGAGTAAAATATGAAAACTTTATTGCTTGTATTAATATAATGCAGCTTTGGGTGCTATTAATAAATAAAGAATAAATAAATTTTAAAAAAGGAAATTTCTTTAAGTTTTTTGTTTCTCTAGGTTTCATGTTCTCTTATTCAAGTACCTCATTAATCAAGTATATTTGCTTCCTTTTCTAACTTAATGCCTGAAAAAATAAAGGTTGGTGGTCCAGTTATGATACAAATGCATAAATGAGGGAAGAGATCATGTAAATGAGCTAGTGCTAGTCAGTGGAAGATTCTATACAGCAATGTATCTGTACAGCAGTGTACGAAGTTCATCCCACTTCTGGTAGTCAAAAGTCATTAAGACTTTAGGTGCAGTTTGGAAACTGATTCTCCTCCGCAAATCTCATAAATTCAAGCCTATAAAACTTAATCAGAAAAATAAGGCTGACTCCTACGTGACTTTCCTGTCCCTGCTATGAGAGAATCACTCTTAAAGTGATTATAGAATAGTATGTTATTCTTTAGTCCAGCCTTGATGGTACACTGCATAACGCAGAAAGGTATTCTTCCACCTCTTTGGTGTTGATGGAATTCCCTGAGCTGCCATGATCTGAGACATAAAAACATGCAAACACCTTACCTACAGCTAAGGTGTGCACGTCTACATAAGCACTTAATGCAACCAACAAGTTAATGGCTTAACATGTTGTCTGTAAGTCATATGTATTGACAGTAACTTGTTGCTCTGCAACTCCCTGAGCTATCTGTGATATCTGCTGCAGAGACCCAGACAAATTTCGTACATGCTATTCCTGTTCAGTATTTGAAAGCAAAGCTAATTGAAAGCAGAAAAGGGATGACTGACGATGTGGCAGTAAGTAGATGGAACAAGGTGAAAAAGGAATAGGGAAGGAAAGCTTGTGGCTGGGACCCAGCAAAGCTGATCAGTAGAGCATGCAAAGATATTTCTTCATATCATGACTTGCAAAATTATCATTTGCCCTCTTGCCAGAGCAGCTTTTGTAGGCAACAAGTGTATGGCTAGATTAACTAGGAGAGAGCAAGTTGGTTTTGAAACTGTGCTTCCCTGATCTACTTCAGTGTGTGTCAGTGTGATCTTTCTAAGTCAGTGTGATCTTTCTAAGAAGACAAGGAGGAAGACCTTAGGAAAAAAACAGATGGAACATTGCTACTGTGCATTTTAGCCTACTGATGACACAGGAAGTTCTGGCTGACAGATGCAACCTCCTCCCCACCTCCAAAGATAAGTGACACTGGACCCGGTGCATGCCTCTGCCATTCCTGCAAATAGTTTAGCTGTCTTCTCTCAAGTCTGGTTCTCTAATGTGGTGCAGGTGTCTGATATTGGTACAGATTGTTGTGAGGAAGGATATCTTGGAGAAAGAACTGAAAGGAGCTTTGGTGCAGTCAGCCCCTTTTGTGCAGCCTACTCTCACATTTGGGATTCACCTTAGGGCAATGCAAAACAGCCCTGAGCTGAGGCAGTTCCCTAGATAGGCTGCATATCAGCCAGTGTCAGCAAGCCTGAAGATTTTTTGAGATGGATTGAGAATTGGCTGTCTAGTAGAGTTCAGAGAGTTGTGATCCAGTTCTGGGCTTCCCAATTTAAAAAAAAAAAAAAAAAAGCAGGGCTCTCCTGCTAACCTGGAGCATCTCCCGTATGAAGAAAGGCTGGGAGACCTGGGACTGTTCAGCCTGAAGAGGAGAAGGCTGAGAAGGGATCTCAGTAGTGTTGATAAATATCTAAAGTGAAGGAGTCAAGTGGATGGGGCCAAACTCTTCAGTTGTGTGCAGTGACAGGACAAAGGGTAATGGGCACAAACTAGAAAACAGGAATTTCCATAAAAACAGAGGGTTTTTATGTAGTTCTCAAAGAACTACTTTACTTTGAGAGTGAGGGAGCACTAGAAAAGGCTGCCCAAAGATTTGTGGAGTATCCTACGGAGATATTCAAATCCCTTTCCTATGTAACCCTCTCTAGGGAGTCTACTTCATCAGGTAGGACTACATGATTTTTGGAGTTCCCTTCCAACCCCTACTGAATTAGAGGATGAAAGGTAAACATGGGCTGGCTGTAAAAGGAAGCCAAGACAAAAGAATGTAACAAGCCGGATGTGAACCATTGTATAGGAATGTGAGTAAAGAGAGGACAAGATAAGGGTTAACTATTGTATAGAAATGCAGGCCAGATAAGAAAAGAACATCTTGAAACTCTATTGTAAACTTGAAGAAAACATCTCACAAGGAACAGGTCAGGATCGGATTACTTCGGTGGAAGACAATGAACCTTCATCCCATGACCACCAGAAGGAGAGCCCCACTGCCCACGGCGCAAGTGCAAGAGGGAGGGACCGTGTGCTGATGGATTCTCGGAAATGTAATGAATATGTATATGAATTCCGGGACAAACACTGATTATGTATTAGTTTGGCCTATATCTGTACCAAGTTTTTGTCTTCCGGTGTGCAAGTTCAGAGGAGCTATCCCCTTGCACCCCCTTGGCGCCAAATGCTGAATAAAAACATACTTGCTTTATAACCTAACTCTGGGTTATAGAGTTTGATTCTGTAAATCACTACAATTATGTTTTCTTGAGATAGGAGGTGTGTAGCACAATAACAAGGTAAAGTCTTGAATCATGACAGCATTGTCTTAGTATTCATGTGTCCAGGAGCACGAGGGACTAAAGAGCTATAGGATCCAAATGTATCTTGATTGACCTCACAGAGCAGTTGCTTGTGCCTAAAGCACAAGTTGCTTGTGCCTAAAGTATGGGTTCTTGTTCGCAAAAGCATACAGTACTGTTAGGAGATTGGACTTTAATCATGATGACAGATGGTTAGTGTGGTTCATAATCTGAACAGGAAAGAAAAGTGATTATAATTGTACATACCTCCTTCACCATGCTGCTGCACCCAAGCAAGAATACCAGCCTGAGTTCCATTCTGGTACTGTCTGAGATTTGAGTTATTTTATGATACTTTCAGCTGTTTTTTCTATTGGAGCTAGAGAGAATACAAAACCACAGACAGCATGGTATAAACAAGTGTGCAGAAATAAAGTACTGACCCAAAGAGCAAACTAATAAGCACAAATAGGCCTTATTATTACAAACTTTGATAGACAGTTTCATTTCTTCACCATCATATAAATGTCACAGTTGTTAATTTCACCCAATGACTTTCCTAAAGACTGACCCAGAATGAAAGTTCCCTGTGGAGGTAGGAGTTCTTTGCTTCTTGTACTTGCCATGGGTTTGAACGTGATAGTATATAGAAGGGAAGTTTCTTCATAGTGACTGTACATCATTTTTTTAATTAGAGATATGAATTTGAATCTTGTTTCTTTATCTAAAGAGTTTGTTAGATATCACTTGATTCTGTGTTCAGATAAATCTCACTTGTGGGATTAAAGGGAGTAGGTCAGCTGCTTACTGGTCAAGAGCTCAGGGATAGTTGCTGAGTTGGATCACACTCAAAAGACTTCAAGGTGTTTGCCAAAACAAAGGATGTTTGCCAAAATGTAGGAATGAATCACCCAGATAAATTCACAGTCATGTATTTGAATAAAGTCATGTTTTTATGTTTTAAGTCATAATTTGCCCCATATAAACAGTAACCCCCAGTTTCTAAAGAAGCAGACTGTACCACAAAATGTCCTCAAAAAGAGCATGCAAACAACAAAAAAATATGAAGAAAAGTCACTTTCTACCTAAGGAAAAGTTATAAATTCATATTGGAAGAAATAACATACTTTCCTGCTGTGCGAAGTGGGATAGCAAAAATCAAGTTTGGGGAATTTTCTCAGAGACTCAAGGAATATTAGAATAGTAACAATATACACCAGGACCAATGACATGGTTCAATAAATGAGATTAACTTTTATCTCATTAAAAAACTGAATTTTGGTCTTTTTTTTTTCCCCACAAAGAATTTGTGTAGTCTTTCATTTTTGTCTCAGCATGCATATATGACAAATTGCTGACTCTTCAATCATCTATATGAGATTTGAGCAATCAAACACTATCAACTAAGATGGCAAGTTAAACAAAGCCCAGGATAATCTGGCCAGGCAGATCTTTTCCTAGTACTGCATTTACTGTGATAAAATGTAGTAGTTTGTTTGGCAAGGTTTCCTTTTCAGAAAAAATGTTATAAAAACCTCTTGTACCTAACACTTCTGTCACGCTCTATGTTCAGCATTGAAGAGTATTGTTTTAGGACCATAACAGCCACTGCTCTTCCTTGGCAGACAGGAGACTCCTAACCCTAAGCTCCCGCTGCAGAAGTGAAGTCTGGGTCCCCAGTATTGTTATATATCAGGTATAAAGCAACCTCTGTGTATGTGTGTATGAATGCATGCCTGCTTTTGAAATTAAAAATGAAAGGTGATAACATTGTGTATAGGGCCAAGAGGAATGAATGTGCACACACACACATGTACATATACACAGAGACACACACAAAAAAGCAAGAGGCAATGCAGTTTGGAGATGCTTTTTCCTTTACCTTCTCTTGAGTGTGCAGATGTTACAGGGCTTCTTCAGGTATCATGCAGGTCTGAATCCTAAACTCTCTCCTCCTAGTGTTCAGGGAACTATGTGGCACTGTTTCCTGTCAGCCACGGTAGGACCGCCAGAAAAAAAACCTGTGGGACAGTTTGGCACAAAGTTTCTTCTGGGGCACTGTGTCTACATGTGGCTTTGAGGAAACAGGTAAATGTTTCTTACATACTTCAGACTATGGGTACTCCACTACTGACATGTCTGATAGTGACATTTAATTGAAGTTGTGCTATTGACTTGCAGAAATCAAACTCTATAACCACAAAGTAGTTATAAAGCAGGTATATATTTTTATTACAGTGCAGCACACACATGCTGGGTGCAAAGGGGTAGCCCCCTCCTAGTTTGCACACCGCAAAGTGACACTTTGAGGATGTTTATAGAGGCAAGTTATACATATGCAGGAATAGGAGGGGATATTACAATTGATTCTAGGAAGTTATTAACATATTCTCCACCCCAATTGCTGAGCTATTGTGACTTGCAGGTTGTAGTGGAATTCGTAAGTCACAGCCTGAACCAGTATGTGAGCACGTGAGTGCCTGGCGCAAGAGAGATAAGGCTGCATTCCTCAGCTCACCTCCACATTTCTCCCTGTAGCGTCTGTTTTACCTTTGTTTACTCTATACCCTCTTGCCTAGTTCATAATTAAGCAAATGCTGTTCTGAAACAGTTCTAAAGAAATATGTTCCACATCACAGTGCTGTAAATGACGTATAATATTGTACCGTCATCATGACTTCAGTTAAAATTAGGTCTTAGGGAAAGCAAGTTCTCATCATTTCTTCATGGCTTGCAGAAAACATGGGCTCCTCTGGAGGAGGGGACATACAGCAAGGCCTGTGAGACAAAGAAAGACATTATGAACAAAAGACCTTGCAAATGAGTAAATATGTTCAGCAACTACTTGTGCCAGACAAACACACACAAGGCACCTGGCTCCTACATGTGTCCAATGGGTTGTTGCGTGGGTATAACTGGTTGTAACACATACAATTAATGTCTTCATTCTGTGCCAGCAACAAGGTCCATGCTTCTCCTGCCACAACTGGCGCACGAACAGAGACATGAAAAGCAGATCAGTCTGCAGCGGGCTGAAGGAAACCCTATCAAGAGAGTGCTGAGAGAAGCACAGGGCCTAGAGAAGCCTTACCGTGAGCATGTTGAGAGAAACACAATGCTCAGGAAAGCCACAGAGAGTGCGTTGGGATCGACATAGAAGCCTGTATTGGGGAAGTGTTGAGAGAAACGCAGCTGCCTGAGGTTTCGTCGCTCAGGCAGAATCACTTCTGCAGGACAGACGTGAGAAACGGGGAGCAATGGGAGCAAGTTCAACAAAGGAGGAGGAGGAGGTTTGCAAAATAATGGAAAGATTTTGCAGAAGCATCATGCTAAAGTGGAAAGCTTCAATTTAGTCTCCCGTAATGTAGAAGTAGTAGGCAGGGATACAATTTATGACACAGAAACGTGGGATAAAGCAGGAGTGAGGCTGTGGGATGCAGCTATGCTCTCTGACCCTATGGCTTAAGACTTCTTGGGTTCCTGGAAATTGGTTTTTGAATCTCTAAAAGAACATATGAAATCCACGGTCCCAATAGAGCCCACCATTCTTCCTGCGGTAGAAGCCGCTGTAAAGAATAGCGATGATAAGGACAAAGGCCCTTTAGACCCTAGACTAGTGAGCCCGAGGGAGTAACCAGACTTGCAACCCCCGATCCGCATGAAGTTTGGTGAGCAATCATCAAAGAAGCAGAGGCGGGAGGGGGACTGACATTGTTCAGAGATTGCATTCAGCTCTCACCTGCCCTGCGATTTTGGTTTTTGGATTAGAGCTCAGCTCCCGCTGTACCAGTAATCTGTTGAACTCTGTTATGATAAGCTATGTTCCTCATCCTCGTGATTGGAAGACCTTGGCACAATTGACAGGTTCTCAACACACAATGTGGGTGGGCTTTTGGAGAGAATCTGCACTTCCGCTGGAGCAGAAGCTATTGGAGCTCAGCAACTTGCAGCAGAGCATTCAGCCCCTGAGCCTATGGCTCTTCCACCACTACAAGCACTTGGGGCTCATTATCATTGTGTGGAAAGCTCCTGCTGAGACGTGTGCTCATGTTTGGATCCTCACTTGTTCCAGCTGTTGGTTTTGATGCAGTGTATCTTTCTGAACATTTTAGCTGTTGTAGCAGTTGCTCAGTGCTCCAGAAAATTCTAATGTAAAAGATCATAGTATGCAGATTGAGAAGGCCTAACATTGGAAATATGTTTGAAAGTTGTACGTGTCTGAGTTCCTCTGGTTTGGTCCAGGCCACTGGGCTTTAGTGGCCTTTAGCTGCCCTGACATCACACTGAGAGGCTGGAAAACATTCCCAGCAGAGACCATCATCCATGCGTAGATACAGGATGGGCACTTCCTCTGTCAGCTGTGGGCACCTGGGGGAAGCTCAGGAGCTTTCCCAGCTCTTGCATAAAATTTCTCATCACCCTGCCTGATCCATGCCTCATCCAGCTTCTTTACATGACATATATATAAAAAACCATGGCTCTGAGTCTTATTCAGATACTGCAAAATTGCACAAGCATGGGGAAGTAATATAACTGAAGTTATGTCAGGTGCCAGAAATAGTATGAGGTTCACAAGGCGATACTGAGGGAACACAGAATCTAATGTAGTTACTTCTCATTTCCATTGATCTGAAAGAGGATCTTTGCCTTATCTCAAATGCAGTGTACCTGATGTTTTAACTGTCCTTTTTAAGAGTTACATCTAAAACTGGAACTAACCCGTCTGTTCAATAAGATCTTCTATTAATTATAAAAGTGATGGAATTAGGAAAAAAAATAAATTACTGAATTAATTTACTTGAATGTTTGTTTCCATGCACGAGGTAATAAATAATCATCATGGAGATTTACATAAAGTGTTTTTGTTTCTACATGTTTTATATTTATTACTGAAGAAGATATTTTATGTAATTACAACTCTCCACATAGTCTTCCAAATTGCTTTTCAAACTGCTTTTCAAAAGGGTCACTGGAGATACTGTGAGTTATTGCCATTTTGATTCATAACAGCCAGTTTTAACAATCTTACAAAGAAACACAATTCTCACTTATCGTCTGCTCTAAGAGTAACTATTTGATATATGTCACCATTAATAAATGAAAGAAATTCCTTTCAGAACCACAAAAGACATTGTAATTAACAACATGATGGTAGGTTGGAAAATAGATGGCAAACTGTAGAAGTAATTAACCACATAGGGACTATCTTCAAGTCATTTAAAAACATAAATATTTGAGGGGTATAGCATCAATTTAATTTATGATTTCAGCTGCGGCTGATTCTTCCAAGAATAAGAGAATACTCTGTGGTTTTACAGTTACAGTAAAAACCTCTGTCTAACACAGCTGTTAATCCCAGCCTAATGTGATTTACCATTTAATTAATTTAATTATCGGATTTAAATTAAATATATATTTGAGATGAAATGTGAAATGTTAGGGGAAATAATTTGTAAAGGAGCTAATAGCCTTACCACAGAGGGAATGCTGTATTTCAGTTTTTCCAATTGTTTGATTTAACACCAAATATGTGTCTTTGTACATTTTCCTGTTCCCAGCTCAGTTAGGTAATCATTTCTATGTGAATCATCAGAGAAGTATTTTAAATTGTATCCCATTAACACTGAAAGAGCTGGGAATAAAGAGTTGTTTCTTCAGGAAATAACAACGTTTTATTCTATCTTTGCTTTCTATATTTTTTTGTTCATTTAAGTATATTCCTTGTGCTTGCCTTCTGTTATGTATTTCTCATAGTAAAACCACAGCATTCACTAATGCATTTCCTCACATTAAATATTGTTTTCTGAAGACAGAAGATCCAGTTTTATTCTTTACAAATATTTTTAATGAATGAATTTTAGTCTTGTCATATTGCAAAGCATACAACAGTAAAAGCACAAGAGCTTTGTCGTTCACTAACTTGCAAACCCAACCATTTCCAAACAAAAGGATGTTTGGGAGCAAGACACTTGCTTTTCAGTGTAAGCCTGACTTTGCTGTGGCCTGTATTTTTACATTCTGTGTAATGTGATAACGTTGCTGGCTTTAAAGGTGTTGATTTTTCTTCAACTTTTTGTAGTCTTTGTTGATAATGAATGTTTTAATTTTTTTTTTACCTACTCTGTTATCCAGATATGTGTAGTGAGCAGTTACACTGCTGTTTTTATTTAAGCAAACAGTCTCTTTCTGTTGCACAGTTAAACGTGGAGCTCTCCCTAGAAATTAGGAACACAACAAGCATTTGTAAGATTAGTAAGACAAGTTAAAACTTCATTTCTACAGTATTGAGTGGCTGGTGTGGGAAAGTGTTTTAATACAAAAAACTCCTTTGACAGACTTCTAACCTCAGTAACAAGTAATGTGGCTGGAATTGTCAGTATGCCTTAAAACCAGTGCTTGGAAACTTGTAGACAGCAAAAGGTTCAGCTTACCAACCTGTTGAACATATGAAGAGGTGTTCCTGTTTCACTGTGAAAAAAAGAAAATAAAATAGAAGCATTAATGTGAGATTTTGGGGGTGAGTGTGCAACTAGCGTTCTCAAAGGAAACATAGGGGTTGAAAAATATTCAGGTTATCTGAAGCACTGTGCCTGGGTATGAAACAAAAAGTGCATAGAGTAGACCAACGCTTGTAGCTTTGGGGAAAAGGATTGAGAGTACACTAACTACACAGCAGTTTTTATGGCTGCCTTTGTGGAAAGTGCCACTACACACTAAAGAAAAAAAAAAAAAAAAAAGGAATAAATCCAAACCAATGCAGTATTCACTTCTGAAACAGCTAAAGTGCTTCAGATATTCTCCTATAGACACAGCAGGACATGATGCCAGGCCTCTTTACCCACTCTGACCTCAAACTGCATTAGAGTAGACTGCATCAGAGGTGACTTAGCACTGCAGCGAGTCAGAGTCACACGGCCTCTTTTATTGGGCAGTAAACTCACTCCAAGATCACTGCTGGTGGCAGACCACTGCTAACAAGACTCTGGGTAGACACTGCCCTAACTAGATTCAAGACTACAAGCCTGGTTATTCTCAGTATTTGTCTTAACTGTGTTTGTGTGAGGTGTAGAATTAATCCTGGAATGAGTTCCCACCTCTGCCATGGTACTGTGCAAAATTACTCAGATTTCTGTTATTTCCTTTGTAAATGTCAATATCTTTGGGCTCCACACTGGTATTGTGAGGGGAAACACACAAAGTACAAATGTATTCATACTACAGATGTGTTTAACAGTTTTCTAATAAACGATGCTTATGCTAGGTATGGCATAAGGACACTACCAAAAGCAATGTTCTGCTGATCCAGAGAAGATTATCATATCAACTGATTGTGAGGTTCCTGGACTACAGATGTAGTGTAAGTAGAAGTGACACTTTTTTTTTTGTGGGATATTGGTCCAAATTGAGTAAGTAGATCTTAAAATGACAAATGTTCTTGAGGCCTGAACTAAAGCCCATTGAAGTCATTGGGAAAAAATCTTCAGCCTCAAAGGACTTTGGATTAAGACCATGAGAAACATTTATCTTTTTCTTTTAGATAAACACTCCCCAACTTGTAATGATAATGTTACTAAAGCATAAAAGATATTTTTTTCTTTAATAGTTTTTTTTTTTTTTTTAATACAGGGAGAACATTTTACTATTTTCTTAATAACTTTAAAAGCCTGTGATTTTTCATATATATATTTTACATGTCAATGTGATATTTTAACTCTTTGAATTGTTCTGTTGTAAGAGATTATTCTTTTACATCACTGTCTCAAAGCTTGCTGAGGACACAGATGAACAAGTTCAGGCAAGTCCTGGGCAGGGTTGAGAAATCGTTTGCCTGAGGGGCACAGATGGACAAGGCCAGGGGAAACGAGAGAGAGAGAAGCTGCAGCTTAATGGCCGTGAAGCGGTCTTTTGTGTGGGCTTATCTCGAGGAAGATGGCCGTCTCAGGAGGTACTCACATGAGCGCCCAGGGATGTCACGTAGGCAAAAGAGAAGGATAAAATGGAGACCTACAATTGTGAAGAACTGAGGTTTTCTGGCAACAGATTCCTCATGAAGAAGAGGAGGTTTCTGCCATGAAGAAGCCTCACGACCTGCCTCTCTCTCTCCCGATCTTGCTCTGCATTCTCTCCCTCCTGGACTTGCTCTGCGCTCTACCACAATGCTGAAGAACAAAGGTGTCTGCCATCAGATTCCTCGCTACGGAATGCCTGCATACTGACAGACTCTCCTGGGCCCGCTACCTGAGTCCTGCTGCTTCCCCCCGGGAGCCACTTCTTCCTGCTGCCTGCTTGCTGCCCAAGGCCGGCCACGCTGCTGCTCTCCCCCCTGCCGCTCCTGCCTCGGACCTTCGAAGCGGCGTGCAGCGGGACCGCTGCTGGATCCTGGTGGTGACTGTCCCTGCTTTACGCGATTCTTGCTTCTTTCCTATCTTTTCCCTTCCCCGTCTCCCTGAGTAGGATTTATAATAAACTGGTTGGACTGACATATGAACCGTTGTTTCTTAATCTCACACCGGATATACAGATATTAAAAGAACCTCATCTCCCTCCTATAAATTGGAGCGAGACATCTGTGCGTACATAAAAAATTCACTGTATTTTCTTGCAATCACTTTGTTCAGTAACCTATGCCCTTGGGAAAAATATTTGCCTAAATAACTTGCATGATAACCTTTTTTTTCATTCTTTGTTTGGGAGTAAGTGTATATATTTGCAACATTCTGCTTTTCATAAGTGGGACTTAATATGATTCATAAGTGGGACTTCTTGACTTCTCTGATTTTGAATTTTTAGTCATGCTAACATAAGAGGTTTTTGAAGAGGGTGGGATTTAGTAATATAGAAACACAGAATGGCTTGGATTGGAAGGGACCTAAAAGTCCACCCAGTTCCATCCTGCTGCCATGGGCAGGGTTGCTGTCTGACAGATCAGGCTGCCCAGGGCACCATCCATGGTCCCTGAACACCTCCAGGAATTGGGTATCCACAGCTTCTTTAGGCAGCCTCACTTCTCTCTCCTTTAGTTTTAAAACTGTTGTCTCTCATTCTGTCACTAAGCTTCCTGATGAAGAGTCACTCTTCATCTTTTCTGTAGACCTTCTTTAGGTGGTGGAAGGTCTTTCCCAAGCCTTCTCTTCTCTGTATTGAATAAGCCCCTGTCTACCTCAGCTTTTTTCCATAGGAGATGTGTTCCAGCCCTCTGATCATCCTTGTGACCTCCTCTGGACCTGCTCCAGCAGCTCCATGTCTTTCTTGTGCTGGTAGCCCCTAGGCATGGATGCAGTAGCAGGTAGAGCATCACCTGGACAGTAGAGGGACAATCACTTCTCTCCCTACTGGCCATCCCTCTTCTGATGCAACCCAGTGTACTGTTGGCCTTCTAGTCTGCAAGTGCACACTGCTGGCTTGTACTGAGTTTTTAATCTACAAAGAACACAAAGTTATTCTCCTCAGGATGATTTCTGTCTAGTTTTCTTTGTGCCTTGACCCAGACAAAGAACCTTACATTTGGACTTTTTGAAATTCCTGAGGTTCACACGGGCCCACCTCTCATGCCTGTCAGGGTCCCTCTAGAACCTGCATGTGAAAGGAGTCTGCCTTGAGGAAAATTTGTGGATCTGACAGGGCATGATTGTGCAAGTGACAGTGGACTAAAACCAAGACTTTTCCCTGCCTTGTACAGAATTTATTTGAGACAGCCAGCCTCAGAATAGGAGCATGAGGGCTGGGCCATGTCCCAGCTTAGTCCTCTTAGCCCCAGTGCCACTTCCCTGTTGGCCCTGGCTATCTTTCTCTCTTCCAAGGAATTGACATGTGGAATCTTTCCTGGGGCCGAGATCACTACAAGGCCACAGCAGCATCTCCTCCTTGTTCCAGGAAGGGTGGTTATAGATGCTAACAACTGCTCAGGTCCACAGCAAGAGATCGGAGAGGGCAAGGTGTACAGCCACGATCTTGCATGTTGGTGAGGTCTCACAAGATATGACATCTCATCAGCTGTTTGGAGTGAATCTTGACTGTCACTAGTTTGGCATTTCTGGTCTATGTAGATATTATCTGAAAATCTTCCACTTTTTAAAGCTGCCTGTACTACAGAACAGAACACAGAGACAGAACCTTGACTCATTCGCTTTATTGTAATTCAAGTTCCATTTAGCAGTGAAACTGAAATAAGAAAAACCTGTTTAAAAATGACTTTCTCTTGGTCTGTGACCTTGGTATCATCTTTGCCTTGACTTTCACTTATACTAATAAAAGGAAAAAAAAAAGAATTTGAGCAGCAGCACTTCAAAATACATCTTTTTTAAGAGTCTGCAATTGTTAGACATCCTTCATGTCAGGCCTACAGATGCTGAGATTGTATGAAAGTCCTGTCAGGAAACAGAAATGAGATTTTATGCTAAACAGCAAAAAGAAGTCATATCAGAAATAAAATAAAGCTATAAGGTATAATAGAAGAATTACTTAAGAGAGTGGGATTTTCTGTTTAATGACTTAACCTTCTGCACAGCCAAATTCATTTAAAAAGAAAAAGGATATTGAAGCAAGAGATTCCTTTATTATGTGTGACATTTACTCTGTGCTGTTCTTTTCTGTAGATCTAGTAAGACTTATAACTGTATGTTTAATGTGAGGCACAAAAGTAGTCCTAGGGGCTGCTGACACTGATACTGAACATAGACCTCAGAAACAAGAGTTGTAATGAGACAACATAACACCCTCAGGTCTTGTTTAAAAGTACTGTTTTCTGCATTAGCTTGGATACATGTATGTTATTGGATATCACAGTCTGTGCAGAAACTGTGTCTCATTAAAGGTAATGGTCATACCCTGATTCTCTGCCATAGGTGGCAGATAGGCTGCCAGTTGCATAAGCAGATATGGAGAAAGAGGGATAAACAGCTAAAGAGAGAGGTAGATTTTTGCAAGTGTACTTGCAATCAGACAGCATTAGGTAATTAGAGAAAGAATGAAAATATAATTATATAAATCATAAATCGAAAGGAATTCTAATGAATATACTGGCTCTTTTTGCAAATCTGAGATTAGACAGAAGAGGTATCTAATGAGATGTTTCAAATAAAAGCTTTTCACTGTTCACTGTTGTACTCTTAATGTTCATTTCTTTTCTGTGAGGTTCTATAGCCTCGTTGTTTCATTGAGAACTTGTGCTGTATTGTATCTGTTTATAAGACAAGGCCACCAACTCAACTGTGCTCAATGTCTCAACATATCAGTTGTTATTCAATAAATTTTCTAATACAAAGTTAATGTATTTTCCTCAGAAGAATGTGACTATCACCAGTAATTCTGAAACTAGGTACCATAGTTAACAAATAAACAAACAAACAACAACAACCAACCAACCAAACAAGCACAATCTAAAAAATAAAAATGGCCATTTGAAATGTCTAGGGTTTAATAAAATGTGTGACACTGAATGAAGCATATGCTTTTTGGAATATCCTAGGGAAATGCAATAGTCAGGCACATTTGCACATATGCTTCATTTCACACTTTCTCAAAGGTTTTTATTGATTTGGTTTAAGTGTTGTAAGAGTATAGCATTGCCAATAACAGAGTATTAAGTTGTGAAACTGCGTTACCCATGATGGCACCATAGCTATGAATTCATTTGGAACCCTTTGTTATTCAACAAAACATCTTTTCTTGACGGCTTTATGGAAAACTAGGTAATTGTGTCCATCATTTGCTGTTCTAGTTCATGCTCTTTGTTAGGCAATATGTTTACCTGAGCAGTCATCTTGATTTACTGAGACATCAGTCTACCACCTCTGCACCTTGTCTCTCAAGCCAGCAACAGTGCTCCTATCATTGCAGATAACATTTCAATATATGTTTGCCTGTATTCTTGCTTCCATAAATTTTATTTGCCACTATGTATATATTCTATAAACCATATATAATCCATTACTCCAAACATTGCTTCTACAGTTTTCTTGTATCTTCAGTAGGTTATTTATTATTATTTTAACCATCTACTGCTGTTTAAGTAAAAAAACTCTGTTTCTGAGTTTTTTGTTGTTGTTGTTGCTGTTGTTTTTTCTTAAATGAGAAAGGACTGTTTTCTTGAGCTGCTCCAGCACACATGGCAAGTATAATTGCAAGACAGAGAAAGGATAATTCAAAGAAATATACAGAGGAAGCAATAGTTGTGTGCATATATGTATGCCTAAAATGCATATGCCGCTAATGTCTATAGTTTCTGTTATTCATAAATGTTTGTACATTGATAGTACTACCAGACTCATTTGTACTTTTTTTTTTATTTGTCTCTTCTTAAATACTGTAGAATATATATACACCACTCCTTCTTACATATATTCACATTCATTTTAGTTTTTAAAAAGCTCAGAACTCTATGTTGTTGAAATTCATTACAGACAAGTGTATGATGCTTCATTTTTTCCAACATGATACCATGTAATGACTTTAGGATCATTTAACTGCTGTACACAAATGTTCCCCTTTAAGATTTTCATGTACAGAGAAAATAGAGGTGTGGTGCTTGTCGACTTCCAGAGATTCAGGATTTGTTACATGCCTGTATTTATTAATTACACCCAAATGAATATTCCAAATTAGTAAATATTGGCTCATCCTTGTTTCCTGCAGGTATAAAGTAACATTTTTCATGTTTATATTCACAAAGCTTTTACTTTTTTCATTTTCCTTGACTGAGTTTTGCATTTAAATTAAGTAATTCTCTAGGGAGGGCAAGTGTAGGAGCTTGACAAACTTCCACTCTTTCAGGATTCATTATATCAGTGTTCTGTCCTCCCTATCTCCTCAGAAAAAAATGTAAGAAAATATTTATTTTGGAGAAAAAATGACAGTTCTCCTAACAAACAGGGTTTTTTTCCTACCTTCCCCCCCCCCTTCTGTTGTTGTGTAGGGTTTTAAATATCTGTGTTGGCTTTTTTGGTGTTTAGTTCTGGGATCATAAAATACTCCTTTTGTAGATATCTGCCTCTTTGAGTAAGCACAAACTATCCAGGACAAACAAACCACTTAAGATTGTGCTGTCTGTATTTCAAGCTCTCAACTGTTGACCATAAACCCAGGCCATTCCATGATTCCATGATTCATAATAAGCATAGAGAAGAATATACTTTCTTCTTTCCCAATGAGCATACATTGAAGTGAGTCCACTTCAACTTAGAATAATCATTGTTCATTTCACAGATACCTGTGTCAATAGTTCTTTAACTCCCCCAGAAGCACAAAAGTTAGCTGAATGAAAATTTTAGACTCTGCTGAAACTTTCTTGAAGTTTAAGAATTAGTTTGCAAGCTAAGTTTAAATCCAGATTAAATTTGCATTTTTATTTTGTATTCTCTTCTGTGTTTGTTCAGTGTATGTACAGAAAGTAGCATTCCCTTCCACATTTCTGATCTTAGTGAACATTTTTAATTAATGAAACCTGCAGCTTTATGTAAAAAAAAAAAAAAATTGACTATTTTTACCATTCCAATTTTAAATCTGCATCATCATGTACCTGTTTCTTTATGTTAGTGATATGTAAAGTTTCGGTATTATTGGTTATCAAAATTCCACTGTAGCACTTCATTGTCTTTTTTTTTTTTTTTTTTTTAATAAATCTGTGACAAATTATGAAAAATAAAACTTCTCAAACTTATACTTTCCATTTTTGTTGTATGCTGTAAAAAAAGCAACAGATGCTAATAAAATGAATGAGCTGAGCGGGAGCAAATTCCTAAACTCATCCTATCAGTGGTCTCACAGTTTAATGAAGACCCCAGTGATAATTAGCTAGTATTTCAGTGACTGAACAATTCACAGAAAGACTAACACACAAGAAACTTCCTATAGGGATTCAAACATTCTGTGCTTCATTTTGAAATAATTTGAACAATTCTACCACCAGTCAAAAAAAACCCCACAACCCTAACTTGCAACAAATCCAAAATGTTATAATACTCTGCATGGCTATCTCAGCTGGATAGACAGGATATTCAACTTGTTGCTTATAGCAATTGTCACTGTACTGCAGACTTCTGAATATTTTTCTTTGTATTTATAGAAAAGTGTCAACTTACATATAGTTCAGAGCAATTTTTTTTTTCTTTCTTTCTTTCCTCATTCCAGATTATTGAATTTTACTGGAAGACAAAAACTGTTTACAAAATCCAGTGTACAATAGTTTCTTTGACAATGACTTTATTTTTAGTATCTTAATAACAATTGAGAGAAAAGCTTAATTTTCATGTTTTATGCATTCACATTGCTCTTTTTTGTATAAATATATCGTGGTTTTATAAAGAAAGAATAACACAATTCATTTTTTTTCTTGCATTATTGAGGTTTTTTTTTGTTCCTAAATGTAATAACTGGAACTTCATCTCTGGTATAAAATTGGAGATAATTCTTTGTTCAGATTTGCAGCTCTCTTACGTTATATAATAACTTGAAGCTGAAACTATTGCATAAGGATGAAGTTATACACAGCTTACAAATTTTTGTACTGTCACTAAGTATAAGCTTAGTTTTTCTGTATTTCTGGTACAGTAGTTTCACACAAACAATTTCAATGCTTACCTAGTTTGTTTGAGTTCTTCACTTGAGTTAATTCTGAAATACATTTTTTGTTTAAATAAAACATTGAGAATCCTGCTTTGATGCATTAATTTCTTCCAGTGCACACTTTTGAATGTCACGTAAAGATGATGATTTATAATGAAGTTCATTTAGTGTGATTCATTCCTTGAAATTAATTTAAAAATTGAGCAGCAGTGTAGTGACAGTCGTGCTATTCATCAAGTGTTGATAGCTCTCATCACAGAATTCATTTATAACTGTCTGAGAAAGAATCACCAAAACACTTTGTAAATGTGCGTTACTGTCTTGTCATTGCATTGACTTGTGTTAACAAGAGTCTTCAGCACTGAAGCTGACAAACTTTCTGCTGAAACAGATAATGTTGTTGAGACCAGCACTACATTCACAGAGGGACAGATGTTCATATCCTCTGCTTAGTTGCAAATAAGAAGAGCTGCAGCTCCCTTTTGGATTACAGAAATTGAAGTCACCTCCATATCCTCTATTTGGTGAGTGATGACATTTTGCACACCACTGCTGCTTTATGTACAGTGATGTTAAACAGGAAGAACAAAACATGACAAGAAGTGATGCAGGGAAGTACAGAAATGGAAATATCTGACAGCAAGTAAGAGGATAGAAAAGTTAAACATTAACTTTTCTAACATTGAATTCACATTTAAACAGTTAAATGTGAATGTGGAAAACTGACAGGTCTCTCTGCTGACTGCAATGGCAAAATTAAGTTTGTGCTACCTTCCACTCCTTGCAGAGCCTACACAGCTGGGAGGGTGGGAGCCAACTCCTTCTTCTCTGCCCTATCAACAGGAGTGTTTGGCAATTTCCACTTAGGTCTGTATGTGCATTCCCTCTGACAGCACTGGAGTTACAAGACTACTACTAATGACATAATGAGAAGACTATGGGTCTGCTTCAATGTTATTAACAATCTAATTTGTTCTGCAGAATAATTACTACTGATGCTGTTACACTTCAATTCTTTGGATGTGGCTTCATTAACATAACTACCTAATTGTCCTAAATCTGGGGCTGACCTCAGAATTTTTTATTGACATCCATATGTCAAGGTTATTCAGAATTAACTTTTAATGTTTTGCAGAAGCTGTAGTGTCACCAAATCTTACACCTGGCATCTAGCAGTATTCTGAAACTCCACACCTGAAGTCAGGAACCTGTAACAGGACTGCAAAGATAATGTGAAATAAAAAATTCAAGCGAACTTTGAAGGCTCAAAAAAAAATTAGCTTTAATTCAAGTTCATTGATTCAAATCTTGTAATTTTCAGAGTTTGTTTTTGTTTGTTTGCTTTTTTCCATGTTTAATGTTAGCAACAAGAAGCTTCATTTTTTTCAGCTGTTATATCTACCCTATGAACTGCCGAGGTCCACATAGGCTAGTAAATGCATCTAGAATTAAATTGTATGGCCTTCTTAACACACAGGTAAGTGAAATATAAATTTAGTTTTGCTTATTAAAAGTAAAAATAGCATATCAACAATAATCACAACAGGTTAGCTTGTGAAAGATTATTCTGAAGAAATCAGTATGCACAGTATGTCAGCAGTGTTCCATAGAAGGAAGCAAAATATTTGGATCAGAGCAAAACCAGCTCATGGCCATTCTTGTGTCAGTGTGACATGGACTAGGCCTATACAGTGAGATTTTGGTTCAGCACCTTGCCATTGCAAAGCAGCTGGAAAGCAAGGGCAAATAACAAAGTCAACCAGCTGGGAGCATGAGTACACATCCAGCTGCATCCTACACCTGGGAGGAGGGCCCAGGCTGTAGCTCTGGTTTCTTGACTGAGCTCTCTCACAACAGTGGATTAAGTAATGAAAAGCATCCAAGAAAAAAGAAAAGGTGAGGATTTTGTGTAAATGATTTGGATCTTAGAGCAGTAATGAAGAACTGTGAAGAGCTGTAGTTTTACCACAAACACTAGTGCTTCTGCGTTTCTCTCTATGGTGGCTGACCCTCATGTGATGAGATCTTGGCACAGCCAAAAAACTTTCTTCTCTGTGAATATTTGCATACTTCTGACAGGTTCAGTATGCTTAATAGAAAAGAGGTGTTGCAGTAATAGTAAAGAAGGAAAGGCATTAGCAGATGAGAATTTAAATAGAACAGTTTGAAGGAGGTCAGCACTGAATATGTTAGTATGTTAGCCATGTCATGTGACTTCTATATAAGAAATCTCTCAATTTTTGTTCTTGACCTTGTCCTTGGAGGATTCTTGACCAGCTGAAATATATCATGCAGAAATGTAAGAGAGCAACATCTACTCTAGAAAGAGCTGGAAACTGGGTAAATATGCACATTACTTCCAAGGTGAGAGGTGGGTAGGAGAGAGCAGATGCAGCAGTTCTTGATATGTTTGTTGGATTATACTGCATCCAAACCTCTAATTCATTTTGCAATGATAAATGGTGCAGAGCTCCACTTCTGTGTTGTCTGATATTCATATGTTGAGGTATTATGAAGGATAACTGCAAATAAAAGGAAATAATGCAAACCCTCAAGCCTATTTTCAAAGTGAGGGATAGAGATTTAGAGTTATTGACTGGCATTAATGCTACTGTGAGATGTATGGTTAATTCTCAAGCATTACTGTGCTCTTCCTGGAGTTTCCTCAGAATCTGTTATTCTGTGAATGCAGTTATCGAGTGTCTATAGATTAAAGACATAGGATTTAGACAAGTGTTTAGATTTCTTACAGATGGAATATGATATGAGGCAGCTAGAGAGGACAGATTTTAGCTTGTGTTTTAAACTCTGATTGTAAGTGGACTTGGAGAACAAAAATAACTTAAACCAGTTGCAAAATACTGCTCTATGATCTTCTGAGTTCTGTGTGAGGTAACACAATCTTATTTAAATTCCTGTGGCAAAAACTGTTTTAAGACTTTTTTTTTTTTTTTTTTTTTTTTTCCCCTGTTCTTGCTCATTTTCCAGTTATTGTTAATGAGGGTCATGTTTAGTGGGGAATAATGATGAGAGGTGGACAGCTGGACTGGATGTCTGAGAGGTCTTTTCCGACGTTGGTGATTCTGTAGTTCAGTGATTGGCATTACATTGGATAATGGAAAAATTTAAATCTGATCTTTCATCATTTTGGTACTGTGTTCTTCTTTAATTGTCATCACAGGTTTGGGATTTTAATCTGCATTTTAATAAGCTTAATTAAGCAATCAGTGAATTTTTATTGTGAGTAAAATTAGTATGTGATTTTTCAGAAAAGTGTTAGGGGAAAAAAAAAAAAGATTCCAACCAGTAATCCAGGTGACTATAAATACTTCTGCTGTGTAATGAATTTTAAAAGAAGCATGCCATCTTTCTGAATAAACAGGAACACAGAGGAAGATCTAAAAACAGTTTGTAACAAGGTCAATAAATCAGAGTCTTACAATGGAGATTTCAAAACTCACAAGGCTTGTTTAAGGATGACTCACCAAATTTAGGTGGACTGATGAAAAATGTTTGGCAGTAAGATGTTAACAAATGAGGTTAGCACTTTATAGTCAACAAACTTCTTCGTGTAGGAAGCAAAGCTGACTTGAGCTGCATAACAGGCATTTCTACTTAGAGCCACGTGGAACAGTTTGTCTTGCAATTAATATTTTTTTCCACTAGATGGCACAAGAAATCAATCATTCTCTTCCCATGAGGCCAGTGTTTCTCTGTATTTTGATTCTGATAGACAGGTATGGCCTAATAGCCAATAAACAATTACAGTATAATGTACTCAGCTGGGAGTCTGGAATTTGTTATTGTACATTAATAACTGAGAGATAAGCATGTGGCAAGGGGGACACAGAATAGTTTCACCATCACTGAATTTTTTTAACTAATGTACACAGATATTCATGGAATACACATGAACTAAACTGCAAAGGCATCTGTTACACTATGAGGAAGTTACTGCTACAATAGGCACTTCATGCTCATTTCTAAAAAAGCCCTCTTGACCCAATCCTTCTCCATGTAGATAAGATACTAAAATTTGTAATAAATCCCTAGTGGTGTCTACTGAAATACTAAGCACAATGAGCCTATGAAGGAAAAAAAAAAAAAAAAAAAAAAAAAGATAGGCAGTTTCAGTCTCATTCTTTTAAGTGCTGTTGAAAAATGCTTTCATAACTGGATACTGGGAAGATCAAGTATCTGTCTTGTCTGTTAAGAATTGTTTGAAGAAATAATAGAAAACATGGTTAGAAGTGTAGACTGCAATGAAGCCTAAGGTAACAATTTTAAACAAGTAAAAATGTAGGTATGGTCTAAAGGGCATTCATAAGAAGAAAAAGTGAGTTTTCACCAAGCTTTCTAGAAGCCAGTATTCAGAGATATGGAATCAGTGGACTATTCATTACTATTCAGTACCGGGTATGATGGAGTCAACCCCTGCATTTTCTGGGTTGTAAATGGGTTTTCTTCTGTGCCAGAAAACACCAAACTTGAATATTCCTACTGCAATTGTTTTTTCTATTTAAAGTGACCTTACTGACAGTGGAAGAATTCATCCTTCCTTTTATGCTATGCCTAAATGGGATTTCATAGCAAAATATTTCCTTATTTTCAGTCCTGCTAGTGTTACTGTCATTATTACAAAGGCTGAATCACAAATTTGTGACTTAGAGTCCTTGTGCTTTGTTGTGGTTTGTTCAGTGCAACTCCAAGGTAACTGTAGCAAGAGTGGGAAATGGCAAGACAGGTTTTTATCAGCTTCCATTGCAGAGCTGCATGTAATACAAACACAAGAATGTAGGTGGGGTAGGGGGATAAGGTGTGGAGGGTTTGTTTGTTTATTTTCAGAAGCCAGATATTCCTGTTTTATATGCATTCTGAGCCAGCTAAGTGCTATTGGCATCATTGATACTGATAGGACTGATGCATATTATTAGAATAGAAAGTCAATTCATAGACAGAAGTGTTTCTGTCTTTCTAGGAATTAATTTTGTCATAGTTTATACTTGATCACTATGAAGCCATTTTCTGAGGTGGGTGGATATGATACTAAGATACTTGAATTGCCAGAAATCATTTATTGTCCTTTTTCTTTTTTTTTTTTTTAACAGAAAATGTAATTACATGGAACAATTTTAGTGAGACATGTTGCCACATACGTTATTATAAATGGGTTTTCGTACATTAGTTTTAGGTATGTTGCCTGTTCAGAGAGGATAAATGAGAAAGTTAATGCAGGACATGCCTGATCCAAAAGAAATGCAATGAAGTATTTCAGTTTATTGAAATTTCTAGATCCTTTGATCCTTTGTATTCCTGACTTACAGTAAATCAATTAGTCATCATAGAGTTCTTTGCTTATTACAAAACCTGTAATTCTCTAAATTCTTTAAGCATATCCCTTTTGTGATGGTAAATGCTTGACAAAGTAAATTTCAGGCCTAAACAAAAAGCTAGGACAAGATCGTCTTGCCACTTAATGCCTCATTTTGTTATAAGTGATAGAGTAAACTTCTTTTTGAGTACTGTGTTGTAATATTGTAGTACTTTCCATTTGCATGCCTTACCTTTATCTCCTGAGACTTTAGAGAACTCATCCTTTGGATCAGGCAGTGAAGTGACAGTGGTCACAGTAAATGGAGATGGGTTAATTCATCTTTATGCAAATGAAAATAACTCTCCACCTGCTTTTCTGCAATGTTTACCTTCTATTTTGAAGGTGATGACAAGAAAAACATAATTTCTTACAAGTCTATCTAGCTGTACTCTACTGAATCATAGATAGAACTCTTTTTTCATATAGTGTACTGACTTGTTCCATATTTCAGTATGATAAAAGATCCAATTTCTAAGTCCAGTTTATAAAATTTAATCAGGATTATTTAGTTCCATTTAGTAGATAAAATTTATTACGGACTACCAGGACTGCTGCCATTTTCTGCTACTTCAGATATTCACAGAATCACAGAATGGCCAGGTTGGAAGGGACCTCATGGATCATGAATCTCCAACCCCCCCACCACAGGCAGGGCCACCAACCTCCCCATTTAATACTAGACCAGGCTGCCCAGGGCCCCATCCAATCTGGGCTAACGCCTCCAGGGACAGAGCATCCACAGCCTCTCTGGGCAGCACCTCATCATTCTTTCTGTAAAGAACTTCCCCCTGACATCCAACCTAAATCTTCCCTCCCTCAACTTAAAGCCATTTCCCCTCGTCCTGCTGTTATCGATCCTTTCAAAGAGTTGATTCCCCTCCTCTTTGTAGGCTCCCTTTAGATACTTAAATGCTGCAATGAGGTCACTCTGCTGCCTTCTTTTCTCCAGTCTGAACAAGCCCAGCTCCCTCAGCCTGTCTTCATAGGGGAGGTGCTCCAGTCCCCTGATCATCTTCGTGGCTCTCCTCTGGACCCTCTCCAACAGCTCTCTGTCTTTCTTGTACTGGGGGCTCCAGACCTGGACACAGTACTTCAGATGGGGTCTCACAAGAGCAGAGTATAGAGGGACAATCACTTCTCTGTCCCTGCTGGCCACCCCTCTTCTGATGAAGCCCAGGATCCCATTTGCTTTCCGAGCTGCAAGGGCACACTGCTGGCTCATATTAAGCAATATTCTAGGTATCCAGGTAAACCATGGATATCAAATAAATGTTTGTAATATGTATTATCTAAGTGGCTGAGTACAGTTCAGTCCCACCCAAGTCTCAGTTTTCTTTACACTATCTCACTTTATTTTGCTTTTCCTACATTCTAGTGTGTCTCTTCTTAGGAAGGAAGGCATGCCTCTGCCCCTCAACCCCTCCCCACTACATTTATTCTACCAAGAACTGGTTTCCTCTACAGCAGTCTTTTGGCTCTCTTTGTTTGAGGCCTTGAGAGCTAGTGGGTTTTGTTTTTTTTTCTTTCTTCCCACTTTCCCCTCTCTCCCCCCCCCCTTTTTTTTTTTTTTAATTTTTATTGGTAATCACTGTGGTTGCTGAGTTTCCTCAACTCTAGCTATAAACATTTACAAGATGGTGTGATTAAGTCTAGAGATGTGAGATACTTTAATGACAAAGTTTGGCAAGTGTTTATAAAACCACTTTACAACATTCTGTTTGTTTGTTTTCTCCCAAACTTAACATCTTTTTTTCCCCAAAATCTTTTCATCCTCTCAGATTTTGATGTTTTTGGCAATAATGAAATCCAAATCCTGGCACTTCATTTGATTGTTGATACATTCTTTTTTCTTACTAAGTAGAAACAAGTTTTAGGGAGGACTGAATATAGGGGAATTTATGTGAACGAAAAGAAGCAGGTTTTGCATAGTTAGGGTAGGAGGCAAAAAGCACAGGCAAAAAGCAAGAAAGGGGAATTCAGAGCAAGAATAACTCTACTGGAGTGGTTCTATACTTTCAGAGAATAACAACATCATCAAATTCAGTTCAGTGTGTGCAAACGTACATCAATTTCGTCTCTGAATTTGGAACATGTAATCAAATACACTTAGTCAGTGTATTTCAGAGATAAGCAGATGTTCTGGGAACTGATTTTAAGGGCACAATGAAGTGTGAGAATACTTCAGAAGTCTCCAAACATTTGAAGCCTTTAACCAAGCTTGAACCATACTGTGTGGAACAGGTCTATCACCAATTAAAGACATAATGAAAGAGATTTTAAAAGATATGTCTGTTTCTTTGTGTTTTCAAATAGAAATACTCATTGGCTTTCCTTTGTGCAGGAGTGCTTGGCTAGAATTCTTAGGGGAAAACTGAGAAGCCAAACCGCATTCTAGTTTACTGAGATGCTACTAGGTGAATGAATAAATAATGGATAGATAAATAATTGAGTCTCAGACTTTTGATGTTCTTAACAAAGATTGAAAGTAGCCATTGGGGAAATTTTATTCATCTTATCTAGTACTCAGAATTCATTCCATAAAAAAATACTTTCTTCTGAAGTGACTGTATGAATAAGCATGTATTAGCTGTATTAATTCCACCTGTATTTCACAGCCACGCAATCTAGGGTTGTTTTGGGCTGGGACAGTATATCCTGGGTTTAAAAAGATTCTGAATGTTAACCTGTCATCCAGTCTTTCTCCTCTTATTAAGGCTGTATAAAAAGTAAATAAGTACATAACATTCCATTATGTTTCAATATGGGTTAATGTAATACAGTCACACATATCATATTCCAAACTGTGGGCCATAGTAGCAGATAGAAAGCACTGGGTTGCACGGCTAGCTTTGATGAGACATCAGGAAGGGGGAAAGCAGGTTTTTTTTGCATTCCACATGCTTTCCCCCACTGCACTGTGACAAAAAAAAAGATTCTCTTGTTCTCTTTCACTTTCCACGCACTGAGACCCAGAGCCTGAGTATTGACTTCCTTACCTGTGTGTGAGACCCAGAGCCTGACTGCCATCTCCCACGTCCAGTGAGGAGCTCTAACCTCAAGTCTATACTGAATTTTTCTCCATTTCCTGCAGAAAAGGTACCAATCACTAGTTAAATATTCACGAGCTCTTTGTATCAAAACACATGTAAGATCAGTTAGTCAACTTGCTTAACATTTCTCTTTTAGTTTTATCAGCTGGCAAAATGAAGATTAGATCTTTGCGAAGAGCACTGATTTGAGTGTTGGCCCATCCTGTAGGAGAGGATTCCTAATAGCAGTGGCAGCAAGTTGTGAGCTGACCTAATTCCCACCCAGCTGACTCTCTGACATCAACTGCTTTCAATCCCCATCACATCACAAGAGAGAAGTAAACCTGTAGCCCAAGGCATTCTGTGGGAAGAAGTTTTACAGGCACAGTAGCCTGTAATCTCTGGCAAATATGCCACAGCACTGGCACCATTATTCTCTTTGTTATGCAGTAGCTCCACTGTCACTCTCCAAGCCCTGTGAAGTCAGTGTCACAGTGCAGGAATGCAGTGTTGGGAGAGCAGAGGACAAAAAGTAATGCCTCCCCCTCCCATACTCGTATCTCAGTGGTCCTCTCTTGGTAAGGCCCCTTTATAGGAAAATGTCCAAAGAGCCTTCGAAAGTGGGAATGAATCCATATCAAGAACCTGTGGAGTGAGTAGATACCAGAATTCCCTAGTTATTCAGTTAATGATAGGTCTTTTATTATTGAGAAAAGAAAGCAATATCTTGAGACTTTGAGTCTGAAACTGAAGAATATAGTAACATTGCAGGAAGAATACAGGGCCGTTGTCCGCATGTGTAGAGATCAGATCAGGAAAGCCAAGGCACAGATGGAGCTGGCCTTGGCAAGTGATGTGAAAAATAATAAGGGGCTCTATAGGTACACAGGCAGGAGAAGACAGGCCTAGGAGAGTGTTTCCCCTCTGATAAGTGAGAAGGGAGAACTGGCTTCCTCAGACGTGAAAAAAGCTGAGGTGCTCAAGAACTGCTTTGCCTCAGTCTTCACTGGTGGTCAGGCTCCCCGTGTTGGCCAGGACACTGAGTCTCTAGGTGGGGGTGAGAGGAGTGGATTCCATTCCGCTACAACAGTGAAGTAAACTCAATACCTCCTCGTGAAAATGAATGTACATAAGTCCATGGGGCCAGATGATATGCATCCCAAGGTTCTAAGAGAGATAGCTGATGTGGTTGCCAAGCCGCTCTCCATCATATTTGAAATATCATGGCTATTGGATGAAATCCCTTGTGACTGGAAAAAGGAAAAGGTTACTGCCATTTTTAAGAAAGGGAGAAAGGAAGACCTGGGAAACTACAGGCCAGTGAACCTCACCTCTGTGCCTGGGAAGATCATGGAGCAGATCCTACTAGAAGCTATGTTAAGGCACATACAAAATAAAGAGGTGATTTGAGACAGTCAGAATGTCTTCATCATGGGCAGATCGTGCCTGAACAATCTGGTGTCCTTCTAGGATGAAATGATGGCATCAGGAGAAGGGTGATGGATGTCATCTACCTGGACTTCTGCAAAGCTTTTGACATGGTCCCTTGCCACATCCTTCTTTCTAAATTGGAGAGGTGGATTTGAAAGATGGACTGTTCGATGGATTAAGAACTGGTTGGCTGGTCACAGCCAAAGTATTGTAATCAATGGTTCTATGTCTGGGTGGTGGCCACTCACAAGTAATGTGCCCCAAAGCTCAGTCTTGGGACTGGTGCACTTCAGCATTTTTATCGATGACATGGACAGTGGAATCCAGCACACCCTCAGCAAGTTTGCAGATGACACCAAGCTGAGCAGTGCAGTTGACACGTTGGAGGGAAGGAAAGCCATTCGGATGGACCTGGACAGGCTAGAGAAGTGGGCACATGTGAACCTAATGGGGTTCTATGAGGCCAAGTGCAAGATGTTGCACTTGGGCCAGGGCAATCTCAGGTGTTCATATAGAAGAACTCCTTGAGAGTAGCTCTGTAGCTAACGACTTGGGGTCCTGGTAGACATGAGCTAGCAGAACACAGTTGGCCTTCTGGGCTGCAGGAGAGGCCAGCAGGGAGAAGGAGGTGGTTGTCCTCCTCTACTCAGCTCTTATGGGGTGCTATCTGGAGTACTGCATCCAGGCCTGAGGCCCCCAATATAAGAAGGACGTAGAGCTCTTAAAGCGGGTCCAGAGGAGGGTCACTAAGATGATCAGAGGGCTCGAGCACCTCTCCTATGAAGAAAGGTTGAGGGAACTGGGCTTATTTATCTTGGAGAAGAGAAGGCTCTGAGGAGGCTTCATTGTGGGTTTCCAGTACCTGAAGGGAGCATATAAACAGGAGGGAGTACGTCTGTTGATGAGGGTGGGTAGGACAAGGGGGAATGGTTTTAAGCTAGGGCAGGGGAGGTTTAGGTTAGATATTAGGAAGAGGTTTTTCACACAGAGGATAGTGACACACTGGAACAGGTTGCCCAAGGAGGTTGTGGATGCTCCATCCCTGGAGGCATTCAAGGCCGGGCTGGATGTGGCACTGGGGAGCCTGGTCTAGTGGTTGGTGACCTTGCACATAGCAGGGGGTTAATCATTTTCAACCCAGGCCATTCTATGATTCTATGATTATATGAATGAGCTTTTCACTGCAAAGAAAACTGAGTCTTCTGTTTCTGAAATGATCCTGTAGGAGTAAGAGTGAAAAAAATATTTCTTGAAGCAGTGAACCCTAAACTACCATCAGTGGAAAATGGATGTATATACTTATATACTGTATTTATATATGTATGTGTGATCTGACATGCATGCATCTTTATATACACACGTACTTCTACAGTGTGTATGTTTCAGGCAGAAAATCACACAGCTAGGAATATCAGCATGTTGAAACAAGATATTTTGCTCTTTATTCCTGCTAGAAAGGAAAGCACAACTTTGGAACAGATTGGACTTCTTTTTTCTGTTCCCAGACATTGTTGTCTTTTCACTGTGGTATTTGCTATTTGCTGTTCCTCATCTTGTCAGGAAACAATTAGAAACAAGGATGAAATTAACTAAATAAAAATACACTTCCAAGAAAAAAGAACATTAAAAGTCTTATATATTATAGATAGTTTCATCGTCTTAGAAAAATGGGCTTGTAACAACGCATTTGGAAAACCTGTTGGGTTTATGGCATTTAATTTCAGGAAAGAAAGACATTGCCTTTTGAGTTATTAACATTTATCTGCCAAGACTTTTATGAGAGACCAGAGAAGACCTTTCACAGATTATACAAACATACTATTTTGTATAATTTTAGAGGTGAAGTAGATGAAAGCAAAAATTGCTGAGAGTCTCTGAAAATCAGAACAAATTTGCTTAGGTACATCACTTGTGTTTTCTCACACAAATGAAAATTTGGCTAGAATCCCTTAAATATCTTATGAAGATCATAACAAATCTGAATCTGTCTCAGAATTTTTTTTCCTGGAGTTCTTCTGTTGGAAATCTCAGGATATTTAGTAACTATTTTTATTGTGGGATCTCAGTCAGTAACAGCTAGTAACTAGTCTGTGGATTGTAGGACATGCTGGTTTTACATCTGTCTTCTAAGTGAGTCAGACTGTGCACACAATGGATATAATGAGATGAGGTGAGTTTCAGACACTGCAAAAAGCATTCCTTCCTACTTGTATTCCTCTCCTTTAGTATGCAGCTCATGTACAATACATGGTGCAGACTCATTGATGTAATTGCCAAGTTTTCAACATTGTGTTATGATTCATCCATAAAAAGTCAGTTATTGGAAAAGCTGGCAAATAAAAATCCTATTTTTAGACCAGTCTAAGACAGCAGATACAACACCATTTTGTTGCATCTACAGAGCAACGAATCCTCATGATCTTGGATTCTCTGAAAATTAGTGTCTTCTTTTGAGGTGGAAAAGGATAATCTAACAAGACTTAAGATAGTCCAAGGAATATTTCTTCCAGGTAGACTGATCTACATTGACAAGTAAGCAAATTGTATATATATATTGTATATATATAATAATATCAGTCATATGAAGAAAGTTGTCTTCGTTTCATGAGAAGCAAAATATTTTAATAAGCAAATCAATTAACTTTTTATTGACATTTTTATATATTATACTGTGGAGCCTATAATATACCAGTGTATGTTTATTCAAGCATATTTGTAGCTTGTTATATCAAAAGTGGGTAAGGTCACTATTTATTTAGTGACTATTCTTTATGGTTGATGACAAATTGGTTTTGAAAAGAGCTGGAATTCAATTAAAACAAACATCAACAGCATTTTAGTAGTATTTCTACTAACCAGAAGCATTACTATAAATTAGTTGAACATGTAATCCATTTTTAAATTAAAATATATTTTAGATAATACATTAATATATCGTGTTAAGAAAGAAAGTGTTCCCTGGATAATTAGAAAATACTGCTTCTGGTCATCAAGTTTTTCTAGAGTTGATAGATCTCAGGCTCTTAAGCCCAGTTGCATTGGAACAAAGATAGCTCTAGGTTTTGGGGTGTTTTTTTTTAATATATATGTATCATTCAGGCTATTACTAGTTTCACGTATTGGACTAATGCAAGAAAGGTGAATAAATTGAAGAAAGTGTTTTCTCTTTGTTTGCACAAGAGTCTGATTAGTCATTTGCACGCTCATCATCAGTCTGAAATTTTATTATTCAGTGCTGTTCATCTGCAAAATGTTCCCCAGTTCTTCAGTGAAGTTTATTGTACTATGCTACCTTGAAATGTCTGAACTTTACTTTGTGCAAACAGATTACATGTATAGAATATTCTTCGTATTTACAAATGTACCCTTAATTACAATGCTTCCAAACAAGGACAATTTAAATGTTTTTCTTTTGGAAAGGAGTATCATATTATGTACATGGAAAAAATACAAGAGTTTTCTTGAATATGTTAATTGAACTTCTCTATTAAGCAGCTAAGAAGAGAGAACTAGGAGGCCTCTGTTTTAGAACAAATATCAGGCTTGCCTTTTGCATTTCCCCTTTACCAGAAAAATGTATAACCTACTTGGCATCCATTTCTGACTATTAATTTATAAAGCATTAGTATGAAAGGACTGTGCAAAGCTATATTTAAGGAATTAAATTTGTATTGATGAAAAAGCGCTTTTGATGCCTTCTGACCACTGTGTTTTTGGCAACTGTAGAAGTGCTAGTTTTTAAAAGAAAATACGCATAAACAACTTCTATGAGGCAAGACTGTTGGAGAATAACAGGTATTATAAAAACTGATCAGTATGAAAATAAATAGTGAGAGAAAATGCTCTTTTTTAATACAGTATATAATTAAAAGTGATGAGGAAATATACTGCAATTCATTCTCAGCATTCCAGTTACAAGGAAAACAGAAGCCACTTTTCATATACAGAAGACTAAATTCAAAAGAATGGAAGAATTGAGCCTAGAAAACCCTTTTCCCCTCGGTCTGCTTCTTGCTAAATGGGATGTGCTGGACAACAATGACAGCATGAATATTATTTGCAATCCCCTGGACCATAGAGCATAGGGGCAGAGAGTTTTTGTTGCTATGTGTAAGTGTTTGGGATGCTTGACAGATATATTATATGATACTGCACAAATATCTGCCTGAAAAAAATACTGTTTTTTTCTTCAGTAAAGTAGCAAATTAAATGGCAGATTAGACGAGATTCTTCAGATGTACGGAGATATTTTTCTGGAATAATTCTTTGGCTTCCAGTGATTTGTAATTTACAAATCACCAATGTTTTTGTTTTCCCTAGACAGTTTGGCAGATAACTATGTAATCCATAAAAATCTTAGCATCTTCAAACTCCTCTGGCATGAGTTCAACCACTAACTCATATATGTTGTTTTAATATTGCCACTTACTATTCATATGGTGTTGAGCGAGCCACTGGAACAGTAATGAGGCACTGGCACAGGCTGCCCAGAAAAGCTGTGGATGTTCCATCCCTGGAGGCACTCAGTGCCAGGCTGGTTGGGTCTCTGGGTGGCCTGACCTGGTGGGTGGCAGCGCTGTCCACAGCAGGGGCTTGGAACTGAGTAGCCTTCAATGTCCTTTCCAATCAAAGCCATTTTATGATTCTATGAGACTATGATTCTGTGTTTACCTGCTTTTGAACAAGGAATGCTTGTTGAACATGTCACCATTGCTCATGAAAAATAAGAATGACATAAAAATCTTTATATGCCCTACCTCTGATCTATTATACGTCTCATCATAAGTAGGCAGTACAGATTTTCCTATCTGCATGAATATAAGACCTTCTAGTTGAGAATATTAGTAAGAAAGATCCATGCAGATGTAGTGCAATCTTGTCATTCAAATTTGTTCATGTGAAGTAAGTATGCAGTGGAGATCATATATAACTTTTAAATACTTGGACATGTGACAAATGTCATCAACACCTCAGAATAGAAATTGTGATAGCTTAGGCATTCAGATTTGAAATCTCTGTAAATCACTTATTTTAATGACTCCCAATTTCCTCATATTTAATTCTTTGCTAGAATGTCCAATAAAAGGGCATTATCTACTTTAAATTCCAAAGGTTATCTGTATTCAATGAATTACTGCTAATGGAAACATATATTATGTAGTAATTACTGCAATTATTACATCTAAGGTCTTAGGCATCTCTTCTTAACATGATTTCCTGAGGAAATCACGATTATGTAATCTCCAGTTGTCTGTCTGTCTCTCCTTTTTTTTGCTTAAGGACTTAGAAATGGTTGTCCCACTTCTACCAGCTTAGGAAGAATGTAAGTCTCAAAGAGTTTTTTTTAATAATGTTAGTTAAAATATCTGAACAGTGCAGGAAGAGAAACTTAAGTTACAGTAATGGCTGATTTTCCTCTGCAAAGACAAAGTGTGCTTGGCCTGTACATAGATTGACATGATCCAGTCAATCTATGTACGTGTTCAGACTGGCTGGTACTGCATGCACATACTTAAATGCGGATTAGCAGTTGTGATATACCCTGTCTCTGGACTGTTAGAGGATATTCAGTAGGGCACTATGGAAGCATTTTATAACAATAGGTATGAAGTTCAGGTGGTCATGCCAACCTGGGCTTTATTCCCCCTGTTGTCTGAAGAGCTTAATGGTCAAACTAACTTCCTTGATGGTCTTAAAACCATTGTAAGTACCTGGGTAAAAAAAAAAAAGAAAAAAAGAAAAAAAAACAAAAACAAAAAAAGAGAAACAAGGAAAGCATAAAACAATAATGATAAATTAAATAGATATATATCCTGAGCCTACTAAGAAATGGGATTTTAGGTGATCTCCTAAAATTATGAACACTTTCCTTTTAGTTCAGGGATATTCAGACCAGATGCATTTTCCTATAAATGAGAAGACAATTTATTCCTGAATGGATTGTTTTCCAACTATGAAAAGATATGGAAGGGATATATTCTAATATATATACTGTACTTTTAAGATTTCAAGAACATTATTCCATAGCTATATCTAAAGAGCACTTGGAAACTCAAGGTCACAGGCTGGCTGTGCAGGTGTTCTAGTAAAACTGGCTGTTTCAGAACAGCCTTTAATAAAATCATAGAATGGCTTCAGTTGGAAGAAATCTTAAAAGTCATTGGTTTCTAATTCTCAGCCACGAACAGGGTTGTCACCCACTAGATGAAGCAGCAAGCATACCCGTCCAACGTGGCCTCGAATGCCTCTAGGGATGGGGCATCCACAGCTATTCTGGGTAACCTGTGCCAGAGCCCCACCACCCTCTGAGTAAAGAATTTCTTCTAAATATCTAATCTGTATCTCCCCTCTTTTGTTTTAAAACTATTCCCCCTTGTCCTATCACTATCAGAGCACATGCAAATTTGATTTCCATCCTGTTCCTAATCTCCCTTTAATTACTGGAAGGTTGTAATGAAGTCTCCCTGAAGCCTTTTCTTTTCCAGACTAAGTCCAGCTCCTTCAGACTATCTTCAGAAGAGAGGCTCCAGGACTTTGATCACCTTCATGGCCGTCTTCCGGATTCACTCCAAGATCTCCATATCTTTCTTCTGCTGGAAGCCCCATATCTGGACACAAGTCACATTATATAGCACATGGGGCCTCACGAGGTCAGAGCAGAGGGGGACAGTCACCTCCCTTGCCCTGATGGTCACCTCTCTTAATACAGCCCAGGATGCAGCTGGTCTTCCAGGCTACAAGTGGATACTGCTGACACATTTCCAGCTTTTCATCCACAGAATATCCAGGTCCTTCTCAGGAAGGCCACTGTCATGGAATTATTCTCCCAGTCTGTATTCATGTCTGCCCTCATCCAAGTGCAACACCTCTGAATGGCATCACTTTCTTCTGTTGTATCAACTGCATGACTGAGCTTGGCATCATCTGCAACTTGCTGAGGGTGCCCTTGATCCCACTATTTCAATCACTGATAAACACATAGAATCATAGAATCATTAAGGTTGAAAAAGACTTCCAAGATTATCTTGTCTATCTGTCCACCTATTACCAACATTTCCACACTATAACATGTCCCTTAGCACCACATTTGCATGTTTTTTGAAAACACCCAGCGACAGTTAGTCCACCACTGCCCTGGGCAGTCCATTCCAGCACATGACAACTTTTTTGGAAAAGAAATTCTTCTGATATTGAACCTGAACCTCCCTTGGTGCAACATGAGGTCATTCCCTCTAATCATATCACTAGTTACACAGAAGAAGACAATCCCCACCTTTCAGGAAATTGTAAAGAGCTGTAAGGTCTCCCCTGAGCATCCTCCTCTCCAGACAAACAATCCCAGTTTCCTCAGCCACTCCCCTTAAGACATGTGCTGCAGACCCCTCACCAGCTCTGTTGCCTCCCTCTGGACATGCTCCAGGGCATTAACGTCTTTCTTGTAGTGAGGGTCCCAAAACTGAACGCAGTACTCAAGATGAGACCCAACCAGAGCTAAGTACAGGAGGATGATCGCCTCCCTGCTCCTTCTGGGCAATACTATTTCTGATATAAGCCAGGTTGCCATTAGCCTTCTTGTCCAGGTCATCAATAAGGGTATTAAACAGGATTGGCCCCAAGACTGACCCCTGGAGAACGACACTTGTGACCAGCTGTCAGCTGGATTTAACTCCATTCATCACAACTCTCAGGGCCCAGCCTTCCAGCCAGTTCTTTAAACAGCAAAGAGTGTGCCTGTTGAGGCCAGGGGCTGCCAGCTTCCCCAGGAGAATGCTGTGAAAGACAGTACCAAAGGCTTTGCTGAAGTCTAGGTAGACGATGTCAACAGCCTTTCCCTCATCTACCAGGTGCGTCACTCAATCATATAAGGTGATAATGTTGGCCAAACAGGACCTGCATTTCATGAACTGACACTTGCTGCCTCTGAACCCCTGGTTGCCCTGCATGTCCTGCCTCTGATTCTGTTGTGTGATCTCACCCAAGATGATCTGATCCATAAGCTTTTCTGGCACTGAGGTCAGGCTGACAGGCCTGTTGTTCCCTGGATCCTCCTTACAACCCTTCCTGTAGTTGGGAGTCACATTGGCAAGTCTTCAATCCTCTGGGACCTCTCAGATTGACCAGGAATGCTGATAGATGGTGGAAAGATGCTTAGCAACCACCTTTACAACACTCTTGTGTGGATTCTGTCTGGCCCCACAGACTTGTGACCAGGTGGAGTAGTAGAATCATAAAATCAAAGAATTGCTCAGGTTCAAAAAGACCTCAAAGATCATCAAGTCCAATTGGACAAGTGAAAGAGAACTGTACCCAAGACAGATCCCTGAGGCCGCCACTTATCACTGACCTCCACCTGGACATAAAGCCATTGACCACAACACTCAGGCTGCAACCATCCTGACAATTTCTTTTCCTTTTAATAGTCCAACCTTGAAATCTACATCTATCCAATTCAGAGGCCACGTGGGACCATGTCAAAGGCCTTACTCCATGTATGGCATTGGTTGATCTTTTCTTGTCCACTGATGCAGTCACTCAATCATAGAAGGCCATCAGATTGGTTAGACATGATCTGCTGTTGGTGAAGCTGTGCTGGCTGTCTTGGATCACCTCCTTAATTTGCATGTACCTTAATATTTCTTCCAGGAGGATCCATTCCATGATCTTCCCAGGTACATAGATGAGACTCATTGCTCTATAGTTTCTGCGTCTTCCTTTCTACTCTTCTTACACATGCCAGTGATATTTTCCTTTTTCTAATCACTAAGGACTTCTGACAGGCAAAGGCTTACCTTGAGAGATCAGTTAAATATATAACACAACATTTCTCCATATTGCAAATATTTTAAACATCCATTATTTGATAGCATGCTACATTAAAAAAAAGAATTGCTTTTGATCCACTATAAGTGAGATCCCATGGGAAAAAAAAAAACACACAAAAAGAGAACAGGTTTAGAGCAGTACAGACAGGTCTGTCCTACTGCTCTTAAGAAGTTACAGTACAATTCAGCCACCAGCATTAACTGTGTGAACTGCCTTCTCACTTAAGAGCGCCTAAGTGGAAGAGCCAAGGATTATAAGAAATATGAAAAAATATGCAGGAAATGCAAATATGCTCCACTGCAGTTTTGGTGGAACATCTCAGAAGAAGCATTTGCTCTATGAAGAATAAAGAAAACAATGAGGTTGTTTTAGTTTCCACCTGCTCTTATGCTTCTATGTGTATATGCTAGAGGCTTCATAATTATTTCTACAAAATCAAAGATGTGAGTTTTGTGAACACGAAGCCACATCACACACATCTCAGTTGCTCAACAAAGAAAGTCCATAAAACTGATCTGCAACAATATACTGAATGTGTATGAAACTTCTAACATATATTTCACAGAATAATAGGCCTAGAAACATCTCCTGGGAGTAAAAAATTAGTTTCAATGTAGACAAATCATCCAGCACATGAGTACAAGCACCACCGTGTCCTCTCCTTGGAGAACAAATTGATGCTATATGAAGGATGAGCAGCCTCTAACCCAAAGTACAACTACTACTCACAATGATAGCTTACTCAGTGATATTTTTAGGGATAAAAATGTCCAGGTGGTAAGTTTTCAGTGTTCAGAATTAGGTTTTGTTTTTCAATATAAGAGAAGCTGGGAATACTCAGATTTCCTTAATAAATCAAGGCAACAAGGAAATGTTTTGAAAAGTTCACTGGCTCAGCTGCTGAAAAGTATGCACATGTACAAGGGAATCTGATGCGTCACTCATACAAAAGGCATTCTTTTGTATTCTTCTGAGTGGTGGTGTCAGGTACCTCAGAGAAGACACAGTATGGCACAGCCATACTAACAGACAAGGCTACTTCTCACCATACTACGAAAGATTTTTTCATGCAGTGGCTGAGCTCTGGGGCTTGATGACTTGTGTCTTTCAGTGTATTCTACTGGGATGAGAGAAAGTACATTAAACACTTCAATTCATGAAGAAACTGAACCTCAGGCACTTTATTTCTTCCTAAATTTCATCTTAGCCAGTCTCTTACTGGATACAGTCTATAGCTTCAGTAATCTATTTTGATGCCTCCTTAAATAAAGAGTAATAATAAAACTGGTCATATTCTTCTACCTCCAAGCTTCTCCTACCTTTTAGACTTTCTCAAGACTCTCTTGAAAAGCTTTTCAAGGGCAAATGAAAATAAACTAAAATTATACTTTGAGTAGAATAGCATGAATCATACACACAACTATTCAGATGAAACCTTAGTTGTAGAAACAATTTTTTCAGCCAACTTAGGAGTCAAGTGAGAAAATATTTGTGCATCTCATGTTCTTGATATTTAAAGCAAGCCATTGCAGGTGTAAAATGGGAGTAAAATACAGTTTCAATATATTTTATCTGGCCTACTTTCTTTACAATGTGTTTTTTTCCCAGACATTACTGTGTGTATTACGGACAGTGAAGGCAAATCCTACAATATATCTCTTCACAAAAATAATCATTCTACAAAGCCTTGCCCCTTCAGAGAATGTATCAGCAATCCATGCACACTAAGTATTTCAGAAGCACATTCAATTGATCAATGTACAATTGATAGCAGCTGATCCCCATATCCTCTTACCATTCTAACGTGTCAATTATCTGTTATAGATTTGAATTTCAAGGGGCTTGTTATTATTTCATGATAAAAACATTTCTGAACAGGATGAAGGAACATAAAATTCAGTTCAAGGTGCCTTGACTTATGGTTAAGTAAATTCAAATCGATTGATCATTCCCTTTCAAAATGAATATTTAGAAAAGGGAGAAAATATTTTATTGGGCAAGAAAAAACAGGCTGCATTTTAAAAGAGATTTTTCTGACTTGCATTCTTCAACATGGAATGTTGAAAAAATAAAATGTGATTTCATAAAGGCAAAGTTAACATGGTTTTGTCATGGCTCAGCCCAGTCTGGCTTAGCTCTGTGATGAGGGACAAAGGGACCCATGGTCCCAAGCCCTGCAAAAAGGGTTAGGGGTGAAGGAAAAACAGTAGGGAAATGGGCATAGATGAGAAAAAACAGCAGCAACAAGCTGAGGGAAAAAACAAGTATACTAAACACAATAGCAGAATCAGAGATAATATAATATAAAAAATATATCATTGAACTGAAGCTAATAAAGTGAGTGAGAAAGTATCTGAAACCAAAGGCCTTGCTCTAATGCTATAGGTGAGACAGGTAGGGAGCACAAACAGCAAAGTGGGCAGAGAAAGAGACAGTGTTGTGGCTCCCAGTCAGTTTTATCTTTCTCTCTGAATGAAAAACGGAAATGGAATAATGAAGTCTTCTGAGAGCTGTAGTTCACTCTTCTCTTCTGAGACCAGATAACTGGAACAACTGACAATCCACAGAACTGCATCATTAACTCTTTTACTCCCAGTGCACTACATGATGTTAGGATGTGGAATTCCAATTACAAATCATAAAACCACAACAGTGTTACATTGTCTGCTATTTTAAATGCTCAGATAGTTTAGAATATTTGTAACCATCAATGAACTCCATGCCTATGCATCCCAACTGTACTTCAGTAAATCCTGCTACATATATACAGAGTGAATTAGATTTGAGTCTGTCTCAGTTTCATTCATATGCTAAATTGTAGTCAAACATAATACACGAACATTTATTTTGAAAACAAAATTCACACAACAAAACCTAAAGGGTGAGATACTGAATACTTAAAATACTGAAACACCTAGGATGCATGTGCTTAGCTACAGAATCTCTAGCAACAGGGAGGTTTACAGATATGTGCTGAGACACACAGACTTCAGTATAGCAGACCACACTTTGATATGTGTGATCTACTTTCCCATATCTTACTTGGATTTTTTAAAATGTCTTGAGACTTTAACCTCTGTGTGAAAGATGAATGCTAAGAAGAATGCAAACCTTTTCTTACTGACATTTCCTTCAAAGAGAAGAAAGATTGCTGAGTTAAAATTTAGTATAAAGGAAGGGATAATTAACACTGGACTATAAAATGCTGTTTGTCCATAGAGGTATGCAGATTGAAACACTGGGCTTCTAACAAGTGCTGGATACAAAGTGTCTGTAAAGGCATTTAGCAGCTTCATTACCTAGTATAACCCTAACAAGATGCTGTTCTTGTCTCTGCATGACTGTAAAACAGGTAGCTTAGGGATAGATTTTGCTGGATTTTCAAGCACTGGCTGCAGATGCCCCACTCCTAGAGGTGATCAAGGCCAGGTTGGATGGGGCCTTGGGCAGCCTGACCTGGTGTGTGTCAGCCCTACCCATGGCAGGGGGTTGGAACTGAGTGATCTTCATGATCCCTTCCGACCTAAAACGTTCCAAGATTCTTTAATTCTATGCTTCTGTGATTCACTTCTAAGTAGTAATCAGAATCACTGGTATTGTTTTATATCAAAATTGTTTCATGCTTCTACAACATAAATTCTTGAATAAAAATTTTGTTCATATGACATTTATAAATACTGACTGTAAGTTGCATGTTTGTTTAGTCAGTGCAGAAGATGCGTGCAAATGTCACAAACTGTTTGTACAGTACATCAATCATCTATAACGACTTTTTAAAGCTCTCATGTCATCATATTCAAAATAACAGCTTTTTTTTTTATATATACCAAGAAGTTACTAAGACCTAAGGAAATAAGAAGATAGAATTCAGTACTTAGATCCAAATGTAGCAGATAGCCACTAACCCTGCACTACATTCTCCTTTACTTAATAATGCCAACATCATAGGCCCATGGGGCCAGGCATAGAAATTTGCTAAAAATCACAGCACAAACACAAGGCACAGAAGGTCTTTTTGCAGGGGATTGCAACATAAAATACCAAGTCTTTCTTGAGAGTTAGCAGTCTCTGGGGAACAAGGTATCAGTGAGGTAGGTTATCTCGATGAGTGCAGCAAGGATAGGACTACCCTGAATATTTCACCAATCAGTCCTTGCAAAAGAAAAGCCTGGTGCCCCTTCCCTGGTACTTCTCTTGCTTCTCAGAGCAGTGGCTGGGGATGCTGGCTGGAAAAGGCATGAACAGTCCAGACAGATGCATGGGGGCACAGGAAAGCTCCTGCAGGTGAGGAGCTAGTGAGACAAATGAGCAGGTCAGAAGAAAAGTCTGCAAATGAGTATGGAAGGTGTGTCACAGCATTTATCAAAGTCTGAAAGAAGAATCTGTCAGTGGTTGAGCTGTTAAAAAATGCTGGGAAAAAAAAACTGTAACGGTGAGCAGAGGAATGAAAGTGTTTTTGAGTATTGATGCTATTATGTAGAAATAATCTGAAGCTAAGCTCTCAATCTACTTATTTGAAATCAAATTTCTTGCGCATCAGTTTACTTTGTAATACAAATGTTAGATTTGTCTGCACGTGAATCCTGTTGAATTTGAGTGTGTTTCAGCACTGAAATAAAATGAAATGATGGAGGCTAGTGTCAGGAGAACGGTGTTGTAAAAGGTGTATTGTTACTGAGGAAGATGTGTGGTGGACAAGCTCGTAGAGCTGTTCAGAAGTTTGTTTGTTACCAGTTTAAATGTTCCTTTCAGAATGTTATTTGCCACTCATATCCAGCATGGTAGTCGTATGTTTAAAAAATGGAGAAATCAGTTTAAGGGATGTGCTCCTGTAATTGTCTGACAGTCATTCCATTTCAGAATGGCAGAGAATGATCTGTACAGTGGAAACAGGTTTGGGGAGATACTTATTTTTCTCTTTTGGAGTTCAAGAGGAATAATTTCTGCTGGGACTGCTGTGAAATTGATTATAGAGAATGGTAGGATTATTTGTTATAGCCAGTATCCTAGCATTCAGCAGCAGTTCTCTTAGAACTTTGTCACTTAGCAGCCTTTGTTTGAATTTAAATCCCAGTGAATTTTTTAAAGGCTATAAATTTGTTATGGAGCTTTAATATTGACTTGTACTGAAAAGCTCTAATTAAGTATTCCCAGCAATGCACTAAAATTGCATTGTGTTTGTTATGTTCCTGGGTTTGGATGTTGTTGTTTCTTTCTGAGAGAAAAACAAACAAACAAAAAACTTGGCTGTTTATTCCCAATCACCTAAAAGCTATTTTGTGATTGTAATTCCTATTATCCAGGCTCATACTGACCAAACAGTAGATCATGTTCAATTGCTGTGATTACAAAGAAGAAAAATCTCTTCTGGCAATTATGTGTTTTTTACTAGCAGTGCTATAAAATACAAGAAATGTACTTGCTAATTCACTAATGCCTTAGGATCCCACAAAATCTTAGACTCTTTACCATGTTTACTAGATTGAAATACTGCAGTGTTGGGCAGTGGGGAGGACTGGCTTACTGGGAAAATATATGATTAGGGCTGGAATTATTGCATTTATTTTTTCTGTAACGGGGAATAAAGAATGTGAAGCAGCCTAAATATCAATTTTTAAAGGATGAAAAATGAACGATGGTTGTCGTTTGAAATTACAAGTTGGGAGAAATGTGGAAAGCTAGAAAAAATCCTTTCAAGGCTTGAAAAATGATTTTCATTGTGTAGAGATTATCATCTCTAAGTAAATTCCATGAGCTCCAGGCATTTTTTTTCATGTGATCCATAGGAGAGTTGTCTGAACTTCCCTGTGAATATCCAAGGCAGCCTGTAGCTTTTAAACTAAAGATGTCATAGAAGAAGTTCCACCAAAAAGACCCAGCACTTCCATCAAGAACTTCTAATTTGGAGACAACACTCCCAAAAAGCCAATACTTTCTGCTCTAAGCACAGTAATAGCCAGTCAATAGGTATGAAGAATATTGCTTTGTCCATTTTCCTCTCATGCTGGGCACTTTCACTGAAGACTCATCATGATGGGGAAAGGGTGATCACTTATTCCTTTGATAGACTGTTTGGCATTTGTAAGCACAGAGTACAAATCTTGTGAAAAGGGAAGTATTTTTCCAGTTTCTGAGTTTTCTTACATGCTCCTGCACAGTAAACTGAAATGCGCTCAGGGAGACTACACTGACAGGTCAATATCCAATCCAGAGTGAAGGGCAATGCTTGCCTAGACTATGTATTCCCAATTTCAGGCCTTAAGCCTTTCCAAGTTAAGAAAAAAAAAAATATTGTGGGTTGGAACTGATGAGTCAAAGAACAAAACTTCTTGAACTCATCCCACTTTATCTAGAATAATTACAAGTAACTGAGGAAAAATTAGTACTTAAAAAAATCCCATCAATGGATGTAGCAAAGAAAAACAAATCAGTAGGCAGTAGGGACTGACTCATGTCCCTGTTTTGATGTTGTTATCCGTTCAAACAAGTTTCTTATGTCATTTATTTAAAAAAGAGTTCTGAAGTGCTTAATATTTTCAGTTTCCCAAAAAACAAATAAATAGGGGTGACATAACTGGCTGTATTTGCATTGTTCCAATCTGTCAGAGAAAGCTATGCTTATTTATTCTAGTTGATTATTTGAGCCTTAGCTCTCAGTTCAAGGTCTTGAAAGAATCGTGTACACCCAAATCGGAGTAAAGATAATTTGAATTACAGCTGGAAAGAGACTCATACAGGATTCCTCTCAGGGCCAGAGATCAGATGTAAATTATGACAAGTTTCTCCAGCAAGAAACTGCAGTCTTGATTTTCTCATCAGTAAAATGGGATGATGACAAGAGTATAATTCCCAGATACCTGAGAGGATGTTTTTAAGATTATTTGCTGTGGCTAGAAATATGAATCACTGCATTTTTATTATACAGATACAGATCACTTGACTTAACATGTTTTTTTTCCTAATCTTCTATAAGACTGGATTTATGGGTATCTAGTGGTCTGTGAACTCAGATCTTTTATAACAAATATTCATATTTTCTTTTAGCTGTAGTGGTTACAATTGCTGTGTTTGTATGTATGAAAATGAAACAAATCTCATGCAGTTGCCAGAGATCTGCTTATTTCAAAACATAAGACCTCAGCATTTCACGTACATAGCAGTAAGGTCTCCAACAGCCTGTGTAGGAAGTCATAATTCTGGGAGCAGAAATTAAACTGCTGTCGGACTTGCCTGGCCAAGCTCTTGTGGACTCTCCAAGAGCAGGTTTGACATGCAGAGGCAGGGCTTCTTACTCTCATAAAGCATTTCAAACATCTGTGCCCAGTGTTGACAGCTCTGTGCTGGCATCTGTTGAACAGCAGATCATTTGCAGGGTTGTATGTCATGAGTTTAGCTCATCCCAGTCTTGATAATCTCTTTATTCCTTGCACGCCTGCCATAATCTGAGATTGCAGACACAGGATTTCTATGGTTCATAAGTCCCATCTCCCGACAAAGAGTGTGACTTTAGCGCTTGCACAGCTTTCTACTTTCCCATTTTGAAGTTCATTCCGACTTGATGAGGTTAAAGCTTGACAGTTCTGGTATTCAGGCGCTTCTCTCTGGAAAAGGCTTTTTGTCATTGCTTAACCTGCAGTGACTGAAAACATGTTTCTAAATCTTTCAGATCTTATCGGAGGACCTGGACCCAGGAATACCTAACCTTTAATCCCAGGTACCACAAATATTATTCATGGCTTGGTCATGGCTTGGCATAAATTCTATAGCCTCACATTCCTACTTGGGAAAACAGACATTATGAGTCTCATGAGTATTTCAATGAGTTCATTCACTATTTTGTACATAAATGGTTTTATTTATCAACAGTGAAATACTTTTATGCGAAGGTAGTACCAGTCTTCTGAGGGACCAACTCCAAATTCACACACTTGTTAACTATTTTAATTATTCTTTTTGGATGGGGTGCATGGATAAGAAAGTGTTTTTTAACCGTTATCTTTACAACCCTGTTTAAAGTCTTTGTACATTCTTATCTGGCTACATCATCTTCATAGCATTTTTAAGCAGCCCTTCTCTTAGGAGATTGATAATCCCCAGTACAGTCTCAAATAACCAGGAATTCCTTTAGTGGTCCAGTGGACCAGCTTGCATCCTTTTCATGTAGATTAAATAGATGCTTTCCACAGTCTGACCCATTTGGAGAGGAAATTTGCTTATCAGACATACATACTCCTGTTGGTAAATGAGGAACTAATGAGAAACAAAATGCAATCCTGGACAACAAAAGGTATGAGTGGGAGGCTGGGTTAAACCCACATTTTCTTATTCTTAGATTTATGGAGACACTTTATAAATTGCAATTCCAAAGGGTTTGGGAGATAATTTGGTAATTATCCAGATTTGTGCATTGTGCCTATAGCAATGCTCTGCCCCTTCAAGAAGATGTTAACGACTCTCCTTAGGAACAGGCCTGGTTATCACCTACCCAGACACTAAAAATGACTCTGGTGCTGGGCTAATGATTAATCTACTGCAAGGCAGAAAACCTTTTTCTTTGGGTGTGGCAGTGCTTAAATGCCAGAATAAATCCCTTTCTATGTCACATGAATATACACTTTCTAAACATACATTACACATCTAAGTGTAATGAAAATAACATATTGTGTGCTCGCATATAGTAGAAACCAGTGATGAGTTCAGGAACGAACTGAATATTCTCCACCTACTTGAACATTTTTTTTGAAAGATACTATGACGGTACTTAAGTTGGCTTAGAGTCTGTCCTTGCTATCTAGAATTAATTTATTTTTTTCAAATGCACCATTTGTTCTCTTTGCCATGCTAAGAATATTGCTTCCACATTCTTTCATGGCAAGCCAATGTTTGGGGGAGATGAGAGAAATGCAACAAAGACAAAAGAGATCAGCTGATGAATGGTACTAACAATAAGTGCAAGGGAATTTAAAAGAATTTTAAATAAAATTGGTCCCTAGTGTGAAAAAAAGTCTGAAGGGAGAGGGGGCAGAAACACTGTGAAAGATAAAGGGAACAAGGAGAACAGATATGTTGTTTTACAACTGCTGGTTAAGAAACGGTATGAAGACAGAATGTGAAAATGTTGAATAAGTTTTTAGGAGAGAACAATTCAGTATGTAAAATGAGAAAAAAAAAAGATAAGAAAGGAAATGAGGATAAAGATATGAAAGGAAGATGAAAAGAGCAGCAGCACTGAATTTACTTGAATCTTCTGCATTTGTTCAGAGTAGTGAATGTACTGCCAGTGTACTGTTCCTGGCAGTAAGGTCAGATGAAGAACTGAGAGATTTTTGTGTGAACACATGAAAACTCACATAAGCTCTTACGGGTACTGGAATTTCTGTCCGCTGTGACATTTATGATTCTAGGAATCTACCTTCATAAATCGGAGGGGATCCTGAAAATAAGTACAGTAAGTCCGAAGTAACTGATCTGTGAGCAAATGAAAGTCTTCCCATCATCAAGATAGGTATTATCATGCCATTGCACTTCTGCCTATCTGGTTGGTCTTACAGAAATGTCATTTTTCCAGCAGGAAGAACTGTAGATGGGAGGCCAGGAGAAGAGGCAGAAAGTGGGGTCTCTCCCACACCACTGTTTTTCTTCAGAGGAAAACAGGGACATGTCAGCATAAGAGTGAGAGACTTATACTGAGAGATCAAGTGACAGTAGAAGAGAAGTAGGGTAAACCAGTTTCTTCTCCCAGTTTCTCTGCAGCCACTCAAGCATTCCCCTAAAGAAACCAGACTTTCATTGCCTTTCTCACTTCACATGAGTTCTTAGATCATGGAAACCCAGAGGGGCCAGAGCTGGCCTTTTCTGTCTGACAAACATTGACTTTTTCCACCTACTGTTTCTTCCTGAGTCCTTCCAAGCCAGCAGAGCCCTGCATTTTGCAGAGCCCAGAAGCCTTGCTTTGTGGGATAAATCAAGATACTAATGATTATGGCAGCAATGTTGCAGTAACTGGGAGGCAGATTGCATGACCCAATCATACAGTCTAGGCTGACACAGGGACTGCAAAGCTTTAAGCGTGTTCTGACTTGATCTAATGCTGCAGCTAAGCTGTTCTCTGTGTTAATTAGGCCTTTGGTTCCCAAAGCTGCTGATATCTGAGACATTGAAATGTAGCTTTTCCAATGATATTCCAATGAACATCCAAAGGGATTGCCTAGATTGGAGAAACTCCTAAATGTTGCATGCACTGTGACTCTCACATGTTACATATCATGTCAACAGAAGACAGGAGTTCTTCAGTACTTCTTGACTGGCTCCAGGAGATTTTGAGTATGCCACAGAAGGGAGCATCTTGCAGTTACTGTAACAATAGGCAATAATGTTCTCTGCTTTACAAATAAGGAGGTAATGAGTAGGCTTGCCCAGAGCTGGGAAATACGAAAAAACAGGAGGAAAGAGAGAAGGGATGCCATTAAGAGGTGAGTCCATGCAAACCGCAGGAAGTTTAACAATGCCAAGTGCAAAATGCTGCACCTCGGATGGGGAAACACTGAGCACAAGTACAGGCTGGGCCAACAAGGCATTGAGAGCAGTCCTGTGGAGAAGGACTTGAGGAGGAAAAAGTCAACATGAGCCAGCAGTTCTTGCATCCTAGAAGGCCTAGGCTGCATCAGAAGAGAGTTGGCCAGCAGGGACAGGGATGTGATGACTTCCCTGCTCTGCCCTCATGAGGCCCCATCTGGTGGACTGCATCCAGGGGACGAGCAACTGGCACAAGAAAGGCATGGAGTTGCTGGGGTGGCTCCAGATCACAAAAAAGATCAGAGATCTCAAATACTTCTCCCATGAAGACAAGCTGAGGGAGTTGGGGTTGTTTAGTACAGATAATTGAAGGATTCAGGAAAACTTTATTGTGGCCATCCAGTACACGAGAATCTACAGTAAAGATGGTGAAGGACTCTTTACCATGGAGTGTAGTAAAAGGACAAGAGATTAACAACTTTAAACAAGTAGATTTAGCAACCTGGTCTAGAGGAAGGTGTCCCTGACAATGGCAGGAGTTTGGAACTGTGTAATCTTTAAGGTACCTTTCAATACAAACATTTCTTTGATTCTGTGATTCAAAGAAGGATGCTGGAGTGGGGACCTAGGCTCAAGTGAGGCAGCTTTTCCCTCTGTTTATGGCTTGTTTTGGAACAAAGCCATTCTGAGGCTATTGCAATAAGTGTGTGCTTGTGTCTGCAGGAGCTGAAGACAAGAAGCTAGGTTTGGAATCTCAAAGGCCTCTCTGATAGATTAAGTTACGCTAACAATAAATCATATTTTGAATATAAATATCCCAGTAAAGTAATTCAAGTAAGCAAAAAATTTCAAGAGCCAAAATTAGCTTGAATTTGCCCTGTAATTGTCTGACAGTTGAGAAGTGTTAAATCATTCTCCATCTGAGACTAAAATACAGCATTCAGGCTCTACTTTTACTATTCACCCCACACCAGAAACTATTGAGCAAGAAAAGGTGAAAATGACATTGGAAACAGAGATTCAAAGTTGGCAATTTTGTAGTTCGGGAGGAGAAACAGCAGGAGTGATTAATGTCAGCTGGCTTCCCCTCCCCAACATAGCTTCATCAAAGTGCTTTATTATATTATCACTCATGCTTTTGTACTGTTTTCTAATATTGTACTGACTTGTCTGAATCACTTTGAAAACGAAAGCTGCTTCCTTCTGAGACAAATCCAGGCCTCATTAAAATTCATAAGCAGACAGCCAAAAGCTTTGAGCACTTTTCCAGTGGCACTGAGAAATGGAAGTGTCCTTATTTATCCTGATAGCATATTATTTCGAAGGGTATCCACATCCATAGGCAACTGGGTTTTGATTGATAACATTTAGGGCGCACTATGAAAGAAAATTATTTTCATTATGGAGTTCTGTGATACAAGCTAGTCAATGGTATCTCCAATCAGCACCATTTCAGTGTTCAATTGCATTCTTTTGGTATGAGAAAACTTCACATTGACAGTAATTGCAAATCTGTGCTGACACACAGCAACAGTCTGATTTGCTCAGGTAGCACGTGTATATCTGAGGCTCCACCATATACAGTTTCTGCTGAAAATAACTTTCCGTTATTTTGTGGATGTACCGTGAGAAGGAGGATAGTGATTTCTAGTCTATGCTGTTGAGTCCAGCTAAGCTCATGTTGCACAATTTAATACCAAGGCTCATGTTCCAGCTGTGAAGTGTATTTGGGCACTGCATTGTTTATGTTTTTCATTCTGCCAAATATGTACTGGGATTAATGATAATTCTCCAAAAACTTGCTCAAATTCAATTAGAACAAAACTCACATGCTTTAGTTGAAGATGAAAATTGGAAAAAATTGACACTGGGATGAGGAACAGAATAGGCCCAGCATAATCCATGATGACATGGTTTTGGACCTGCTCTGAAAGCTAGACTCTCACAAGTGCATAGGTCAAATGAATTGCACCCTAGAATGCTGAGGGAGTTGGTGAATGTGGTTGCCAGGACACTCTCCATCATCTTTCGACAGTGCTGGCCAACCTAGCATATCTTGGTGGTCTGGAGACTGGCAAATATGATACCGATCTTCAGAAATGGCCAGAAAGATGATCCTGGTATCTACAAACCTATCAGACTCACCTCGATGCCAGGAAAGGTGCCGGGATCAATTAAAGGTCAGCCAGGGGATCAGGCCCAGTCAGCATGGGTTTATGAACAGTAGATCCTGTTTGACAGACCTGACTTAGTCCTATGACAAGGTTACCCAAGGTTACCTATGGATGAAGGTAAGGCTGTTGATGTGGTCTGCACATCAGTAAAGTCTTTGACACTGTCCCTCACAGTGTCATTGTAGAGAAGCTGACTGCTCATGGTTTGGATGGGCATACGCTCCAATGGGTGAAACACTGGCTGGATGGCTGAACCTAAGGAGCTGTGGTCAGTGGAGTTATATCCAGTTGGCAGCCAGTCACAAGCATTGTCCCCCAGGTCTCAGTACTGGGGCTGCTTTCATTTAACATCTTTATTAACGATCTTGACAAGGGGATTGAGGGCACCCTCAGTAAGTTTGCAGATGACACCAGGTTGGGAGGTAATGCTGATCTGCCTGAGGGGGGAAAGGCAATACAGAGGGACCTGGATAGACTGGATCTAAGGGCCAAGGTAAACTATGAGTTTCAATAGGGCCAAATGCCAGGTCCTGCATTTTGGTCACAACAACCCCTTACAGGCTTGGGGAGGAGTGGCTGGAAAGCTGCCTGATGGAAAGGGACCTTGGTGTACTGATGGACAGTCAGCTGAATATGAGCCAGCAGTGTGCCCTGGTGGCCAAGAAGGCCAATGGCGTCCTGGCTTGTATCAGGAGTGGTGTGGTGAGCAAGAATAGGGAAGTAGTCCTTCCCCCGTACTCAGCATTGGTAAGGCCCCACCTCGAGCACTGTGTTCAGTTTTGGGCACCTCAGTTCAGAAAGGACATTGAGGTACTGGTGCAGGTCCAAAGAAGGACAACAAGGCTTGTGAAGGGCGTGAAGAATATGCCCTACGAGGAATGACTGAAGGAGCTGGGGCTGTTTAGTACGGGGAAGAGGAGGCTGAGGGGAGACCTTATTGCTGCTCTCTTGCAATAATTGAAAGGTGCTTACAGCGAGAGCTGGGTTGGTCTCTTCTCACTGGTGACAGGTGAGAAGATGAGGGGAAATGGCCTCAAGTTGTGCCAGGGTAAGTTTAGGCTGGATATCAGGAAAAACCTCTTTACAGAAAGGGTGGTTAAGCCCTGGGATAGGTCTCCATGGTGGTGGTTGAGTCACCATCTCTGGATGTGCTTAAAAACTGTTTGGATGTGGTGCTCAAGGACATGATTTAGTGGAAGGTTGTTAGGGCTGTACGGTTAGGTTGCGGTTGGACTTGATGATCTTTGAGGTCTTTTTCAACCTGAGTAATTCTATGATTATATGCCATAGAAATATAATGTCAGAAATATAAGAACCGAGATACGTTAATTGGCAGCTACACCAATGACTGAACAGTGAGTCTCTGCAAAGATTCAATGTAGAAGGCACTTTTAACTTCAGCGAACTAAAACAAATGAAGGTAACTTGTCTTCTTAGCAGTGTGTAAAAAGGATATACTCTTCAGAAAAAAACATTACATAATCTGTCGCCTTTTTCCAAAGTTAGCACTGCAAATGCTTTGTATATGAAAATTTAGTAACTGAGCAGTAGGCTTTCATTTTTAGTATCTTTGTAAATATTACAAAAATTTGACATAGAATATTAATATAACATCATCTAACCAAGAAATAACATTTGTCTGTAGCTTAAGGTTGTCCAAGAAGAGTCTTAGAAAATCATTGTTGGTTTTAGGCTATATTTTTTTTTATCCTGAGAGTGTGGATTTTATGTTCAACAGAGGTCTTTTTATTTTCTGCTATCCAATTAAGATGGCACAGATTCAGGTGAGAAAAGGCATAGCCATGAAACAGTAAGACATATATATACTGTATATATCTTGTATAAAGTATCTATAGCAGCAGAATGTATTTTTAGCCAATTCTCTTATTAAAAACATGCAAAAATTGTAAGATCAGTTGGTTTCCTGAGATGACTACTATTTGGGGTAACAAGACATACATAATAAAAATGTAATTATCACAGAATCTTAGTCATATAATGGTCTAGGTCCTTAAAGATCACTGGTTCCAACCATTCTGTCATGGGCAGGTACACTTCCAATGTAGACTGGGTTGTTCAGTTATCTGTATCTACATTTAGCAGCTTAATTCAAAAAACACGAGCCTAAATATTACTTTTACAAGAATTCTCTGGATCTCTGAAATCCACCCTCACCTATTATGATGTAGTAAGTGTTTTTTTACACACTGTGTAAGTAAAAAGATTTTTTGACTTCTCCCTTCCATAAAATTTAAGGTAAGAAGATAAAGTGGTAAAACTCCAAGTACATAAGTAAAGCACGTTGTTCATCCTTACAGAAGATGAATTGTTTATTACCACTCAGAAATTTCAGAATTTCTGAAAAAAAACGTTTGTTATTGAGAAACTATATATACAGGATTACGCTACTGCTTTTTTTGTTTTTGTTTTTGTTTTTTTTTGTATGTTGGTTACTTTTTATGAAAAGGCTTTAAGTATGAACTATGACCCAGTAGATTCAATGGTTACTTGCTTTTGTGAAAAGCCTAGTAAACAAACATTACTTTACTTTTATTAAATGTGTCTTCAAAATACCTGTAAGCACATGAGGAGAGCACTTTCTATTTGAAAAATATATTCCTCCTAGATTTGAAATATGAACTCAAATCTATGCAACAGAATTACTGTAACCTACTGTTCGGGAAGTCAACATAAACATGGTGATAATTTTTACTAAGTGGGCTTCCAGACAGTTTGTCAAATGAAAATGTTTGTTCTAACCTATCTTGGCTGGTAGCTGAATTTTTCTGTCAGAATGTTGTCATTTCCCAAGTAAATATTCTACAGGCTATGCCTTATCCGTAATACTCACACAACGCTGATTTTCAAAATTGTTAAGTACCATCATCTTTATATCTGATTTTATTTATCCTATCTATCAACATGCTAGAAATGAAGTCTGGAGGCAAAATACAGGCATCTAGTTCAGAAGTTCTGAACCTAACTCTAGCCCAATACTCTAAAAAATGTACAGTGTGGTTCAGCATTGCTCCTTGCTATATCTTTCTTGTTGACTGCTTTCTAAAGATTTGGATCTTTTCCTTTGAATGATACCCAACTTTAGACAAACCAAGTTGCTTTTTTTCATGTAATACAGCCTTGTAAACTTAAGTTATTTTAAGTCAATTGTGTCTATGAAGTCAGTGAATAGTTGATGGAATGTTTTTTCCTTACTGAAATATTCATGAAGGTAATTTTCAACAATCAACAAAATCGAGTTATGTTTTTGAAAAAGAAAACAACATCTTTCCATATCTGCATGTTGAATGCAAACAAACAAAAAAAATCCTAAAATAGAAGTGATCAGATTCACTTTTTGTATTTGCTTCTGATTTTATGAGAATTTGGAGCCCCAGTCAGACAGCAAGTGAATAGCTCCCTTTTTATTACTCTGATTTCAGTTATCAGCCAGGGAGTATACAATACTGAATTTGATACTAAATTTAGAACTCAAGCCTGACCATAGAAAACACTAATATTTCTGAGGGTGATTTCATGTAATATAATTTGCCAATATCTCAAAATCTTATTAGTAAGGAAGTTTCCAGTTTTCTCCCCAAATTTACTTCATTTCCTACATATTCTGGTTGATATTGTCATGCTGTAAAGGTGAAAACGTCAGTATGTACCTGTATTAAATACACAGAAGTCCATCAGATCATAATTTGGTTTAATCACTATTTTGGGAATTATGCTTATAGTTGCAATCTTCACTCTAAGGAGAATTTTAATTCATAAGGAATTCTTTCTGGATATTGATTTTGGCTTTTAATTTAAAAAATTTTTATCCAGGAGACTAAAACAAAACAAAACAAAAAACCAACAACAAGAAAAGACACACCTACAAATGCCTTTTGAGTATCTCATGCAACGCCTACCATTTCACATGAGCAACTTACAGGCTGACATAACCTCAGTTCCAATGGAGAAGGATGTACAACTTGAATTGGATATTATAATTTGGAAAAATACACAATGACAGCCAGGTAAATGGATGGAAAGAGACATTGGACACTGACCTCCTTATCCATCTGGAAGTAGAGACTGGCAGTGGGAAAAAGAGCACTCACAAAAGGCATATAAGCTCTCTCTATAGTGCACTCTGAGAAGCAGGCCATTGGAGAGCCCCATGGTGAAAATCAGCTTTATTTGTGAACAAGGAGCTCCCTAGATCTATCAGGAGGGTCTGCAAGGAAACAAGATTCTGGAAATCCTGACCATGCAGGGAGCAAAGGCATGCAATTTAAATACCTACTTCCTCTTTCCCCTCAGATCTGAAGTTTGGGATTGTCCCTGGAGTCCAGGCACACGTCTATTTAGAAACGACTTGCTACTTTCCTAAATCAGGTTGGGAGGATGAAGGTGGTGGCTGTGCTTGTCATAAATATAATAGCCTAATGGCTGGAGTATTTGCAGAGGAAACAGGAGAGAGGAGTTACTTGCCCTTCTCAGCCTGAGGCTGCTAAAAACCTTATCTCCTGTCTCTCTCCTAGGAAAGCCCTGTCAGCACCAGACTAGCTGTGATACAGGCTGGAAGCAATCCCCACCTTTCCTATGAAAGCTTTTGTCCTACAAAACAAGAAACACAAGGAGCATAGGGAACAAAAGTAATAGTGTAAGAGTTACTATCGATTACACAGCCAAGTGTTAGGTGAGCTCTATGAGTGCCTATTGTAATGCGCATTTCCCATGGGGCTCAGGCAGAAAGGAGGCTTACTCTTGAATTCTTGTTATTTTGTTCAGTGGATAGGTTTGTACCAAAGAGATGGGAGCTTCAGGTCATGCCAGCACTGCGGCTGTGATGGACAACTGGGAATGTGGGAATCAGGGTGCTAGGCAGCTGCTGGCATTGCAGCTTCTGATCTGGAGCTTAAAATCCAAATAGTATTGTCTCAGGTGTTCTGCCAAAATGCGTGTGTAGGAATGGCAGTTTTCCACTGGATCTAGCTTGAATTCTTCTTAAAGTTGCATAACTATAAATGAGTTCAAGTAAATACTTCTTTTTTCTTTTTTCTTTTTCCTTTTTTTTTTCCTTTTTTTTTTTTTTTTTTTAATAAGGGACACTTTCCACCTATAGATTCAAACCATTCTACATGTAGAACAGTCCAGGACAGCATCTCAGAAAATAAGGACAAAATAAGCTCACCATAAAAAGAGCTCTAATTGAAAATGAATAACAATAAAAGTTAGCAGTTAAATGCTCAAGTTAAGACAAGACCAAAGCTGGTTTGTCCTCTTCAGAGTTGCAGTTCACACTTAGTAATCATAACGGGTGTGGGGGAGGGGGATCCTTGCTAACTGCACTGCCTGCTTAAATATCTGACCTTTTCTCACTTGGCAAGACTTCCAGGTACCACTTCTTTAAGTAGATCAACTGTTCTTTTGGCTTAGTTCTTCTGTAACAACTGGAAAATTTCGGAACAGATTGTTCCACACTAACCTGAGCATGCCATCAATATAAATGTAGTTTAGAAGGAACCACTCCTGGTCAATCTGAGTGAGCAGCATTTTCAATTCTTGACAGAGCTATTTCCTGTGGAAACAAACAGATAACACTTGCGTGTTAGTAGTCTGCTGAGAAGAAATAATCTGGGCATTTCAGAGTTAGTAAATGTACTGTTAAGCAAGAAACTTGCAACATGTTCCTGCAAGGCAACCATTTCTCTTCCACTGAGAAGATTCAGGGCTCTGAAATACCCCTTATCCACTATAGATCTGAATCTGTTCCTTAATTCTTTGATTGTGTAATACTGAGTTCATGCCTGTCATGGAAGATACACTGTGCATTCCCTGGCCACAGAGTGAACTTCTCTTGTTTCTTCTTTGTTGTTGTTGTTGTTGTTCAGTCCTGCATTTTGTCAGCATACCTTCATGGTACTGCTATTGCAAATGTGTATATATATCTAATATCTTACTTATGTATGTAATATATTTGTCACTGTCATTTTCTGGAAAATGTATCAGCATGTGGAAATAGAGAAATGTATTAATGTGATCAGATAGTGCCTTAATATTATTACGCTTGATCTGTATAAGGATTCTTTACATCTATACATATCTATACACATACATCTGTGTATATCTTTAGAGGAATCATTAAAATTTTTTCCTTTTAATTTTGCATCCTTTGGAAGTAGGTTAAGATAAAAAGCCAACACACCATTTTTATTTACACTGAAACTTAATTAGGTTTCAGATAACTTGTAGTCTTAGAATACAATATAATCTACACATTTCCACAAGAGAATAATAAGAATGTCTCATTCAAATTTAATTTGATCTCCTTTAAAAATAGATTCAAAAAAATATCTTCTTGTTTTGGTAAGTGTACTACATTAAGTTGTTCAGGAATAAATCTGGAGTATTTATTCTCAAAGTATTTACATAACTTCACATTTAAAAGGAATTTTGGTATGTAATATTTTCTAGTTTATATATTCTAATCTAGACTACTTCACATTTAAAAACAATGTGTTGATTCAGCCCAGTCTTGTTCCATTTGCCTATAAAATGAGTCCTAGGAACCAGATAGCTGATGTAATCCTGATAGATGGATTAACTGTTAGTCAGCTGGCTTCTGCATGGAATACCTAATTCTCATCATTCTCCTTCTGCCAAGATCTCTTCTAATAAGCAATGGTAACTTCGCCTGTGTGAAGATGTCAGGATTATCTGCTGTCTGCAATTAAATGTATCTCTAAGCTGCTTGCTAGAATCCAGTTTGTATTCTGTTAATGAGTTGATGCTGCAGTGTACGGAATGATATAATGCAAGAGATTTCAGACTTTTGATTGGTTTTTTTCTCTGAATCTTTGTTAAAAATCAACCATTTATATCCTGATTTAGAGTCTAGTCCATATTCTACATGCCTTCTGCATAACTCATGCAGAGGATGAACTGTGGCACTGAAAAGAATGACTAATTCTTTCTCTATTATGATGACTCACTGTTTGTTGTTCTAAGAAACAGGCTTCTTAAATCATTATTCTCCCTCACTTAAGTTTTGTTTTTTTTCCTTCTTTTCGTTTTTTCCCCCTTTTCATATTTACTATTTATCAGTCTAGGCAGATGAGAGACTTCTAAATTTTTCATGTAAATTTTCCTACAGTATTTTCCTGTAAGTATTGTCTGTATAGTTTTTATCTCCTACATGAAGATTTAAGAAAAGATCATTCAAGTATCTAATTATTCATCTATGATGAATAATTTAGCATTTGAAAGACATATTATCTCAATGCTACAATTAAATCATAGTTTCTCCTTACAATTACGTGTAAAGAAAATTTCTATTTAATCCTTTTGATTAATCATGACTTCCTTTTTTTTCCACTGTGACTAGCTGTCTAAATTTACATGCCTTTTGCAATTATATGAAGCACAAACCCCCAGACTTCTGCTGCTATAGCTGTGTGTAGCTAATTAATAGTGGAAACAAATAGGTAGGTGTTGTGCCATTGGTAAAATTCAGGTGACTTATTTCTCTACTTCTCTACTATCTGTAGCCAAGCATGCAGCTGAAATGCTTTGGTTTTCAGATTCTGCTTCTTTTCAAAAACCTGCAGTTTCTTCTCCATTTTATGGTACAAAGAGAAGTTTACTGAACATTAAGACAACATAATAAAATTACTGTGTCCTTTGGCAATGTCAGCTACGTTGACTAACTTTTGAAAACACCAGCCAGCAGTACATTCTTGTGGCACACATTTCAGTTTTGTGCAAGGATTGTTTTTATTTGTTTTGGTTTGGCTCAGTGATTGTAAGCACATTTTGGAAATTGCCTTATCATGATTTACTTTCTTCAAATTGTTATATTTTTCATGTCTGTGTGCCTTGTGATGCCTGAACTGGCTGCATTGCTAACTCCTGTTGAAAATAACTATAGATTTAAGGCCTACTTTATCTCTCTGTTAGATGGATGTTGGCATTCTCTAAACTTTAAAAATCTACCCCCCTTGGTAGCAACTGGTGATAGATTCTGGGGTATTAAAAGCAAATATGGAAGGTGAATGAGCAGCATAGATACTAAGAAGAATTTCCCCTTAAGGTTTGTTATTGTCTGCTTCCCCACTGAATTTCTTTGCAGCCTTGATAATGAACAAACACTACAAAGACCTTGAATTTAAGCCCAAGCTGCTCATACCCTGTGTGCTGCATGCTTCTGTGTGAGCATCTGTAAAGATGAAGAAGTTAAAAGAAGCAGAAGAGCATCATATGGAATGAGATGTTCTTTGAAGGTTCTTTTATTTGTCTGGATATATTTCCACTTTTACAGAGTGACTTTTTTTTTTTTTTCCCCAGTTAAAAAGAAAAAAAAAAGCAACAACAACAAAACAAGCTGCTAATGGGGACTGCAGGCTATGAGGAATTCCTCATCAATCTGGATTTGTATCTGCTCCTTACTCATTTGCCATATGAGATCAGGAACTGCGGGCTGGGTGTGGCAGCTTTTGCAGAGTGCCTTGGCTGCCAACATTTCATATGCTGGGAGGGAGAAGAAAGATGTGCTGATTTCTAGTACCAGTAAGCCAAAGTCCTTCTGGCATGTACATAGAGAGAAATGGTAGCACTCAAATTGTCTGCTGGAAACCTCTGTCCATGATTCAAATGTTTCTTGGGATGCTTCTTGCCCAAAGGGGAAAAAAAAAGTCCTTATTTCTCGCCTCTGCTAATTTCAAGACTAATTTCAATTGCTTAGGAGGACAACAACCCTGGAGAAGGAGAACAGGTCTGCCTGGCTTTCAGATCACTGCAGGGTGAACTGCTCATTTTTTGGAGTACCAAGGGTTTCATGTTCTTCTGTTGGGAATGTTACAGAAAGCAAAAAGGCAGTACTAACAAAGAAAGAAGAGGAAGGGAAAGAGGAAGAAGAAAGGGAAAAGGAAAAGAAAAAAATGAAACCTGATATATTTAAACAGTTGGCTAATCCCTAGGCAGTAATATCAGCTGAAGGAAAATAGCTTGGGGTGCCAGCTTTGTTAATAAGACCAGACTATTATCAAGTTGGCCTACCTCTGTTGGAGCTTCTTAAACAAGCTAGTACAAAGACAGAGATAATAAAATTGGCCAAATAACTTTGGCCCGTGAAGGCAGCCACAAACCAGAAGTGCCTTCCTTGTCCTAGGGAATCACCTGATGAAACAGATCTCAGAGCAGCTGGGGTCTATAGCTGTGTGCATTGGACTGGGGCTTGTGCTAAGGGAGGTGAGATGTTGTGCTGGACTGCACACATAGTGTTTGTTGTTACAAGATGATCAGTGTTAGCATGGCAGAGGGAAAGTTTAAGGAGAGTACTGAATCAGAATAATGAGGTCTCTTTATGAATAATTCCAGGGCCTTGTCTTGTGCACCAACAGCTGCAGTGATAAAGCATTACTATGCTTACTTTAAAATTTTCAAAATTAGCTCATGTGATTTGTATTGTGGTCTGTAAGGTATATGGCCAGTTGTATTTCTGGCATGTAGGCAACAAAGTTGCACAGCTGAAATGCTTGCTGCACGTATTCAGCTGTGCCCATTATGCTCTTGTCTTTCTAATCCAGTCTTCCTAATATAGCATACAAATGAGAAAAGCTAAGAAGAAGTCTTGTACATCACTCTCAAGTGTGATGCATACTAAAACGATGGCTTATGAATTTTGATTTAATCAAAAGTTAAATGCAAATCTTGATGTGTGAATCACAGGGACATTTACTCCATTTCAACAGATAACATATTAGTCTGCACAGAAGACAGAACGACTTCGTCAGAAAAATTCCTTCTGATCTGCTTCTGCTTTTCTTGTCATCTACTATCACAGTTTGAATATTTTTAGAACTAGGGAGGGTGAAAACACTGAATAAGACCAGGGCTGTGAGCATTTAGAAATATTTCAATAGAGAAGGTACAAGCTGCATAGATGCCTGAAATAAACGTTATGCATGATGCATGTGCTGGAATTCTTGGAGTGCACCCTAAATTGGCAGGCAGAAGTGAAACAAATACAAATAATCCTGTTCAGAGGACAAAGCTGTGTATCACAGAACAAAATCAGTAATTGTCTTACAAGAGCAGTGGATTTTTCAAACGGACCTTTTCTGTATTTGATCTGTTTTTCTCTTTTTTCTGCATCTTACATCTTCAACTTTCTTTAGCAAAACCTTAACATAGAAACAAAAGAAAAAAATATTATTGTTTGTGCCATTAAAAACTTTTTTTTAAGTATTGAATGGGCCTATGTGACCTGCTTTTGTTGTTCCTGCTTGAGAAGGGGAGATGGACCAGACAATTTCCAGAAGTCCCTTTCAATCTTACCCATTCTGTGATTCTGTGTATCCTAAGGTTTGCTTGGCCCTTTTCATTCTAGTTTAGGATACTCAAACATGGTGCCAGTTTCCTGTCTTTCCTTTCTCTTTTAGAATCAAGTCAACCTGTTTCTTAATGTTTGCATGTGATTGTGATCATGACTTCATATGCACTGTTCTTCCAATCAATAGCCGGATAAATGGATGATGAGTGTACTGCACCCATTTCTTCTGTTGACATAAGCTAATTTCATCTGCCTAAAAATGGATGAAATGAAATTAAACAAAAATCCACAAAAACAAAAAGTAAACAAACAAAAACACAAATAACATATGCTTCTATCTTATAAAAATATTGGAGGAAATCTGTGTGGTTCTACTCTCCTACTTTTCTGTAAAAGGAAATTTTGAGTTCACCATCTATGTATCCAGGTTTAAAACTTGCATGTTAACTAGTAAAGGGTTAATTTGTTATATTGTTAAAACTGTAAAAGTAGTTGAGCAAAAACAATGGGAAAGATAAGAGGTACCTCAATCGTAACTGAAGGAGCCTGATGATTGGTCCAAGGAGCCACATCCTAGAAACCATCCTAGAAACTGAACCAATGGAGGCTGGAATACTTCCTCGAACTACACTGGGGTCAGAAGTACACTGCAAGGACAACATACAGCCTTCATCCCCATGACCACTAGAGCAACCACCAGGAGGCACCACGCATGCGTAGAAGCATTGGTTAGGGGTGGAGTTCGGGCTGTAGAATAGGCATGGAATATTGTAATGGATTTCTAGAAGTAATTGTAATAACCTCTCCTTGACTTAGAAACACCACGAATATAGATGTATTCTTTCTAAAAATAGTGTTGTTTACCTGGTTTTGGTGTGCAGGCTAGGAAGTTATCCCCCCTGCGCCCTGCACTGAATAAAATGTACCTGCTTTATAACTACTCCGTGGTTATAGAGTTTGTTCTGCAAGTCATAACTGACCAGAATTAATAAAATTTAATTTTTTTTACTCACCTTTTTGTGATAATTACATTTCTTTATATGGCATATTCTCACAACTTGTGGATCTTTTGCAATAGCTGCAATACTATTGTGGAAAGTGGATCTTTTATCCAATATTACATGACTAATATGTTCTGACTGAGTCCACCAAATCTGCATTAAGTTGCCTAGGAGGCCACATTGTCTCCCAGAGATACGTCTGGATAAATAATCTTCAAGAAAGTAGTGGTATTGCTGATTTTCATTCAATGATTTTCTTATAACTCTAGGAGAATGTCTAGAAGAGAAAGCCACCTCCCTTCCATTTAGAAGACTAAAGCACAATGGGAGCTTTCTTATCAGGAGCCTTTCCCCTACTTACATAGTTAGCTTTTGTCTTCTCTGTCAGGCTATTAAGTTCACTACTGTGTTTTGAAATGATGTCCTTGGAACCTTCACAGAATTCATTATCACATTCTTGCCTCTTCTTGTAGTCTGCAAGACTACCCTTTCTCAAAGATTTGAAATAATTAAAATGTTCAAATTAAATTTAAAGAAATGCTTACCTGTAAAAGCCATTTTTAGTATCTCGAAGTTCAATGAATTTAACCCCTTCCACTTAGTTTTTTTTCTGTATTGGAGAACTGTTTTTTCTTACTTCAAAAGAAATAGAAGGCTTAATATTGCTTGGGAGCTCAAAGTTGTTGGGAAGGTTGCTGGATGCCTTGGTCAGTGTCAAAAGGAAAAGTTACAATAACATTCCCATGTTTTCCTCATGTATTTTGATCCTTCTGTCCTTGTTCCTCCCCACTCCACCAAAACAGTTAAGCATGAATAACAAAAACAAAAGAAAAAACTAATAACAAGATTTTACTTCAATTCTTTTTATTTATTTATTTATTTTCTTGTTTAAAAATTTCAGATATCCCTACTGTATTACATTGTACTGTATTTACATATTGGTACTTGTACCTTCCTTGGGAAAGTATAGAGTTAAAACATTGTTTATAATTTAATGTTAAATATTGCTGAAAATCACATAGTAAAGTTATGACTGCCAAGTCCTTAAACTTTGAGGGAACTTTCAACTGCAGTGTTTAAAATGCACTGCAATTCTAAAAGCCAGGAAAACAGAGTCATTGTCATCTTTCTGATTGTACAAATTGCTGGAATTTTTAGAACATACTGTTGTTAGGTAGAAAAATTCAGAGCATCTGGATATTTAAACACCATTATGTTCCTCTGAGAATGTTGGTTAATATTGTCTGTTCTGCATAAAATGTTTTATGACTTTCTGTACCAGAGTAGCAGAGGTACACTATATTTATTTGGCCTGGTAAGAGTTGGGAAAAAATGATGTTGGGGTGGACAAAAAGTAATTGGTATTTTCACAAAAGTACAGTATTTTCTTTCACCAATTCTGCAGTTCTAAAAATCATGTTAGTTTCTTAAAAACGTTTGGAAATAAGAGCAAACAAAAGACATGGTTGTAGAGACTATAGTGGCTGCTTCCAGCCAACGCCTGGTTGCCAAATAGTCAGTTAGTCACCATTGTGGTTTTATATCTCAGATAACATCAGCCTAAAACAATTTGGAGCAGTGTAGCCAGGTCAAGTGTTAGAGTTATGGACATGCTCATGCCCTTTACTAAAACTGTAACAAGACAGTTTGCTTATTTTTCTGTTTTTACCTTTATATCAATTATCAGCAGATACCTAACAACAATTTTTTCAAAACTTAAGCTGAGCACTCTTGTTACACCTGTATTGGTGTTGTTAGTCATTCGTCTGCCTTAGCTAATGATGTCATTTCCTTGTATATTGCTACTTTGTTATGCTGTACTTGTCTTTTCCTAATAGGTCAAGAAGCAGAGGTGGAAGGGAAAGGTCAGTGTTACTTACACTGTTTCCTTCTTCCTTCCACAAGGTAGAAACTCTCCCTTCATGCAGAGTGGTTGGTCTGATCTCACAGATCTGGTTGTTCAGATTTCTTTCTCCTCCATTATCTGCAGTGCCTGTATTTATTAGCCCTGCTGACTGTAACAAAAACTTTTGTGGCATTTAATGATGTTATTTTCATTCCTTTGCTGAATAGATCCCCAGACTGCCAGATGTTATCCACCTGCCAATGCTGAAACCAATCTGATCCCTGCTAATTGTGAGCTTTACGCAGTTTCCCACTCTGATTGCGAAATTATTTGAAGGTATTTTTTATATTGAAATGACATGGCAAATGGCAAGAGGCTTACGTGTTTATTATCTTCATTCATTCAGGGTAATGATATTTCTGTCAGATTCAGCCAGTTTTAACAGCCCTTAACTTGAAAACATCACCAAAGATTGTTTTTTGTTAGTTTTTTTTTTTTTTTAATTTTTTGTCTGTTGATTAATACTTCATTACCTAGCTAATTTCTCAATGCAGAATTTCTGTGTCCTTGTGAAGCTGATGCTGCTAACTTGGGAGGGATTTTCTTTATCGAGACCAATGCAAGCAATGTATTTTTCTAGTTGGAAACCATAATCTCTTGTCTCTCTCCAAAGTGTAAGTTTAGTCTTGTGATTTGATATAAACTGACCTTGTTCTTTTTTTTTCTTTGTTGTTTTTGCTGTATTTCACAACTCTTAACTGCAGTTGTTGCTTTATAAATTGTCAGGTCTGTTTTATTATGTTTCCAGAGAAATATCTCTCTGCAAATTGGATGAGAGAATTCCTTTCATTATTTTTTTGATGTTGATCAGTTTTGCTCTTTACTTTTTTTTTAAATTCATCAATCACTGATCAGATAGTTTCGAACCATTTTTTAATGACATCTGGGTGGTGACAGAACATTTGAAGCTGTTGCTTAAAGTGGTCAGCATCTGAAAATAACAATATGAATTTTGTTCCCGCATGGGTAAACTGCAGTGCAGTCATACCTAGTTCTAGAGGTCCGTAGTATGGAACTGGTGTGCAAGTGATGATTATTGAAATAAGTTAAAATTAATTCACAAACAAGAGAGGGTGAGTTACAGTATCCAGAGCATATGAATCTATTGCCATTTAAGGCAATGTTTCTTCACAGACAGCATTCCACTCTCCTAAGCTCCAAAATCTGAGTTCGTTACTGTAAATCATGATGCCTCATCTTCTTCATGAGGAAAAGAAATATCAGAAGAAGGAAGAGTGGATTCTACTAAGCTCGGAGGAGTGTTGTGAGTCTTGGTTATTTCATTACTGGTTTGCAAAGCAGTTTGAAATCTTTGAGTAGAATGTGCCACTAGAATGAAAACTATTTTGTCTGAGTTTTAATTCCAGTGTTTTCACAGCCCATGCTGAGTGAATATTTATATTAACTCCTATTGATCCTTCTGGAGAAAAAAAATAAAATAAAATAGGAAGAAAACCTGAAAGAAAACCTGAGTTCCTTTTTCATTTCACATTAGCTAGAGACAACATCAGAAACAAATGGTCCAGATATAGGATTCCAGTATTTTTGTAGATTCCACAAAACCACTGGGGATTTTTGCAGGTTATGATTCGGTAAAACTGGCACTATTGCTGCTACACTCTCTACCTAGAGTGGAGGCAGAGAGAAAGACATAAAGTCAAATGGGCAGAAAAAAAGGGCCTTAAATTCCTAAAATTGTGGGGAGAAGTCAGGAGATAGCCCTTGCAAACAGACAGGTCTGCTCTATCTGCATCTTGTGGCATGGCCCACGTGGCTTTCAGCAGAACTTAATGAGCGGTTTTAAGTGCTAATCAAGGGCTTCTTCATTTCTCCTGTATCTCAGAGCTGTTCTGTACTACAAGGATTAGATTGAAAGATGAACAGGACAGTCTCAGAGCTGAAAACAGCCTGTGCACAGAGAATATGGACATTCTCATTTTGTGCCCAAGAAACTGTGGATGCAATTAAGTTATTAAATTCAAGGAAATTGTATACTGTAGCTGGGGAAGTTCAGTAAACACATAAAGGTTCTTTTATTACTGCGTTCAATTAGTTCTTAACATGCAGGTGCTTTATTCTTTCAAACAAGCAAAGTTTTCTAGATGATCAATCTTTAAGTGGCTTTAAGGAGACCTGGCAACAACTCTCTCATATTTTCTAGTAGCTCTGACAATGCTTTCTAGGCCTGTGGCTCAACTACTGCAGAAAGGAAGGGTGGCATGGCAGAAAAGCTGTAGGAGGAGAAAGAAGGACACTGAGCAACCCTCACCCCCAGTGTATGTGTTTGTGGCAGTGCCAGACACCTTTTCTTCTAACTGCATAGATCAGGATCTGCCTGTGACTGTGGCACTGTGGCGCTGAAGTCAGTGCCACTGTAAATCAGTGTGGCTGGGGTGCATATGTTCATGTAGTTTTCATGGAAATGACATCTATTCCTCATCTTCATCTTTTATTCAGCTTCCATATGAGGAAAGGCTGCCACTCTTTCCATGCTGTTGTAAACCAAGCGAAACAAAAGTTTGGGTGAGATCTCCTCTTGGACTTCAGTTCAAAGCTGTCAAGTGTTCAGAGGACTGTGCCTACCTCTGGCTTAGAAGTTGTCTGAACCTACTTCGGCTGCCCTTGCTTTAAAGAAAATGCAATAAGTTGTTTAAAGTAGAGAAAGAAAGAAATTTCCCAAGAAAATATAAACATTCACAGTGCTGCTTAGCAGAAATATGCCGTGGCCTCTTTCCACTGGGAAGGCAGAGGAAATTGAGATTTCACCCCTCTGACCTCTTTTTCAAAAAAATGTGTACCCAGACTATATAAGTACATTTTGTTGTCAGCCTTTAACAGAGTTCCAGAAAAAAAGAGAGATGAAGTCACCTTTCTCCTTCCTCCTGAGCACAAGTTTTTACTTAAACAGGAAAGAAGTCTGGCATTTTCATCTCGTTGTACAAGAGAGAACTATTTTTAATATTTTTAACTTCTATCTTGTAAGCATGTAAACACAACAGCCTCTTCAAAAAGCTCAGCAGGGATTTTTTCTGAATGCACACAACACATTCAATTAACAGGAAAAAATGCATTTCTCCTAGTGCAGACATAACTGTATCTTAAAATCCAGATGCTAAACTGACACATGCTTTCAACCAGGCATCTTGTCCATGCTGTCTGTCCTGAAGTGCAAACAGCACAAGCAGCAACTTAGAGATTCTGGTCCCAGATGGGCATCTGTGTTCTGCCAAAATAGAAATACGCTGTTAATTTTCCTCTGTGCCAGTGCTGTGTCAGTGGGAGGGTGTCTGAGAGCAGGGTAGCACCACTCCAAGCTCTTGAGGCAAGTCCCTGGCAAATAATGAGCAATACTGTTAAGCAGAACAGCCCTGCAGCATACATTTGTCCTGAGGAAGGGCATGACAGCAAGTGGGTGTGGGGCTGTTGGGGAGGAGAAACCACCCCTGTGACAGAGGAGAATCCTAAAACCTCATGTCCTCAAGGAGCAGGGCAGCTCAAGGAGCAGAGGAAGAGGAATGGGAAGGAGTGTGGGAGGTGCTCAGTGATGTGACACAACTTTGTCTGTGACTGAGAGTTGTCCCAGAGGTGGTCAGGGCAAGAGAAGACCACTTCAGGACTAGCATTTTTCTGATTTCTGAATGGTACAGAGTGCTGGGGTCCCCTCTGAGGTTTTGGGATGGGATAGGTTTAATGACATGCATCAGCTGACACACAACAAAGTGTATACCCCCAGTATTGTTCTGAAATGTCCATTTAACAATAGAGCTGCCAGCAACCTGCTTACTGGTGTAAATCATGTCACGTCTGGGAATATCAATGAGTCTTCTGCAGCTGATGTGTCCCTTCTCTATTTTATAATATTCAGCTGCAGGTGCTTTAAAAGTACAAGTGGATTATAGGTATGTGATTTGCAGTCTGCCCTCCGTTAGAAGAGGTTGTTCACTGCCTGAACCACCCTTAAACTTCAAAATGGCCTGTAAAGGTCATAAAAAGGCCAGAGAACTCAGGATTTTTACAGAAAACAGTACAGATATCTTAAATAAAAGCAAGTGGCAAAGATTACAACTGAATGGCTGTGTCACAATCTTGACAGAACCACAAACCACAAGTAATAATCCTAGAGAATAAATGATGATAATAATCCTTCCTATGCATTTCTTTCTGCTTTCTCTTTGTAAACTGATGTCATCATTATGAATTGTCAGTTCCTGGGATCACAGCTAATGCCCCGGTGGTTTTGTTAGAAAGATAATTCATGTAGCGGCAAAAGCTAATTGTTCTTTGGATTTGTCCTTCAATGTAAAATTTTATGAATAAGTTTTTAAGAGATTTCGAGTGTTATCTGAGCTATTTGGGTTTGTCCCCTGGTGCCCCTACCTTTGTTCCCATGTTAAACCAGCCATCTAATAAAAGCTCTGTCTTCCAGAATTAGCTAAGAGGCACAAAGCAGAGCATTCGACACTGTAAAAAGTAGAAGTAAATGTACAGTTCTGGCAGCCTTAGGTTTTAGAAATGCTTTCATTTTGTTATCGTCAGCTTTTCCAAAAGCTGCTGTAGCCACTGGTGACCTGTCTGCAAACACTTCCATTACAAAGAATAGTAGTTGAGGCCATCTTTTGTCCGTTCTCTTTCAACATATGCTTGTGAAAACAGCAGAGTATCTAATCAGAGAAAAGAAAAGCAAGAAGTATAAAGGAATGTTACCAATAGGCAACAGTGTAATTTTTGTAAGGGGATAATACTGTTTATTATTCGGATATTTTTGTAGTTGTCTTAAAACCCAGCAGCCTCATTTCCAGCAGGATCTAAGGGTAATGCTGTTCAACAGTTTTCCCTTTAGTACACAGGGTAATTTGCCATTTCAGATGGCCTTGTAGTGACTGAAATATTTAGGGGATTTGTGTAGTGACAGAAATAGATAAGATGTTTGAGGCAAAGGGCTTAGCTCTGTTTAGGAAAATCTCTATGGGATTTAAGGGAATGCTCTGATGTAATACAATTGGTGGTTTTATTAAAATTCTTTCTGAATAACATCTATGATGAAAGTATTTTGTATTCCCATTGTAAAGTCCTCTCTATTCCCTCCCAGTGCTCTCACCATAGCCCTCCTGAATGAAAAATTAAGTCAGAAACCTGTCCAAAACTGTAAATAATAATAATAATAATAAAAAAACAACAGTGAACACAGAAATTATTTAGAAATTTATTTATTATCTTTTTGTATACTTGTCTATAGATGTGAAAATCACCAACATCCAGCTCCTCCAGTATAAACTGGAGCTTGAGGGTTTTCATGTAGTTGTTTTTAAAAAAATAAAAGAAGAAAACAAACAGCAATGAAAAAAAAAAAAACAAGAATGTTAGTAGTAACTTATCTTTTTGCTTACCATTTTTCCATTGTGATTGCTTAATAACAGTTTGCATGTGAGAGTAATAACACTGATTGGCTCTGTAGCACCATGGGTCCAAGCATATCCATGTGTACACACAAATGTAAATGTAAATATGGACATATCTGTACTCACTGCTATGGAGCCTGACTGCACACACACAGTGGTAGAAAATTATTGTTAAAGGTGCGTACTAAAGCACTCAAGAAGCTATGAAATACCAAAAAACACACGTTGCTGGGGCAACCTTGATTTAGTTTCCTGGAGTGACTTTGCTACCATTGAAGCTGTTTGGGAATTTTCTGTAACTTTTAGTCAGAATAATTCAGCTTATCAAAATCACATCACTCATATGCACATTCAAGTTTTGACAAAACTTCTTGAAGCCAAACTAGAATTTCTGTGATGAGAAATTCAATGTAGGACTGTGTCAGGCCAGTTTAGGGAACATCATTTATTCGAGGAGAGAGCCGTAATGAGGTGATTTCCAGGTGACTCCCCAGTCATGGGCACTGTTTCTCCGTATTTCCTAGTTTTCTGACTTGAGCCTGGAGGGCCATGTTGTAGAAATGTTGAATGCTCAAAACTATAGCTGTAGCTTGTGGAAGATGAGCTTTGAAAATTCAGTGCTAAATAATCATAAAAAACAGGTTGCAAACATTTGAAATTGCTTACTTTAAATCTCTCTTCCCCTCTTCTCAGTCTATGATTTTTTTTTTTTCATTAATATTTGTGTATCAATCCAGTGTTATTATGATAAACACCATAAAAAAGCCCTTGAGGTAATTTCATATTCTTTTTACAGAGATGACTTGAATAGTGTTCAGTGAATAAGTTTTTAGGCAACAGTATACTGAACAAGAAGAGAATAAAATATTAAACACCTATATGGCACTGTCCTTCTGGAGTAAATGAATGAGGCAGAAATCTGTGAGAAGAAACCTGGACATAACTGTGTCACCAAACATGATGATACATACACATTACTGTAGTGGAATTCAGGTTGCACAGGCAGCCTTACTGCTGGGATTGCCTACATCTGGAATGCTTAACTTTGTCTTCTTTCAGCAGAAGAGCATTAAAGCAGAATTTCTGTGGGTAATACGTGTATGACTTACAGAAACAATGTATGGCAACTTTTTTTTTTGACAGAAAGATTTTACTGGGATATGTTTGGTTGGTCTCATTATTTCTAAGGAGTCAGTAACCAGAATTATATTTAACCACTACATTTATAAAAGTAAAGTACATTGATCTGTGCAGGAGTTGGAGAAGCATTAATTTTGCCATTGAAATGTTGTCAAGTCCTCCAAGGGAGAGCTCACATAAAATCTTTCTTGTGCACAGACATATGTTCTACTTACACCTAACGCCTCTCCACCCCTGTTACCCAGCTGCTGGAAATCTGAATCATCTGCAGCCTTTTTCATCAGCTAAACATACATCTGCAGTGTGCCCAGGTAGCCAAAGAGGCAGACAGCATCCTGGCTTGTTTCAAAACTAGTGTAGGCCAGCAGGAGCAGGGAAGTGATTGTCCACCCTGTACTTAGCCGTGGAACATGTCCAGAGAAGGGCAATGAACCTGGTGAAGGGTCTGGAGCACAAGTCTTAAGAGAAGTGCCTGAGGGAACTGCGATTGTTTAGTCTGGAGAAGAGGAGGCTCAGGGGAGATCTTATGGCTCTCTACAGCGGTCTGAAAGGAGGTTGTGGTGAGATGACAGTCGGCCTCTTCTTGTAACAGCAATAGGACAAGAGGGAAAGGCCTCAAGTTTTGCCAGGGGAGGTTCAGGTTGGGTGTTAGGAAAAATTTCTCCTCCAAAAGAGTGTTTAGTTCCTCCAGTGTTTAGGCACTGGAATGAGCTGCTCAGAGAGGTAGTGGAGTCACAGTCCCTGAAGGTATTGAAGAAACATGCAGTTATTGTACTAAAGGATGTCTTAATAAATATAGGTAATAAGTGGATGGTTGGACTGGATGATCTTGGAGGTCTTTTCCAACCTTGGTGATGCTATGGCTCTACAACTTGAAACATGATTTCCTGATGTCTTGTGGACAGCCTCTTTCTCTCACTTTTTTTTTTAATTAAAAGAAATCCCTGTTCTATTGGTTGCTAATGAGGATCAATGCATCCAATTCTAAATATACCTGTTCACTGCAATTATGGTGCAGGGCTCCAAAGAAAATGTTCTTCTGTTCTGAAGAGTAAGGTCCACTGTGCACTGGAACAAAAATCTTCCATCTTTCCAGAACATACAGCCAGAGTTTCCTTCAAAAGTGCTTGCAACAGAGCTTCTGGCCAGCCCATATGGTTAATTTTTCTCCAGTACATCAGAGCCCTTCCGTTCTGAGGGCTTTTTTTTTTCTTTTTTCTTTTTTTTTCCTCTCTCATAGAATGCATCTTCATGCTATACAACCTCAGAATTTGAATCCTTCTTCCATTTCTTTTGGAAGAAACACCTGCCAGAAGATGGGCAGTCAGTGTTTAGACCATAAGGTGGCATGAAAATAGAGTAGAGAAAAAAAACAGTGTTATAAGTAGTACTACTTGCAATACAACAAGGAAAGCTCTCCAGAGCAAATGGTTATTTATATGAAACTGCTATTACAGGCTATGAAATACTCCTGTCACCTCAAAGTAAATATGTTAAAGAATGAATTGTTTTTATTCAGTGGAACTCTATTGTAGGAGGTAAGCAGGCATTTCTGTAAAGGCATAGGTTATGCATTACTCTCTGGAATGTCTGTGAGAAAGTTACTTAATACACTGAGCAGTACTTACAAGGAAAGGGAAGGCAACTTTTATCACTTGGGTTCCCCTTGGGGGATGCTATGATGATAACTTTCCTGTTTAAATTTGGGAAATATGTAGTGCACAAATAAATGAGCTTCATTGTCTTTGAAGTTTCCTATGTGAGTCATGGCTAAGATTCTACATAATTACATTAAAATTACGGGTACAGGAATCAGCATGCAAACAGGCTATGGGCAAACATATAGTTATGTGATTCTATCAGCTATACAAATGAAAATTATCTCCTTTTCCAAACTACTTGCCATGCTCTCTGTAAGTGTTACATAAGTTAGCGATAATATCTAAATACATTTTCAGAAGTTAGAAGTTTAGAAGTTATTCTCCTGCCAGGAGAATAAATCAGTCTAAAAGCCTTACAGGAAATTTGCTGAAAGCCTGTATTAGTAATTCATTTAATGTCAAACCTACCAAGCATGCCTATTTTGGGGGCCCAAAAAACAAGCGTAAGCCAAGAACTTCAGCAAGAACATTTTTCCATCACTATTCAGGCAACTTGCATTGGCTCGCAAGATCCTTTTCACATTTCCAGTGTAGCGTGGCAACATATTAAACAGACAGCAGTGAGAGATGGCAACGTGGCAAGAAGTCAAGTGGTATTTAGAAAAAAGCTTGCTAAAGGAACAGACACAAATATTTCTAACAAGCTTCAGAAATTGTCTACAGAGTGGCACTACAGGGAAGTTGAGCAAATTCAAATAATACTGCATGTTTTCTGTACACGCTTTCGCTTCTGACTACTCTGGTGGTAAGACAACTATTTGATGTATTAAATGTTGTATTAAATAAAGCAAACAGAAGCTTCCTTCAGTTCAGCTGAAATTTGAGGGAAATGCAACATTATTGTAACTGGAAGAGCATTTCTGAAGCTTATTGCTCCCTGGCACCCCAAGCATTTGTATCTGTGGAGGCCAAGGAAGGAAAGGGAAAAGGGAAGAAAGTCTTGTGGAACAACCTGAGAACAAGTTTCAACACTGACCACTGCCTGCAAGTCATTTTATTTGTTGTTGTTCTCTTTTCTTTGTTATGAAAGAAAGTCCAAGTCTTTCTTTCTGGTAAAGTACTCTGAGTTTAATGTTGGGCAGCAGGAACATATTCTAAATAGACATGTTTTACAAATCAGTTTCTGGTGTTTTGTGACTTCTCTCCAAATGCAAGCTGAATGCCAAATACCAAAGGATGTGCATGTGCATTGTTGTGGTTGTTAATAAATAGCACATATATTTCTATTTAATTTCTTTTAAATGTCAGCAGATTAGGGAGACTTTAAAAGTGAAGTCAGATTTTTTCTCTAAAACGATTTCTAATTCTGCTCTCCTTAATTTGGGTTTTCCCCTGCTGCAGAAACTGCATGACTAGAAAGTGTGAGTTGTAGTGACTAGACCCAGCATCTCCAAGACCATAGTTACACATCCAAAGAAATGGTCTGCTTTCTAAAGCTGCTGAGATGCCAGTAGCCCTAATTGGAGTCCATGGGAACTGTTGGATGCTCAGCACATCTGAAAAATCAGGTCACTTATGTAAGCAACTAATTGCTGCTGCAAGAGCCCAGCTTCAGTACCTAGTTTAACAAGAGCTCAATGTCACTTTGCCCAGAAGCCTTTCGAAAACAAGCATCTGGTCTGTGCTCATTGCTAAACAGTGCAGAGGCTACAACTGCTGCTTGCATCCTGGCTGCCCTCTGGCAGGCTGGAATGCACCTCATCCATCTATCCTTTCAAGACGCTTCAGCAGGATGCCCAAACTCCTGTCTGTGATTCTGGAGGCAGTGGCCCCTCTAGACTGCATCTATCTCTCTGCAGGGTTGCTGTTGCCCATGCAGGTGGCTCAGTGGCAATGTACCTGCCACTCTTTTTTGCCTTGGGGTGACCTGGACCACCAGATGCCACCCACAGAGCCTCAACTAAGAATCTGAAGTGAGAGCAGTAGCCATTTTCACACACTCCTGGCTAAAAAGTGTAGCTGGAAACTTCGAACCTTTATTCAGCTCCCATTTAAAACCTGTGGAAAAAGACCCTATTCTTGGCTATGGCACTGGACACTTCATGCCAGTAGAGATCAGCCTGCAGCCAGGTGCAGCATACTGCTTTCCGAAAAGCATTAAGCAAGTACAGGACAAACAGTGTCATGAACTATTTTAGTACATGAACTTTGTGTAGTAAACATGGAGAGGCTAAGTTCATTTAGTACCTAAGAGTGTAGGTTTGTAGAAGTTCTTATAAATCGTTATTGCACAATATCAATGTGACTCTCATCCTAAAGTAACAGATAATCTTGAACATTGAGAAACATAAATAGGTGTTGTAGTCTGGATTTCCACATCAGCGGGGATCAGCACAGAGTGTTTTCCTCTTTGTTCTTATGTTTAAAATAGTACACAACATATGTAAGCAAGTTTCTTAACTCCTGGGTAGGGTCTGGTTTCATAACTGCTGGAACACGGCCAGCTTCTAATCTCAGGCACACAGCATACATAATCGCATATCTCCACAGACATTTCCAGGTACTCTGCACTGTTTATTATTCATCCAAGATTACAATCTGACCTCTGAAGAACATTCTGGAAGTGGAGGACACAGTACAAATGAGTCGTGTGAAGGAATAAAAGCAGCATCGCTCCTCAGGCTGTCTGGAGCCTGTAACCCACAATCCCCAAGAATGGCTTGCACTAACAGGCCTTGTGACAACTGGCAATTTTCAGAAATAGTTCATTTATGAAAATGTCCTGGCATTATGAAATATTTGCATCCCTTTCATTACAATATCTCCACGATCTTTAGAAAGTAGGGCAGGCTGACGGGAAGCATTCAAAGAAAAGCCTCGCTGGGTGTAACATCAACTCCGTCACTTTTAAATTACTAAATCAGTTGCTTTTGTTTAACTTAATTTAGCAGGGGCTGGAAATAGCAGCTTGAGTGTCAACACCACAGACACAGCTCATCTCCTTGGCTTTAGGTGAGGTGCAGGTGGCTGCAGCTGGCCCACTGCTGCTGCCCTTCAGCCTGGTCTGACCTCCTTCTGCACCCGCTGGAGGGTGTCTCCATCCCTTTTGCTTTCTCCCAGGAGGTGCAGGTTGCATTTTATACTCACAGCACTTAGTATTTCTGTCACATTATGCATTTCAAAGCATTTTGCAAGGACCAGGCTGAGACGTACATCTGTCCCTGTCTCTGACGTGGAGCCAGTGCAGGCTGCAGCACTGGCACACCAACAAGCATAAGAAGTTCATCAGATCCAGTTATCTTTCTGCCAAAGTATGCATTGGATCAGCTCACTGAACCAAAGCAGACACTAATCCATCATCTGTCCAAGCTGCTTGCTGGCCAGCACTGCAACTCCTGAGAGCAGGATGGAATATGAGAGGGAGCGAGAAAAAAATCTGGGGAGGGAAGAATCTTCTGGTTGCATTCTGTTGGCTGTGGTGTAAAACAACCACAGCAAGGTATGTGCGCACATATAGCCAGTTATCTTCACTGTTTCTCCTGCACCAATCCCTTCCTGTTGGTGGGGTGCATCCGTGTTAATAGGTGGTAAGCATTGCACCTTTTAAATTCAGCTCCTGTGTCTCAATTAATATGTTTTTAATACTACTGGAATGGTTTTTAAAATACTATTAGAATATCTTTTTCCATGATTTGGCACCTAGGAAGACATTGCAGTTGCCGAACATTATTGAAAATCAGTAGACTAATGTTAATACATTAGCATAGAGAAGAAGGGAGACAATAAATTAAGTAGGATTCATACAGTCAGTTCCACAAGCTGAATTGTATCTGTTGATGTTTTGATAGAAAATACCTTGTAGTTGACAAGCTGCAGTTAGAATACAAATTAGTTCCTATGGCTTATGGATAGTTGTTTGTATGAAATTTTCCACCTTAAATGTCTTAAAATATTTAGGATGTAGGAGTTAAAATTTGTTATTTCATCATTGTTCACATTTTTCCTTTTCCATTCCTGAAAGCAGCCTCCTCCAGCTAATTTACAGACTGTTTTACAGTGTTGCAGTCTGCTCCTTTCTAAAGAACCATGAATGGATTTTGTTTAAAGGAATGGAGACATAAATGTGTTTGTGCTTTCTGCTGCGTATAGTTGTAAGCCTACTTCCCCTTCCTTCCTTTCCTTGTGGGACATACTGTCAATGTGAGATGACACAGAACTGCATCACCATGGAGTATCATGACTTGTCAGGACAGGCATCACATCTTGCTTTGTTTTAATGACTGGTCTACACTTGAAATGTTACTTAAAAGCTGCCGTAGTGATGGCAGCTAGTAAATATTACTGGGAGTCAAAGTTACAGATAGAAAGCTGGCAAGAAAAATAACTCACCTACTCAGTATCAAAGAGTTGCTTCTGTGCCAACAGCAATGAGAGTGCCAGGGAAAATGTGTTGCAGTAACATTACACATTGCCTTTCTGTGCAAAAATACTGGACCAAATTCAGCCTTCAGTGTAAGCAACAGCAATTCTGTATATAGTTCTGGTTCTGTACATACCTGTTTACACCCATTTGGTATGTGTTTACATTGTGTTAAGTGATTAAGAGGATTTTGTTTAAAATGATGCAAACAAAGGAAATTCAGCATTAGGAACAATGACGTAGTCTTTGTTTGCATGGCTAGGATTTGGGTGTAGAGAAAAAATTGTCACTATGAATTCAGAAAGGCACATAGGCACATGCTCTTTTCCCATCAAGGACTCTCCTGATCTGCCAGGGTCTGGGGGAGATCATGATTTCATCAAGCTGTTGCTGCCATCCCCAATGGGATGCAGAAGAGAGAGAGGTGCAACTTCTTTTTAAAGGATCTCAAAGTACATTACCAGGTATGCCTGCCCCCTAGCCTTTCCATCTTCCCTTGCAGCTCTCTCCCATCCTCCCCACAGCCTGATGGGCTTCAAGCTCTTCCCTTGTAGCTGCACGACTTAATGAAGCCACGACTAAATTTTACCCTTGGAATTGTTTATTTTCAGCCCTGCTTCATGCTACAACTTATTTTTTCTTTAAATGTGGTTTTCTTAATCCAGATAAAAACATTATCATGGAAAATAACGTGGCAAGCCAGGAGGGCTGCAAACTGGTTAAACCTGAATGTAAACTGTTCTATAAGGAATATAAGGAATTGCTAGTATGTGGCCAATAACTCTGAATAGTGCATTAATCAGTAATATGTCAGTAACTGTTTTTAAAGGGTGTACCATTTATGCTGTCAACAGTTTAACATGTAATTACATGCTAAGCATCATCATGAATTTTGTAAATGTGGGACAAAAATATATGTTATAAAGCCAGATTATCTAATTACATTACAACTATGACTAAATTCAGCATTAAAATACATGGGTTTTGTTCAAGGCTGTTGGTATATCCAACACAGCAATCATTTTCCCTCATTCCCACATTATTTTAGAATAAATCCATACCACATAGTCTGCCAAAGAAAACTGCAGCTATTTACTGTTCATACAGAAGTTCACTAGAAAGAGAACACCTGAAAATGAAAAAATGCCTTCAAATCTGTGGAGGTATTTCATGCCACTCCAGTCAGTCTCATGAAGCTAACTTGCTTGTTTATTGCAGGCTGTCACTATGAGTCACAGCCGAGGTTGTTTTGGTGACCTTACTGTGAATTTCTATTTGTAGAGATTGAACTTTGAATCTTAAGTGTTTCTAATATTTGTTTTGGGGATAATTGCAATACTCTTGTAATATTTACTCCAACTACATTTTTAATCAATGCTCTCTGCCATAACTGTATTGTTAATATAGTATTGGCCTAGGAATAATATACAGTAGATATAATGAAGTTAACTGGTTGACAGCTTTGCATTAAGATTATGCATTGCAATTTGATTTCTGCACTGAGAGATTTCTGGATCTGGAGTTAATACCATGTTGAACACATCTTGGGCATGTATTTGCATGCAAGTGCCAAAATGTGTTGATATTGGCCTTCAGAAAGAATGAAAAACCTGAAGAATGAACACAGTGGAAATGAACACAATAAAGGAAAAAGGATTAAATGGGATGACATAAGGCTTTGAGCAATGCTTTTAGAGTGCTTCAAATGTGGAAACCAAGGTAGCAGACAATCCCAGCACCAGTTGAAGAAAATCTCTGCTACAGAGAACACATCATATGACATTCAGTTCACACAGGCTGATCATTCATACTGAGATGCTCATTCATACTGGGATATTTTCACCTCTCTGTCATCTTCCTAAACAAGGTTTTCATCTAGGTTGTATTGTGATGCTCTTACTAACATAGTAATATATCAAGGCCCAGTCCCCTATCAAACATGGTAACATTTATGGGCTTTATATGAAATTCACAATTTATCAGTGTGTTTCAGCTCTCCTGCAAGAGGTAAACAGCCACTCACTTCTTCCTAGGAGAGAGGATAGTGAGACACATGCCAAGATGTGACAACCTCTTCTAGTCTTGTGTACCTCAGGATTTTGTTAAGTAATTATTCCCAGTTCAAATGAGGAAATCAGCATCCTTTCATCTGCTTTGTAGACAAAGGTTATGAGGCAGTTAGAAAGATATTTCTCAACAACTGTAGGATTTACTCTCTTTTACTTTGTCGTGCTTTCTCTCAGAATAAGGAGCCTCGCTCATGACACAGGATAGATCTTTATTCTTGCACAGATTAGATGGTGGACTGTGGTTTATAAGTCTCCATTTTAATGTAGATGACTTTTCATCTCATGTGATAATATTTATGGATTAGAGAATATTTTTCTAAATGTATCCCCTTGCAGTCAACCCAAATCATTTCTAAACACTACATTTTAATCTAACTCAGGAGCCAAGGTAAGAACCTACGAAATCCTGAAATTCAGCATTTGAATTCCCAAAGGATGTTGCACTTCGAGAGATATTCTCCAGCAGACAATGGCACGTCTTTCTCTACCACATTCTCTGGTGGCAAATCTGTGTGACACAAGATGTCTGTGTCATGCATTCCTAGTTGTCGTTACAAAGCCAGGTTGAATGAAAAAAAGTGTAAATGTATATACTCCTGGTTTGCAAATATTGCAATGGAGAGGTGAATTTGTGTGTGTATCTATTGCTGTTGATACTTGGGCTAATGAGAGATGCCTCTTTAGGAACTGAGTGGGTAGAAGTGGTTGGAATAAGGTGTGTCTGCAGAGTGGTAGCCCCCAATTCTCAGCAATCATTTCCAAAAAAAGAGATGTGAAATCTAAAATTCTCCCTTTAAGACATACTCTGTTAAGGGAATAAATGTATGGGAGCATTGTTAATCCTAATTTTTTGGCTGCAGGTTACCAGGATAAATCTTACCTTAATCTGGAGAGTTGAAATCTGCTCCCATAAAGCTGATCTTTTTGCAACTGCTGTATATCGTGTATATATATATATAGGATTTGGGGTCTGAGAATAGGAATCAGGATGGAAGAGGCAAGGACTGTCATCAGTTGCACCCTGTATGCAGAAATTTGTTGCCATAAAGCTCAGGTACTAGAAGATACAGGTTTGCAGGTCAGAGGGATAGGACAGCAGAAACATGAGTGGTTATGAAAACCTCTACTGGTGACTGCTTAGTAGTTAAACTGAGGGCTTGGTTCAGTAGTGCAGGCTTTCAGAAAGGAAGTTGGTTATAAGCAAATCAGATGCAAATAACTAATAACTAATAAGCTTGTTATATAATTGGCACTGACCATCAACATGGTGCAGCATTAAACTTGGCTGCTATGATTGTCTCCACTGTACTGCTTCAGTGGTGCTAAACAGGTTTACACAAGCTGAGAAGCTGGCCCATGTAGCATATGGAATTTCCTGGAAAAGCAAATACTCTCTGTCATACTTAATCACAGATAAATACCAGATAGATTTATATTGTATGTATATGCTGAATTAATTGGATGATCTTTCCTATTCTGTCATCAGTTTGAGCAGACCATTAAAACAGCCATTGCAAATGTGCTGTATGCTGGAGTCAGAGCTGATCACATGCTGGCATTTAGTTTTCTTGATAAAGAATAGAGGAAATAACATAAACAAGTATGCTTGATTACCTCCCACCCCCGTTCATACATTTCTGAATCATATTGGATTAGCAACGCATTTGAGAGAAAGAGACTGAATTTTATTAGCATTGCTTACTCCACTGGTCTTATTATTAAATGCTATATTATATTCTCGGGCATAGCACACATTCTTCCTGTACTATTCCTCAGAAAATGAGCAAAAGCCAAATTGTTTGGTGGCACACTGAAATCAGCACTGACTTTATGCAGCAGATGTTCATCTAGCCACGCACGTAGATGATTTCATAGATGGGGTGAGTGTGCTCACCAAAAACACACATTGTTTCATTTTTTATTTTAATTCTCCAGCACTGAATCATCATCTCTCCTTAACTGCAATAATTTCTTTTTTTTTTTTTTTTTTTTTAATGGAGAAAGTAGAGCACTGTGCAAACAGTTATGACCTTTCCTGTCTTTAACCAACATTTTTTTTGATGCCCTAATTCCAGGTTGACCTCCTTTCTCAGAGCTATCTTTGCAACTCAAATACTACTATGAAAATACATTTGTCAGCTTCATGATCAGATTTACTTCACTGCTTGTTTTCCTCCTGCTGTTTGTATTACAGCAATTTCATTCTTATGAACAGAAAATGGTAAAGGAAAATCCAATTTATTTCTTTAAATTTAATTCTATTTTTAAAGACATTTCTGAGGGCTGCACTTCACATATTTCTTTGAAACTAGAGAACCTGCAAGACTACTTGAAGCTTTTGTTTGCTGTAAGCAGGAGGATCAGAGCTACTTACTTTGCTGTCACTGTCTTTGTGTTGACATTTCTGCATGTACAGTCTAGCTGCTGCAGTATGTACTGCATAGCACACAATCCACAGGAAATCACAACTAGTGATATGGTTATGCTTAAGAAGCATAGGCATCTAGAAATATTAAGTTGCTCACAATGCTGTAGGTCAAAATTACTAGAACAGCACTAGTAGTGGATCTGGGAGAGCATTCCGTGTTTGGTGCACTGTGCTACCATGAAATAGAACATCTTATAGTCAGGCCTCACCTTTGTCAGCCCACAAACCCACAAAAAATTTCTCATGCTCTTATAAGTAGATGCCAGTAACATTTGTATAGTATAGTGACTATTCTTCATTAAATACTTAGCTGAAGGTCAGAAGGAAAGTCAACAGGATGAATGAACAAGCCAAGTTAGGTGATGAAGTAGAGAAACTGAGACAGTAGCATGGATAAGCCTGCTAGAAGGTCCATAAACATGCCTCAGGTTTCAGTAACTCCAGCATAATGGTAAGGAACATGAGCTCTCTTTTCACAGCTGAGTATCTGCTTACAGCACTTCATACCTCCTTGACCATGCATTACTAAAAACAAAGCTGTATTTGAGGCTGCTGCTTGGTGGCATTACATCCTACTGTTCATCTGATGCACTACATACAAGCTGCAGTATGGCACTTGGCAGAAATTCACCTAACCCCCAGCAAGCATATCATTCAACATCTATAAGTAGATCAGGCTTACAGAAATATATTTTTTCTGACTAGCTCTTGGGCATCCTCATGCAATTTTTCCTTGGGCAATATTAACTTATATCTGGGAAGCAGCAGCTCTGATGTCTGCTCTGTAAGAACAGCAAGTTACTCTGAAAGGGCATTCCACATGTTTTTGAGAAATGCATACCATTCCTTGATAAAAAGTAGATTGTTTCTTAGAGACTTTTTGCCTAGTAATGTTCAATCACCTATAGCATGAGATACTGCACCTTCAACAAAAATCACAGAGGCTTGGTAATGCCAAGATTTGTATCAGCATTTTACAGAAGGAAGTAGAAATGGCTGGCATCCATGCATGAGTGACAATCAGATATTTAAATAGAATAAAGAAGTGGAAATACTCACCCATTATCACTCTAAAGAGCAAATACAATTTTTAAATTCTGACGTGTTATTCAGAGATCTGTGTATGTTGTACAAAGGGAAAGGATATAGAGTTACATCAGATAAACATGCTCCCAGGGAATGAATGCTGGCCTCAAGAACTACAAGAGGTTTTCTAGCTGTGAGACTAATCTGTGGCCTCCTGGAGTCAGTGAGTGACTCACAGCTTCCAGCCACTGCGAAGTCTACTGTGGACACACTAGGAGGCTGGATACATAATATTTGCTGACTAGGTTTCTTGTTTCTTATTTTCCTTCCCAGAAAGACCTGCTGATAAGACATGGCAACTACGTATACATCACCATCCTACAGGTCTAAGATACAAGTAGGTACTGATTTTGTGATTAAGGATATCAGGAACATAAATAAACATTCTTCTTACAAATAAAGTACAGATGCCAAATTGGCTCATCTCCAGAGTTCAACGTACAGTAAATATAAACACTAACAACTTAACCAGCTGCAAGGTAAGAGTAATCAAGAGCTAGTTTATGCTGCCCAATCCACAAAGCATCTGCTCTAATGAGGCCGTTAAAAATATCTTGGTGCCAGGCTTCACAGTGAACTCAGCAGTTTCAATCAGTCATGCCTAGTCCTCCTGTAGAGCATACCCATGTTGAGCAGTAACATGGAACAACATAGCAGCAATGAAATTTATACTTGTATCTACCCTAGTTTAGATGAGTAAAAGACATGATGTGCTGAGGCAGTCTTCACTACATAAATCTCTGTGAACAAAGCATGAAACCTCACAATATGACATACGAGCACCATGTTCATGATACACATCTGATCAACACAATGTCAATGTTCACTGGGTTTATTCAACTGTGACCCAAAGAGTCTTATGCAAATCTCACAAAGATTATTTTTGCCCTTCAGAAACCAGGCATCGTTGGAGCTAGACCCTGACATATGCTGTGATACAGAGGAGCCTGATATCACTTCTGCTGAGGAAGTATTCTCCTTGCACCGTGAAGACTAGGCATGAGGAAAAACTACTGGCAAGTACGAGACCTATTCTGTTGTGCTCAGAATCCTCGTGCACTGAAGGATAGCAGACTGCACTCCTAACTAAGAGGTACTGAGTCTGTCTTGGGAGTACCTGAGCATACTCCTATTGAAAGATTTGTATGTTCTTTAAGTTCCCTCCAGTGCATTTTTTTTTTTTTTTTCAGAATGCCCATGGCTAGCTCTTTTTAAATTACAGAAAGATATGGGCAAAAATTATGATTCAGATAAAATGAGTGAATTTTAGCCATGAAACACAGCTATGAAAAAGTGAATATGGAAAGAATATTCACTCTGAGAAAATTTAATTGAAAACTAAATTATCAAGTTCCATCATCTGAGCAGGGGTTATCTGTTAAACACTCCAAGTGTTTGTCTGCCTTCTAGTGTGTCTCATATGGGTCTTCTACAAAGTACATCTTACATGTTTTCACTACAGGCTTTCTGCACTCAAAAAATTGGACTAGTTCTCACAGTTAGGCTGTTTTCCGTAGCTTGCCCAAAGTAGTATCATTTGTCAGTCTCACTTAGTCCACCCCAGTTAATCTATGTGCCTAGTCTCCTTCTGGCATTGTTGCTGACCTCCATAATCTCTGTTTTTTTGCTCCTTGTGTGTATGTTTCTTTGTTTTTCTGCCATAGATTTGCTACTTCTCTACATTTTTTTTTTTCTTTCTTAAGATGGCCTTTGGCCATGTCAGCTATATGTAGGAGTTACTAACCTCCTTTTGCCATAAGATTCTTCTGCTGATGTGGGTCACCAACATACTGACCATAATAGTTTATACTGTGATTTTACTTCAAAAAGGTTATGCTATTCTTTGAGTCCCCATTTGCAGGATCTCTGTACTACTTTTATCAGAGACACCAGTTTTTGGATTCTTCATAATTCTTCATCTTACTGATGCTAACTTTGCCAATATGAACTAGATGGTAGAATTCTCTTAATGCTAAATGGCAATTATTTCATGGTCTTTAGCCTTTCCTAAATTATTAAAGCTTATTTTAGTGGAGTTGTTTAAAGTTCAACCACTCTCTTGATTATAACATCCAAGTTATATTTCAAGGTTTTCTTTCCACACAGATCCACTTCTTCTCTTCTAAACTCCCACAATTACCAATGTTTCCCTTTTTATGTACTAGGGCCAAGATTTATAGTGCCTTTTTTTTTTTTTTTTTTCTTTTTTTCTTTTTTCATCAGCTTGTGGAAAAGCACCTACACTTGAAGAAATTCAAGAAATTCAAGAAATTCAAGATATTAGGAGGAAGTTTTTCACACAGAGGGTTGTGATGCACTGGAACAGGTTGCCCAAAGATGTTGTGGATGCCCCATCCCTGGATGCATTCAGGGCCAGGCTGGATATGGCTCTGGGCAGCCTGGTTTAGAGGTTGGTGACCCTGCACATAGCAGGGGGGTTGAAACTCAATAATCATTGTGGTCCATTTCAACCGAAGCCATTCTATGATTCTATGAAATTCCTTACAGAGTTTGAAAGAAGTGTATGTTCAGTTGTTTAATTTTTGAGAGAAATGATTGCACAGAATATTACAGAAGAACATGCAAAAAAAAAGAAAGGAAGGAAGGAGGGAGTGGGGGAGGGAGGGAAGGAAATGGAAGAAAGGAAGGGAGGAAGGGAGGAAGGGAGGAAGGAAGGAAGGAAGGAAGGAAGGAAGGAAGGAAGGAAGGAAGGAAGGAAGGAAGGAAGGAAGGGAAAAAAGTGAAGAGATAGAAGCACTTGCACATTACATAAGTGACTAGCCCATCTATCCCATTGAATGTGGAATAGGCAGTTAGGGGTCTTTGAAAGGTAAGCAGAATGCCAGCATCTCCCAGCATTTTAGCCTGGATGGAGATCTAAGTACCTTTCAGCTAAACTTTCTTCAGAGTAGCTCTTCTGTCTGATCTCAGCTCACACCTCCTGATCTTTATCCAAAACATCTTTTCTGTAAGAAGGTTACTACTTTTGCTACTATTAATTTTTAGGGTCAAATTAGTCAAAGATGGGTGGACAGCAAGTCTCATACAAATATCTTGAGATGGTATTGATCTCTATAGAACTTCAAAATAAAGAGTAGCAGAAGAAGGAAATGTTACACTTGCTGTACTCTAAGTCTTAATCTATGATTCTATAATTCTTGTTGAAAAGAAAAACACTGGGACAATTCTGGTGTAAGGAGGTACGCCTCCACCACGCACTGAAATTGTATCAAAATCTGCCCATGGTTAGCTACAGCTGTGTGCTTCTGGATAACACTGTTTTTGATGCCGCAGAAGAGCACTTCAGAACTAAAACAAATCACCCTCCATCAAGTTACCTCAGTGGAAAAGAAGACAAAGCTTTGAGACTGAAAATAAGATATTTTATTATTCTTATTTCTTCAGAAATAGGAAAATAAGAACAGCTCTCTAAAATGAGATAGCCTTTTTGTTATCCATGTTTCTTTTCCAATAAATGCTTTCATTGCTGAACTCTAACAACTTTCTCTCTTCTCAGCAGAAGAGATATCTTACTTGAAAAAGAAAAGCCAGAAAATCCTTTGTCCAGCAGTGAGTCCATTAGGGATTTTGTTGTTGCCACTGACATAACCAGTGAGGCACTCAGATACCAGTGATAAGTTGGAATATAAATAACTTTTTAGCTATGGGTGGCTGCAAGTGTGGGAAATACTGTCAAGAAGTGGAAGATTTCTATTCCTCCTCTCTATCCTCCCAGCAGAAAGACAGTCTAACAACGATGGCTTTTTCTTTCTTTTAATCATGACTAACACAATCAGTGTGATAAAATCCAAAGGGGTAAGAATGGAAGGGAAGGGAGAGAAAGTGTGTCAATCTACTTATCTAGGAATTGAAATCTTGCGCATTACTGAAATGGTTCAAAACTGAAATATCGAATCTGAACTTTGTCAGACCTTGGAAAAATAAGAATCCGCGTGCAAACTTTGTGGCTTGGCCTGTCTCTCAGATCCAGCCTGCCTCATGAGTCACAGATGCAAGAAAGCGCATGAGAGTCATTAAAGTGCCTAACGTGTCTTAAAAGAAAATAAATTAATCAGTTAAACCAAAAGAAAAATAACTGTGACAAGCTCAGTCTCTCTTCTGGGTTACCTGTGTGTCAAATCTTGCTTTGAAATACAGGGCCTGAGAATGAGTTCAGTTTGTCAGAGCAAGAAAACTTTGTTGATATTCTCAAAAAGACAATGATGAAAGCTATTAGCAATAGCTTTTAAAATATATAGCAGACACCTCTTTGGGGGAGTAGTTTCTCAATGAGAAGCAAGAATAGAGAAAGTGGAGAATGAGAGAATTTTCATCTCTTTAGCCTGCATAATGTTTGCAATGGTTTTATTTTTCTAATTCAGCAATTCTAATGCCCACAATTCATACTATTAAATCACAAACTGAGAGAGTGTTTGTGTGAGAGAAACCACAATGGGCAACGTTACTCATGATTATGAATATTTTTGAGATACTTCAGTACGTGGGAAGGACTTAGTCTCTATATCTGTCTACAGAGTATATCTTTAATATCTAGTGGCCAGGGCCTGAAGTCTTTGCCTATGTTGTACCTTGCCCTTTGTCATGATGGATACAGCAGAGATTAGCATCCCTGCAGAATAGCACTCGTCAGCAGAAGCATTTTGAGTGTGAAGCACTAGAGGATAAATGCAGTGCGGTATGATGTTAACCTGCAGCTTACAGTCAGTGAAACCAGTATCAGAAATTTTCCAGGGGAACATTATGCCATCCCGAAATACTGATTGACCAAAATAGAACATTCTGTGAGATTGTGTCTGATTTAACAAATCCTGTAATAAAATACAGGCACCTTTCCAAAATTGCCTGTCAGATAGGTTTTGGTTGAAAGTTCCAACTTCTTTTTCCTGATGCCCAGTTTAACTTCTGTGCTGGAGAGGATAGAGCAGCAGAACTCCTTTTTGTTAGCTTTATGGTCTCATATCCAGCCGAATTCACTGTGCATGTATTTCAGAATGGCTTTATATTGTGGTTTAACAACTACACAGTCCATGGCTTACTTCTCCCTTCCAGTGGGATGGGGGAAGAAAATCAGAAAAAAAAGCACTAGTAGATTGAGATAAAATCTATTTACTAAAACAAAAAACAAAACAAAAACAAAACAAAACAAAAAAAAAAAAGGAAGGTAAATAACAGTAATGATAATAAAATAGAATCATAGAATCTTAGATTTGGAAGGGACATTTAAACGTCAACCAGTCCAACTCCTCTGCAATGAACAGAGACATCCACAGCTTGATCAGTTTGCTCAGAGCCTGATCCAGCCTGACCTTGAATGTCACCCAGGACAGGGCATCCACCACCTCTCTGGGCAACATGCTCTTGTGCTTTAACACTCTTGTGTTAAAAAATGTTTTCCTTACTTCCAGTCTAAATCTCCCCTCTTTTAATTTGAAACCATTTTCTCTTATGCTATCACAACAGACTCTGCTCAAGAGTCTTTCTTATAGAAAGGCCACTTTGTGTCTTTGTGGAGCTTTCTCTTCTTCATGTTGAATAGCCCCAGCTCTCTCAGGTTGTCCTCATACAAGAGGCGTTCCACCTCTTGGAACACTTTTGTGGCCCTTCTCCGGAGGCACTCCAACAGGTCCATGTTTCTCCTGCACTGAGAATTCCACATCTGGATGCAGTACTCCAACTGTGGTCTCACAAGCCCAGAACAGGGGAGCAGGATCACTTCCCTTGCCCTGCTGGCCACACTTCTTTTGATTCAGCCCAGGATACATTGTTAGCTCATATCCAGCTTGCCATCCACCACACCCCTAAGACCTTCTCAGCAGGGCTGTGTTCTATTCTTTAATCCCCTAGCTTATATTGATGGTGGGAGTTGCAACAGCCCAGTACAAGACTTTATGTCTGGCTTTGTTGAGCTCATGCTCTTCTGGGCCCACTGCTCAAGCGTGCATAGGTCTTTATGGATGACATCCCATCTCTCAGGCTGTTGACTTTATGTTGATTGCCTACACAACTTTGTATCATCTTTAAACTTTCACTTGACTGTCAATGTCATTGATCAAGATACTAAAGAGCATCAGTGCCAGAACAGATCCCTGAAGAATACCATTAGTCAGTGATCTCCATCTGGACATTGAGCCATTTACCTTTACTCTCTAGGTACAATCTTACAACTAATTCCTTGTCTATTGAACAGTCCCCCCAACAAATCTATATCTCTTGTATTTAGAGAGAAGGATATTATGGGAGGCCACATCAAAGACCTTACTGAAGTGAAGATACATGACATCAGTGACTCTTCCCTTGTCCACTGACACAGTTATACAGTCATAGAATGTCAATAAGTAGATCAAGCAGGACTTCCATTGGTGAAGCCATGCTCTTTTTCTTGTATCGCTTCCTCCTCTTTCATGTGCCATAGCATAGCTTCCAGGAGGATCTACTACATGATCTTCTCTAGTCTCAGAGAGGTGAGGCTGACAGACATAGCTGCCTGGGTCATCCTTTCTACTCTTCTTAAAAAGGGATATGACACTGCCATTTTTCCAATCACCAGGGACTTCACCTGACTGTTACAACTTTTCAAATGAGTGGCTTGGCAACTAAATCAGGCAGTTCCCTCAGGTCTCTGTAAAGCATCTCATCAGGACCCATAGATTTATGAATGTTCAGGTTCCTCAGAAGGTCACAATTCTAATCCTTTCTTACAGTGAGAGGGACATTGCTCCCATACTCACCTGCTAGAGGGGCGTATGAAGATCAGTTGACTGAGGCAAAAAAGTTGTTGAATACTTTATCCTTCTCCTGTCCATTGTTATCAGCTTGCATGATTGTAGAATTCTCTGTTCTTGAGAAGTGTCAAAAGAGTGACCAGCAAAATTACTTTCTTGAACTTCCAGAGGGCGGACTTTGATCTGTTCAGGGCGCTTGTAGCACAGGTCCCTTAGGAGTCGTTTCTTAAGGGTAAAAGGGTCCAGGAAGCCTGGATGCTCCTCAAGACAGAAATCTTAAATGCGCAAGAACAGGCTGTCCCTGAGTGCTGTAATGTGAGTTGTAAGGATATATGACTAGTGTGGATGAGCCGGGAACTACTGTTGAGACTCAGGGAGAGAAAGAGAGTCAATGTCCTCTGGAAGAAGGGACAGGCTACTTGGGGAGATTACAAGGAAGTAGCTAAAGTATGCAGGGAGGAAGTTAGGAAGGCAAAAGCCCAACTGAACTTAGATTGGCCACTGCAGTTAAAGACAATAAGAAATCCTTTTATAAATATATCAATGGCAAAAGAAGAATCAAGGACAATTCTCATCCTTTACTTGATACAGCAGGGAATGTGGCCACTGAGGACAAGGAGAAGGCTGAGGCCCTCAATGCCTTCTTTACATCTGCCTTTAATAGCCAGACCAGTTATCCTCTGGGCATTTTATGCCCTGATCTGGAAGTCTGGGACGGCACTCAGAATATACCCCCAGCGATTCAGGAGGAGAGAGCTCCTCCTCCATCTGGACTGTCACAAGTCCATGGGACCCGATGGGCTTCATCCTAGGGTGCTGAGGGAGTTGGCGGGGGTGATTACTGAGCCACTTTCCACCATCTATCAGCACTCCTGGTACTCTGGAGAGGTCCAGAGGATTGGAGGTTTGCTGACCTCCCATCTACAAGAAGGGCCGTAAGAAAGATCTGGGGAACTACAGTCCTGTCAGCCTGACCTCGGTTCCAGGGAAAGTTATGGAGCAAATCATCTTGGGTGAGATCACACAGCATGCACGTGGTATCCAGGGGATCTGGCCCAGCCAGCACAGGTTCATTAAAGGCAAGTCATGCTTGATCAACCTCATCTCCTTCTACGACTGTGTGACCAGACTGGTAGATGAGGGAAAGGGTGCTGATATAGTCTACCTAGACTTCAGCCTTTGACATGGTCTTTCACAGTATTCTTCTGGGTAAACTGGCTGCACATGGCCTGGACAGGTATACCCTCCTTTGTGTAAGGAACTGGCTAGAGGCCGTGCCCAAAGGGTAGTGGTTAATGGAGTTAAGTCCAGTTGGCAACCCATTTCAAGTGGTATTACCCAGGGGTCGGTACTGGGGCCTATCTTGTTTAATATCTTTAATGATGACAAGACGTGGGGATTGAGTGTACCCTCAGTAAGTTTGCAGATGACACCAAGTTGGGAGGTGGTGTGGATTTGCCTGAGGGTAGGGAGGCCTGTCAGAGGGATTAAGATAGGCTGGATCGCTGGGCTGAGGTGAATGGGATGAGGTTCAACAAGGCCAAGTGCTGGGTCCTGCACTTTGGCCACAATAACCCCATGCAGTGTTATAGGCTTGGGGACGAGTGGCTGGATGATTGCGAAAAGGAAAGGAACCTGGGTGTGTTGGTTGATGCTTGGCTGAACATGAGCTGGCAGTGTGATCAGGTGGCCAAGAGGGCCAGCGCCATCCCGGCCTGCATTAGAAATAGTGTGGCCAGCAGGAGCAGGGAGGTGATCATCCCCCCGTTCTCAGCACTGGTGAGGCCGCACCTCGAGTACTGTGTCCAGTTTTGGGCCCCTCACTACAGGAAAGACATTGAGGCCCTGGAGCGTGTCCAGAGAAGGGCAACCAAACTGGTGAGGGGTCTGGAGCACAAGTCTTATGAGGAGTGGCTGAGGGAGCTGGGATTGTTTAGCCTGGAGAAGAGGAGGATCAGAGGAGACCTCATTGCACTTTACAACTTCCTGAAGGGAGGTTGTGGTGAAGAGGGGTTTGGCCTCTTCTTCCAGGCAACAAACAGGACCCAAGGAAATGGCCAGAAGATGTACCGGAGGAAGTTTAGTTTAGACATAAGGAAGAACTTTTTCTCTCAGAGAGTGGTTAGATACTGGAATGGCCTGCCCATGGACGTGGTGGAGTTCAAGAGGTGTCTGGATGAAGAGCTACGAGATATGTTTTAGTAGCTAGTGGTAGCAATGGTAATGGGAGGACGGTTGGAGTAGATGATCTTGTAGGTCATTTCCAACCTTGTGATTCTATCACAGAATCGTAGGGGTTGAAAGGGAACTCCAGAGATCATTGAGTCCAACCTTCCTTAATCCCACCTATGATTCCATGATTCACCTCACTGCCTGATCATGCAGACCACACTTCCACAGTTTAGCCGCAAGAATACTGTGGGACATGGTGTCAAATGCTTTACTAAAATCAAGATAGACCATTATCCACTGCTTTACCATCATCTGTCCATCTGGTTATATCTTCATAAGAGGCTATCAGATTGGTCAAGCATGACTTCCCCTTGGTGAAGCCACATTGGCTGTCCTTAATGACCCTCTTATCCTTGATATGCCTAGACACAGTGCTAAGGATGAGTTGTTCCATCACCTTTCCAGGGTTGGAGGTGAAGCTAACTGGTCTATAGTTACCTGGTCCTTCTTCTTGCCCTTTTTAAAAACTAGAGCGACATTAGCTTCCTTCCAGTCCTCAGGCACCTCTCACATTCTCCACAACATACTAAAGAGAATGCAGAGTGGCCTAGCAATTATTTCTGCCAGCTCCCTCAGCAGTTGCGGGTGCATCCCATTAGGCCTCATCAGATTTTTATGGAGAGTATTTGGGATTTGGCCTAAATGAAAGTAAATAATCTCTTATTCTTTCCATGATTAGTCACTGTTGAATATTTGTGTGAAATTTTGCTTTACTGATCCCTATTTTTCCTTACAATTTACAAGGGGTAGTTGAAAGAATATTCAATTTCTGGATCTCTTTTGTATTCTTTATCACTAGGAGTTCACTCAATCTTCTGTCAGTTCATAGACAGTGCTTCACACCTCAAACACAGCCATATCAGTGGGGAAAACACCACTGGGCAAACACCAGCTCTTCTCAGCTCCGTACTTCTGCTTGCCGTATCTGTTTGAATAAGAGGAAAGGCATCTCAGAAACTATCTTAGTAAATTAAAAGAAGTTGTTTTTTTCTAGTAGGATGTGTCATCACTAGAAGAGAGAAGGTACAGATTTCATCATGTGCAGAAAGGAGATTGGCTGGTTTGCATAGATGTGTGCCATATGTCGGTAATAGTAATGTGTAGCTGGGGAAAAAGCTCTGTTCTTTCAGTCTGTTGCCCCATTCCATCTTGGCTTGCTACTGCTCAGTTAAATCATATCTCAAGATGCTCTAACATAAAGATTTTTTACTGGGATACTGGACAACTAGCATTTCCAGGTAAAACCAGCTTGCCACAAACAAACACTTCAAGCTTTTACTTGACTTACCACATTATTTCAAACCTTAGCCCTGTGTTTCAGACAACTCAGTGTAAAAGCAGGATTACAGTCAAGCTTAATGTTTTTCTGGGTTGCTATGACTTGTGCTAGCAGCAGGTCTGAAGTTGTAAATGAGTTAGTTTTTTTCTGGAGAAAAGGTACTTAAAGTGTGGCAATCACATGGATATATGGAATACTAAATCAGGATTTCCTTTTTCTTAATTCCACTTTAATTTCACAACAAATTTTATTTATGTCTACCTCTTCCAACAAAGAATTTGTAGTGGATATTATTGAGGGACTAGTGTTTATGGGTGAATAATGAGAGCCTGGTTGTAGAAATAGATTAATGCACTAGTCTTCTATTTCCTATGTAGAAGCATTAGCAGAAAAGATACTCCTGAAATAGTTTCATTTACAGACTACTGAGCCTTCGGAGTACATATTCTCCAAGATAACTTTCTTACTATATTCAGATCTTTTTTGCATTTGCCATCTGTTTCTTGCATGAAACACAATGAAGAAGACTCTATGTCTATTATTGTCTAAGTCTCTACCATGCTTATTTTTAGCGAACTATCTTTGAATTAGCTAATATGTAGCTTTTTTGCATGTGATGCTCTGTGAGGGAATTTGTGTGGTTCAGAATAGAATGAATGCAACATGTTTGCACAAATCTATGATGACTACCTATTTATCCAGGATAACATGGATTGTTCCTCAGGACTGCATTCAGTCTAATCAATTACAAACTGCCTTTAAAATAAGTGATGAACCATGGACATCCTTCTTCCATGGTGAATATCACGATGACTACATTATAAAAGGCAAGCCCACTTCTGCTCTTGCTCTGATATGGTGATTTTGCAAATTCTTATGTGATTTATGCCATTTTCTACCCATCCTCCTGACATGTGTGTGCATGTTCTAGAACTCAGTATCCTGGGAGTTAGGAAGTCTTGAATCCAACAGGAGTTTATACAGGCAGCTTGATGGTAGAAATATCTCAAAGTGTTTTACTAGACTTCAGTAAATGAGGTACCAGTTTCCCACATTTCTTGGTCCAGTTGGGATCTGCAAGTAGGGCATCATCTTCCACACACTGCAGGAATATCTTTAGCCATCTGAGCATGTTAAGAATTATGACAATATTATTTATGATCATCCAAATTTGCCAAGTAGTTGGACAGAGAATTTCAGAAGTAAAAGCCTGAATTAAGCCATCTGTGTTACTTTAAATGTTTAAGTCCATGCAACAGCTGCTACTTAACCAAGATCGTGTTTTTCACTATTGTCTGCTCAGGCTGTTTTCCAGGCTCTCTACAACTCCCAAGTGCAAGTGTCTAAGATGAAGAATTATGCCCAGTTCTTTCACAAGGCTATAATTAGCTTGCCCAGAGCAGACATGGCTTTAACATAAAATAACCATAAGATGGTAGCACAGAGATCTCCTGTGCAGAATAAAGACGACTTCTTGTCTTTCAGCTAATCTTTGCTGTGTGACAAACATTTTATAGCTCTTAATGTCTTTAAGTTTACTACTCAATTTTCACTTCAATCGAAGACATTTACAAACTATTTTGCAAAGTACAGTGGCTTCAACAAATGACTCACTGATAATTGCTGTCATAGAAGAGCCTGCTCAGTATTTTAATATGTATTTTACTATTCTTAGTTGCTATGATGGCTGTAAAAATCCATCATGTGATGTTTGCTCTCAGCATCATTCCTCAAAGCATAACATCACAGAATCATCTGTACCCTGTACCTGTCTTTACTGGTCAAGCACACCAGACTTGCACATGTTCTATTGAAAATCGAGTGAGATACATTTCTTATAGATATAGTGCTGTCACTCGTGTGACTCATAAAAGTAAATCATCAAAGTCAGTAGGATGACTAATGTTAACAAAGTTTAAATGGCAAGACCAAGTCTCAGACAAATATAAGAAATGACTGCCAAAAACCATCCCACTGCTTTCTTTACATATCTCTCACCATGGGGTATGACAAATGAAACAGAAAAGGGAGATGGCAGGAAAAGTGGTAGTGATCCAAGTTAGGCCCTATCTAAAAAACTTTGTCTAAGATTTTTTACTTTTCCTGTCCTTGGCTCTGCAGAAGACCAGGCAGTGTGTTTTTTTGCTTTTATCATCATTTATGTATAATCTCATTTAGACGACTAATTGAGCCAGGCTTGTGTTAACTCTATCATTTGAGTAACTTCTGTGCAAGACCATATAATTCTGTTATGGAGATAAGATTGCTTATAACCATGTGGACATGCTTTTTGCCTTTCCACACAAATATGTTTTTGACAGAACAAAGGAGAAAGATGAAAAAGATTTTTTTTAATTTATTTGTTTGCTTCTCTCATGACAGCTTCAGGTAATGGAACCTCTGCCAACCAGTGATTCTTTTGCTGTAAGTAGACCAGAGGAGTCACTGGTCACTAGGGGCTTTCCAGCTCTGCTAGCTCTTCTCAAGAAATAATCACTTTGCATCACAAATGGTGCAAATTATTGGCCTGTCTCATTTAATTAGAATGATTCAAATGTCAGCAATGAGGTAACTCTGAGTAACTGGGCACTTCAAATTTCACTGGACCTTAGCAGCCTCTCAACAAGGTCTTTTGAAATTGGATTTTAGCATGCTGCCAGGTGAGCTCCTTTAGCCAAAGGCTGAGGAAGGCTGCTCCTGGTGGCATTGTAACTTCACCTTTCCTTCTTTTGTGCTGATAGCCATGAGTATTGCTGATCTGCCTGCCAGTGTGCAACATGCCACGTCATTTCAGACGTGCAGGTGTAAGGTGTGCCTTCCTTCTCAGTCACCACAGGATGCTCACTGCTTTACTGCTCTTTTATGTGGTGCACCCCAGGTTTCCTACTCACCAACTCTGCTGCTCAGTTGTACAGAGGGCAGGAAGAAGTCAACTTTTTAAAAATTAGTGATACTCACAGCATTTTCCGCTTTCTGTATGTAACCATACACTTTATAAAATTGCACATTTTCACATTCTTGAGGGCTTTCCAGTGATTTTTCACTCCAATCTTGAAAATAAATAGTGAAGCATGTTTCTGCTTTCCACAGTACTGACAGCACTACCTCAGAGTTTGAGTAACAGCAGTGTTATTTGCATTTTCAGCACATGTGCTCATTAATTAAAAGATGTTTTTTCAAAGTAGCTTTACTCTTTATGTTTAAAATATTCAGGTGAAATCAGATACTTCCTTCAGTATGGAAGGTTCCACTGTTCTCTGGAACTTCTAAAACTGTTCTTCTGCTGGTAGCATTGCTATCTGGATGTTACTGCTTGCTTTTGGACTCATCTAGTAGATTTAGTAGACACTTTTTTACTTTTATATTTTATGTTGCAGCTATACTTGAGAATAGGAAAACCATTCACAGGCATCACATTTGCTTTTGCACTTCTGTGTCACTGGAAGGCTGCGAATGACCTGTCAATCTTAAATTGACTGTGCAGTGCAAATAGTATCACACATTTTTTCTTTCTTTAGTCCATGCACTTATTGTGAAATTTTTGGAGTTTCTTCACATTTAACAGTGCCAGTAAACATTGCCTCATTTATGTCTGCCTAAGTTACGGTGTGAATATCTATTTCTCTTGGGTTTGCTTTTAGCAAGAGTACATTACAGCACAAATATTTTTCCCGTACAGTTTCCACAAATGTTCCCAGATGGATGGAAATATTTTGATTAATATTTTCAACTGTAGTCAAATGACTTGACTTATTCTTTAAGGTACTTTATTTCTGGCTTAGATCTTTATAAAATCACAGTATCATCTGTTCTATAGAACTTTCATAAATACTCATCTTGAGTATTCAGGAAACCCTGAAGGACTTGGTTAGTATTAAACATTTTTTAGCACATTAAATATATGAAAAGATTGGTGAACATAATTTGCTCTGATTGCACTGTTACATAATAAAGCACCTATAGCTATAAATAATGTAATGCAAGGAAACCAAGGATTACAACACAAGTTGCTATATTTTCAGTAATTCCAAAGTGTGGAGATATATATATATATATATATATATATATATATATACATATATACATTATACAAAACCATTAAAATATGTTTGGTATGTCATGATCCTTAAGAGCATTTTACTTTTATTTCTCCCCAAACTGTAAGTTATTTCGATTATTATTTTGTGCTGTATGTGGACTGTAATAAAAGCAAGGGATTAGAGCTTTTTCTCTTTAAAGGCAACTGGGATTTTTCTGTCGAATTCACCTGATATTGAATTTCAGACAGGGTCAGGCTCAAAGTTTTTATTACAAGAAACTCAAGATGTGTGAACACAAACAAATAGAAAGGAGTCAGACAATGTTAAAGATGGCAGACAGTAATTTCTTCTATTTTTCAGTTACTTTTCAGATGTCCCTTTTTTAGACCCTACCTGTAGTACTGTTACTATAGGCTCAGCAATACTCGTTAAACAAAAATCAGAAATAGTGTCAAGAGGGTATAAGTCACCTGCTAATAAATACAGATGAATCTAAAGAAGATAATATTGTGCTGTCCAAAAGCAAGTATAAATCCCACCATCCGACAGTCAGCTAAGAATTTATCTAAAGAGCTGCATGACCTACTTCGGCCCTCCAGGAGAAAAATCAGCAGAGGTCAGTAATCACAGAAAATTCTCTTTTCAGAGTTATACTGAAGCCAGTGGACTCCCTTTGTGCAGAAAGCTAGCAATGGCTCTCTACTGTGCTATTTTTTTTTTCCTGTATCTCAAGAGAGCAGGAGAAATGGTATGTTCAGCCACATCAGCATTCTGCCCTCCACCTCACCTTATTCTCAGGTTTACCAAACACCCACAGAAAAGCTGGGAAAGTCAGTGCAGATTTTGGTACACTGACCAAAACTGAGTCTTTTGACTCTTCTTACCTCGACAGAGTAGGAGTAACATGAAATGTAGAAGTTACCCTTGTTATGTATCTGGGAGAAAGGTCATGCATGTCTGCCTGTATAATAATTAATATATATATAAATAATTATGTATATACAAATAATATATTATAATTTGTGACAAAAATGTAAGCAAATAGACAAGCAAACTCCATCTGGAATATTGTTTCCAAGACTTCCACCTACATAGGAAGGATATTATTGCCTTGGATACTTCCATATTTCAAGAATCTAAGTTATGAAGGCAGATTTGAGGCATAGCAGTTATTTATTCTAAATACAAAATTTTAAGTTATCAAAAGTAACTGCATAGGATTCACAAAAAATATTTTCCATTGTAGAAATGGGATGTACATTTCAATTTTAAAAATTGCCTGAAGCTTTGGGGGTTACTAGTGTTTTTGACAGTCCTGCAGATTCTCACCACAATGTACAAGGGCTTGTCTGAAAGTAATGCCGTCTGTTTTATTACGTTGGCCCATGACAGAGAGGCAGATCTTGGTGGTATGGCAATAGAGATTGAACGTTCCCACTGATATTTCATTACATCTTGTTGCCGTGTGACAGGTGGCAGCAGAGGGTTAGTCTGACAACACAACAATTAACATAGAAGTGCAGATGAAGTAAAGGTATATCACTGAATTCCTCCCTGCGGAAAAAAAATGCCATCCACTGACATTCACTAATGTTTTCTTTGCATTTATGGAAAACAAATAGTGGACATGAGCACAGTGGTGGTGGATAAGGCGTTTCAGCAGCAGTGACAGCAGGTCACATCCACTGGTACAAACTTTTACGAGTACGGCATGCATCTCATGTCTCTGCTGGTGACAGTGCATAGCAAATGGTTGTGAAAAATAAGTAAAAATTGAAAAATAGTGTTCAGTAGCTAAGAATTTGCTCTATCAAACAATGCTCTCATTCTCTTTTTATCTATTGTAGTTTCCTGGGAAATAAACAAGAGGTATAAATTTCAGAACAACCTCACATTAATACAAAAGATATAGGATGAGAAATCATAGATTCATTGAATGGTTTGGGATGGAAGGACCTTAAGGACCATCCAGTTCTATCCCCATGCACGTGCTGCTCAGATTTCTTCACACAGATAGTCCGTGCTTAAAGAGGCCACCAATGTCTATGAGAAAAAAATTCATGGCTAAAGCTCATTTCTGACACTGACTATCTTTGCATGGACGTGTGTCTTCCTATGACGGGACATACGGCAAAGAAATGAAGTGCAGATGAATGTGACTGCTGCTCGTCCAGCTTGTGATGCCTCTGCACCCCTTTTCTGCAGCAGTAGGCTCTGCAGGGCTGCCACTGCCAGGGCTCTACACTCCAGGTACCAGCAGACAACCAGGGAAGGGGAGAGAGTCAATGCGAGCAGAGGTTATTAGACTCTCACAATAAATGTCCTGGGGAGACAGACACAGATAGATACAGATGAATTCGAGGAACTTGGATTTATTGCAGAGGGATGATATGGGTGAGTATGATAAAAGATCAGGGCCGAGATAAACTGAAAAGCATTCAGTGAAACTCTGCTGGTTTCTGAATTTGCCTCCTGTGAGAATTGCTTTGATCCAAAGAATGATCTCTGCAGACATACCAGCGCATGATAACAGAATAACATAACACGTTGGTATTTTTGGTGTGAGTGGTTCGTGAAATGAAGTAAGGCATCCCTCCTATTTCGGAACCAGGATTTAATAAACGATTTGTTCTGCTCTCTCTGTCGTGGATGCACGTGAGAGAACACGGAGGGTCACCGCACTGCACCGACGCTCGGGCGAGGCCGGGCCGTAGCTCGTTCCTGCTCTGCGGAAAGGACGGCCGCGTCCCGCGCGAGGCTGCGCAGCGCCGTGTCCCGCTTCCCCCTTCCTTGTCACTTTCGTGAGCGGGCGAGCCGTGCCGCGCGGCGGGGCAACGGCATTAGGCAGGGCGCAGGGTGCACGGCGCGGGGACTGCCGCTGTTACAGTGACACGGCCGCGCTGCTGCCCGCGCCGCCGGTTTATCTTTATACAACGTACCATCTCGTTACGCTGCACACGACGGAAAGGCGACCTGCCATTCCCTGCCCGGACAAGCGACTCATCCCGACCTCTACACCAGCGGCGCGGGATGCGGCCGAGCCTCTCGCCGGCGAACACGGACCCCTCGGGAAACCCCCAGAGGCTCTGCCGCAGCCCGGCCGCCAGACCCATCGCAGGGGCGGAGCCGCGGGACCAGCGCCCCCCCGATCACCGCACGCCTGGTTACGTAAGTGCCAGCACTCGTCGCACCACCCCCAATCCCGCCGGCCGTTATGCAATCGCCAGCACACAGACCTACTGTACCACGCCCCCACCCTTGCTCCGCCTCGCCCCGCCTCCGCCCGCCTCCATTGGCCGTCTCCCGGCGGCGCCAGTTGCCGATTGGGGCGCGGCGGCCGCCAGTCACGGTGCGGCGCGGCTGGCATGCGGGCTGCGCGCTCCGTGCAGCGCAGCTCTGACCTACTAACACACATCCCTCCGCGCCGCCGCGGCCGCTGCACGCTCTCGCTCGTCTCGCGTACGGGCAAGCGGGGCGACGCTGCCCGGGGCACGGCGCGGCACAGCGCAGCGTTCTCGCCTCGCCTCGCCTCGCCGGATGGTTGGCGCCCCGCCGAGCACTGAAGGTAGGAAGGCGCGGCGGGTACAGACGTGCGCGGGGCGAGGCGTTGCGTTGCTTTGCGACTGGCGGCGCCCTCCCGCGACCGCGCGTCGCCAGGGTCCGTGGCGGTCGTTACATAACGCACATCGCGCCTACGGCCGCCGCCGGAACGCTGCGCTGCGAGTTCCAGCGCTGCGCCCTCCGCGTCTGCGGGGTCGGCCTTCCGTGCCCGGAGCAGGACGCGCCGCTGGGCGGGGTGCAGGCGGGATGCCGCGGCGCGGGCGGCTCCGTCACCGCTGTCGCAGTATTCCCGGCGCCGCGGGACGGACCGCATCGTAGTTCCTGGAAATGTGGCATTATGTAACGCGGAGCCGCTGGCGGCGGGCCGGGCGCGGCGGGGGATCCGCCTCGCGACGGAGCGACCCGGGCCGCCGCGCCGTGCCCGTTGCAGGGTCCGCCCCGGTACGTTTAGTCCCCGCGATCTGGCAGCGGCGCTCGACGCGCTTTTGCGTCCCGGCTGCGAGCGTCGCGCCCGCGGAGCCGCTCCGGTCGGGCGGTGCTGGTGGAGGCGCTCCGCCGGGCGCCGCGCGGTGCCCCGGTTTCGGCTCTCGGCCGCCGTTCCTCGAAAAAGAGACCGTCTCTATGAGGAGGGCCGTGCCGCGAAGCTGTCACCGCGCCGAGCGGCAGCGGGACGGTGCCCCGCGGCTGGCGGCGCGGCACGGCCCCGCCCCGCCCCGCGGTGCACAAGTAGGTCAGTATGACAGCCTCAGCCGCGGCGGGCAGCGCGGCCGCCGGGGGCGCCGCCGCCCCGGTCCCGCTCCCCGTGAGGCGGCCGCGTCCCTTATCCGCGAGGCCGTTGGCGGCCGTTGGCTGCGGCCTGGCGGAGGACGGCGGGCGCCCCGTGGCAGCGGGTGAGGGCTGGGGGCGCTGCCGCTTCCCCCTACCCCGCAGCCCTTTGTTCTGGGCCGAAGCGGGCGGGGGGAGGCGGCGGCGGCGCGGGGCCGCGCGGAGGGAGCGAGCGAGCCGGGCCGGGCCGGGCCGCCTTTGTGGCCGCCGCGTCTCGCAGCGTGGCTCCGAAACCGCCGGGCGGCACGGCCCGGAGCTCGTCGTGTCCGGGCTGCGGCGGCAGACAAAGGGCCCGTGCTCAGCGGCGCAGAGTGCCTGCGGGCGAGACGCAGCCCCGTCGCCATCCCCGTGTTTTCGGCGTTCTCCTTACGTAACGAGCGAGTCAAAAATGGCTATTGCCCAATGGTGCTGTTTTGCCAAGTCACTTCGGTACTCCGTGGCACAGCGCTGCTCTGGGGTCAGGCCGTGCTTCGTGCTTTCCGGGAGCAGCCCTGCGAGCGCTGCCTTAAGCGTTTGGCAGTTTTTGTGTGTGTCCGTAAAGATCCTCCAACCAGAGAGAACCAGAATCACTCTTTGTGAGCAGGACCTCTAAAGGTAATGTTAGCACTGCAAACGCTTGCCCTGTGTTTCATAGTAATTGCTGTAGATAGCAACAGTGAAGTATTCAAAAGTATGCAGTAAGTGCAGTAGTGTCAATAATGCGCAGGCTTTTCTGTTGCTTGTTCTTGGTTGTGGGGGTCAAGTTTAGCTCTGATGGCAAACCCTTGGAGTTCTGTTAAGAGCAGCAAGCAGCCTGATTTTTCCTTGTTCTTGTGAGTTGAATGGGTTGTTCTCAGCTGCATTGTGCTCACTCCTGTGTGCGTAACCTACTTTGAGTCATTTTTGCCCTCCTCGGTAATTAATTCAATCCAGGGGGCAGTTTAAAACAATGCCTCATGCATCACTTTTACATCTTTGTTCAATCAAAATGTTGACTTTGATAAGAAATCTGAATGAATAAGGATTTGGGCTGTGACCTACAGACCCAGTTTAAGCCAACAAGCTTGAGGATTACTGAATAAAAGATCCTCAATGTTACTGGCAGTAACAGATAACAATTCAAACACTCTCACGTTAAAGACATATTTGTGTGACTGTTGAAGTGCTAAACCTCTTTCCAATGGTCTTTTTATTTCTATTTTTGACTTATTCTGTCAGGGACTCATCCTTATCTATCCAGCTTTGAGGATTTGACTTTGGAGCTTCATGTTTCTGCTGGTTTTTGTTGTTGTTGTTTGTTTGTTTTTCTTGTAAAAAGAGCAGATCTGGAAGGTGTCAAAAACCTTAGAGCCTTCCCATGAGCAATATGAACTTACTTGACCCTCCATATCTAATCTTTTCCTAAGGAAGAATGGTGTTTCTTATGCTTGAGCTGAAGTTTGTTAAATGTACAGACGTTGTGTATTGCAATGCAAATAGTGCATAGTCCACAAAAGATACCAGTACCATGCTGTTTTTTTTCAAATCTCTATCGTGAAATAAAAATCAGAAACAAACCTTTAACTCATTTTAAATTGACTTATTTTAGCAGATAGTTATGCAAACTATGTTTATGCAATAGGTTTTTTTCCAGTCAGTAATCTTCCTGTTATAACATCACTATGATGCAATAACATGAACAATAAAATTCTCTGTTTGTGTCTTATTACACACCGTTAAGCAATGTATCTGACTCATCAGCTTAATTGACTCTTCTAGGTGACCTTGCCATGATCATTACAGCCAGTTATGAGATACAAATGTGCTTAGGATATGTAATATAAAAAATATGCAAATAGATGGCCAATTGCTACAGTTTGCTCTAAGACAAAATGTCAGATGATTTCAGTTACAGTATTTTACAGCATATGTAGAGAAAAAAATTATATTTTTAAATTAGGGTGTGTAACTGTCTAATACCAATAACAAACATGACTGTCAAAAATAGGATTGCATAACCAAGAATATACTTGGGCTTGATTCAAAATGTGATGGAAGCAACGTTCTTAAAAACTTCTTGTATTGAGAAGTAGATCTGAAATAAATTATGATTGCCCTCCTTAGAAATCCTGTTGTTTTGTTTTCTCCTTATTCAACTATAGAATTGAATTTCATATTTTGAGGCTGAATCTGGTAACAGATAACACGCAAACCTGTCCTATAGAAAGGCTCATTTAAGAACTTTTTTCATTTTTTGAGTTGTTCTTGGTGTAATTTTCAATTTTGTCCTAATATACTTGAATAGTTACTAGTTTTACCAGTTTTTGCCACAGAGATAGGCTAACTGCAGTGAAGCATGTGTCAGTGCAGCAAGAACTTCTCTAGGGAGTGGTGCGTAACTAAGAAAAGCGTGGTGCAGGTGGTGGTGCTCTTCAAAGCTGGCCTGTCTTGTGGCCAGCTCTGACGGTTGCAGCTTTTCTGTTTCATTTGCAGTAAGTGGTAGATATCAGCATTTTACAGATTGTGTTTATTTCATGTTTGCACTTCGGTTATATAGCGTGATACATGTTTAGAGTACCTGCTGGGATTAATTGACATAATTCTGCTGCTTTTAAGTAGCACTATATAAATTTAGGTCAGCCAAAGGTCTGACCCATGCTTGGCATTTTAAGAGCACAGTTCAATTGAAAAGAGCCTTTTATTGTCAGAATAATTAACAAGTGATTTTATATTTTTTAATGGTCCTTAATTAGGAGAACATGGTTCTTATTCCCAGAGCACTGTTACTGTTAAGTGATTGCTTTGTGCAGTGTAGTTTTTCCTACATCACGTAGCTGTTGAAATGAGAAGTGTATTGTTACTTCAGTGCCTGCTGTTTCTATTGGGATTTTAGTGAAATTTTGGGAAGTAATATGATAGTTAAATAAAGTGACAGAATTTATATACACATACATACACCATATAGTGTGTAAGTATAATTAAATATTTACATGAGTAGTACATGCATTTCTCAGTTTTAATGTTTCTCCTGACACTGAGTAGCATTCTTAGAATGCTACTTGCTCCCCATACCCTATCCCTGCTTATACCAGGGCAGGTAGTGTGGGGAAAAAAATGTTAAGCAGATCTGGTACAACCAAACAGTCTTCCTAAGAATATGTGAGTCAGATTTGCACCTATTAACCTTGATTGACCTTTCTGACAAACTGCTAGCTTTTAGCATATGATTAGTCCCTCCAAAATAGTCATTTTATTTGCACAATTTGTGTGATTTACCTTTGCAAAGCAAGCTCTATTTCAATGAATGAGTTTGTAATTAAGATAAACAGCAGCTTAAATAGTTACTGTAAAACAAAAAATCTCTTAAAAAAAAAAAAAAAAAGTGTGACAATGACTATGGGTACAGATTGGAGATGGGTAATACAAAAATGCAATACTGCTTTTATTATAGTTATGAGCTTAGTTTTTTAAAGATGTGATTGAAAAATGTCATAATAAAAGAATGATTCTTCATGTTTCCATGGAATACATTATTTAGACATTACCATTCATTTCAATGAGCAAATCAACGTTTTAGCAAAAATAGGTCATCTTGTACAAAGCTATCATCATCAGTGCTCCAGTGACCTAATTACATGTTGATCCTGGAACCGTAAGCTCTTAAGATGTCCATGAAGTTGTAAGAAATGGGAGCTCTGTGCAGGAGCCAGTAGTCCTGTATTGCTCCTTGCTGTTGTAATGGATTCATGGTCTATATGAATGTAACTATGTAATAGCAATAATTGGTGATAACATCCATACTGCTAATGCTTTTCCTTTCTGTGATGTTGAGTAACTTGTATGTTACAGCATAAATTGCGCTTATCTTTTTTTTTTTTTTTTTTCCTAGAAAGCTTGAACTTAATTTGTTCTAAATTGCCTGGACCCTCTTGCCCAACAACTCATCCTAGGAACAGGATCACTCACTATTGCAGTGGAGGTAGCATTAAAGCTTTTCTTAAATAGGAACGTAATTTTGCAGACAAGACAAGGTGTGTTGAACAATTTCATTGGAGATTGGAATTGGATTTGGGGGGTCATGTCTTCAGCTGGAGAATATTTCCAAATTATTCTAAGCCTGACAGATGTAGAGAAACCTGTGGCTTAGTTTTTGTCTGGGAAAACAAGCAGTTGTAGAGTGGCTCACAGTAGAGGTTGAGTGGTTCCAAAGTGTTTAAGCAGTGTTACAATATGTATTCATTACTAAAACTTAGAAACACAGCTTTGTCTCCATTGTGTGAGCAATGTGGATGATTATCTTTCTGTACCATGTAAAAGTCTTTAGATAGTTAGCAAATGTTTTTAAAACATTTGGAAGATGACAGTATGAAGTGTGTTCTTCAGTTTTTCAGTTTAGAATACAATCTGGCATTTTGCTACTTGTGAGTGGGTTCTACACTAGCTTCTCTGATGTGTAGACATGTTTTCAAAATAAATAACCTGTGACAGAATGACAGCAGTATAGCTTACAAGACCTATGCAAAACATGGGAAACAGCAACTAAAAGCATGCACAGGCATTTATTAGTGTGAGCTTTTAATGTATTTCTGCACTTTGCCATATAGTGGTTTGAGTTCTTTATTTACTATAGACAGAAATGAAGTCATGGTTCTTTTTTAAAATATGAAGCTATATTTAATCTTTTTTCCTGTCTTGAGGGGTTGCAGGATGCATTTGGCCACACAAAAGTGAAGTTTGTTTGACAGCAATCAATTGTTAGAAATAGTACTTAATTTTGCTTGATAAGTCTATCAGAGGAATAGAATTAGTTTTCTTATTCCAGTATCTGTTTTGAAATATATGCTTGGAGAGAACATGAATTATTTTTGTAAATACGAATAGTATTTTGATAAATGCAAATAAGTTACCTCACAGAGTAACATGCAGTTACTCTGTGAGGTAACTTAAATGTATGTGTGGAGACCTATGTACATTCTCAAAAGCAGAACTGACTTGTGTAATTAGATTACACAAAACAGAGAAGCCAGATTGTGAACGTGTCCTTCAACCTTCTGAAATATTTCTGATATTACAGTGTGAATACAGAAATCCCTGAGACCAGATCCTGAATGTACTGTTTTGACTCAATCTCGCATTTAATTTATGCACAGATCTCAAGAAATACTTTTCATGATTTCTGTATGCATAACTTTTTGCTTCAGTACTGTGAGTTCTGTAAAACAGTCTCATTAATGCTTGAAACTGGGAGTGTATCTGCTTCTATTCAAACCAATGGCATAATTGCTGTGGGAGCAAGACTGGGTCTGTAGTTAATAGGGTTGAGTGTTACTGCATTGTTGAATTGGCTCTCAGTGTCATTAACATCAACTAAGTAAAAAAAAAAATAAAAATTCAACAGTGACTAATGTAAGGCAATGTTAAATGTTGGTTTTATAATACTTTATGAGGGAGTGATAAAACAATTGAAAAATTAATCCTAAGGGAAAATATTGGAACTTGAAATATAGTCAGAGGAATAATTACAGCTCATTAATTCATATATAAATACTGCATTTTCCAGCGGAATAATAAAATGCAAGTGAAGTGAAATGGCAGTTTTTATTGAAGGTGTTTTACCATTGTCATCAGATGGAATTTACTTTGTTCACAGACTTAGTATTGGTCTGATCCACATGGAGAGGTATTAAAAAACAAAACAAAAACCAAAAAAACAGGAACTCTACTCCTGCTTGTAAAGCAGCAAGTCCAGTTATATAAGAGCTCAAGTAAAAAGTGGAAAGCACTAAATAAAGATTTATAGTAGTTTTGCTAGTTCACAGAAGTAATGGCATTAGAAAGAACTACATAAATAGCGACTCAGTATGAATGTCAGTAGTTTACAGTTCTGTCTTTCACAGTCTTACTGGTGGACTCTGGCTGGGAAAAAAGTTTGACTAGAGCACAAAAAATACTACTGTTTTGATGCATACATATATGTGTAAATATATACATAGGTGTAGACTTGCATACAACCTACATTCTGTCAATTTGTGACAGGAGCAATGTATATGGGAGGGGGACTGGCCAAAATAGGAGTTAATCAATGCTAAAATGAGGAAATAGCTTGCTAGAATGGCCCAAGCCATAGCAGCCATGTGATTTGAAGGATACAAACTCTGTGTGCTTTTAGGTTTTGAGTGCAGCTCAGTGCCAGCATTGAGATTGTTTGAACATGCAGTTGAATTTTTACTGATACACAGACAGTATTACTGGCAAAGTATGTCATTAGTCTACGTTCATTTGGAATAACAACAAATGTTTTGCTAATTATTTTTATCCATTGCTTTCAGTTCTTGTATTTTCCCTAGATCATAGTGTTGGATGAACTTTGAGCTGGAAACTACACAGCCATGGTTCTTACCTTAGGATAGTCACATTTAAAACTTCTACAGGGGGGAAATGCAAGATTGGAGTATAAGAGGGGAAAAAAAAAAACACATTTGTATTGAAAATGTGTAGGCAGCATCATTCTTCCAGAAATAAGGATAAACCCTATGTTTTAAAAGTACTTCCTTGCCACTGTTACTGTTTCAAGTAAGTGTAGATGTTCCAGGGTATCTTGTATTTGTGTTCTATACATAGAAAATTATGGTGTATACACATTAATATCCCTTTCCTGAGAGAATGTGTATTACTTGGCTTCGAGTTTAGCTCTCAAGTACTGTAAAATTAAATCAGTTTCCTGCAATGGTAAGGCCTTTAAATTCCACTGTAGTAATTTTTAACACTTTTAGCCTCAATAAAATTTGATTGAGTTTCATATTAAGAGACAGGTGATGATTTCTTAGGTACTCAGTATATGTTAAACTGCATATACTTCTATGTTATAGAAGGTGGATGCATTTCCAGAGAAGCTTGTACACTGTTAATAGCACAGGTGAATAAGACTGATGAATAAGGATGACTACGGATCAGTAGCTGTGCATTCCCAGTGCTGTGGGATAATGAAATTAAATCTCAGTATTTTTCTCCATGTTTTGTAAAACTATCTTACACAGTATGAATATTTTTCAGGAAATTCTGGTGACCTGTCTTATTCTATTTCATTTCTACTTTTTAAAGTCCATGCATTTTATATATAGTGTATATATATGTATATATGACATAAGTTACACAATGTAGCACATTCGTGTTTTGTGTATATATATATACATACACATACATATATATATGTATATATAAAACGATAGCAACATTTTATATGAAACAGATGTTGCTACATTGTGGAGCTTTTTTTTTTTAAAAAAAAACCTGATCCAGCTGCTATTTAACTTGACAGAAATTTCCTTTTGACACCAGTTAAAAGTTTGGATCAGGATTTAACTATGTAATTACTTTGTTTTACAAATACAGAAATTCATGTTGCTGCTCTGGCACTGAAGCATTAGACAGTGTCTTTGATGTGGCTGGCTTCTAACTCTATTTTCCATTAAGTCTGTATTATTGAAAACAAATACTTTCATGTCAGTAATTAACTATGGATTTTAGGAAATTGTACTTACCTGTTCTATTAAATGCGCTGATTTTCTGTGACAGAAGAATTCTCGTGGTTTTATGGAACACAACTCAGCTTGAAACCTGAGTCTCTATGACCCTGCTTTATTGTTATTATATCATTCACTTCCTTTTGCTTTCTGGAAAAGAGAAACTGGCAGAATATGATTCATTCATTCTTTTGTAACATTCCAAATTGATAATATTGAAATTAGTATCAGTAGTAATTGTGAAAACATTTCTGATAAATAGTGATACTAATTTCAAGTTGCTTATTTGTTATTGTACAGGCAAGAATCAGTGCTGGAGCAATAATAAGTGCTATAAAAACAATTTGTAATACACTACATTCATTTTACCAGGAACATGACATACTGGAAAATGAGATGGTGAGAAGCTGTATCTCAGGTCAAGATCTAATGATAAAGTATTTTTTGCTTTAAGAGGGACTAAATTTAAAAAATTTAAGTGCTGAGTTCATTTTTAATGATCAAAGTGTCTTAATCTAAATGTTAAGCTAGTTTTCTTTGCTAGCGGCAAGACTTTTTACACTGAAGTGAAAGTTTAGATGTAACACTGCTATTCAAGGATGCGCATGCCTCAGTAGTATTAAACTTTACTTTGATATAACAAAACTACTAATCAAATTATGCTAATAAATGTTTATTCTCTAATGTATTTTTCAACACTGGCTTCAGTATTTTCTTTGTAAGAGATATGAAAAAAATTACCCAATGCATTTCCTTCATCAGATTTTTTTAACAGGCAGATGTCAGAATCTTGTTTGTTTACTTTTTTGAGTCAGTATGATTGATTAAAAAAAGGCATGCTAAAACCCTATATATGTGAATAAACATTTGTATTTAGGTATGTCTATCTGTTTACATTATTTACAGGGTACAAAACCAATCATTACATCTTTAATAGCTTTAATGGATAGTGCTGTGATTTTAAGACAACAGGAAGCACTCCAGTATGTCAAAATCAATTTAAGTTATTTTTTTAATTCATGAAGAACTCGCATACAGAGCATTTCTAAGTCAGGCACCACACCTGTCTTCAGAAAAGATGTTTTAAGTAGAAGAACAGGATACTTTTCAGTGCTGCTCATCAATGTGCCTAGTGTTATGTATTAGAGATTTCAGTTGGTCAGTGATATCACGAAATGTTCTGTCATTACAGTATGGTACCATCAAAACCCACTTTTTAAATTGATTTTATTTTTTCCTCTTTGGATCACATTGTATTTGCTTTGGAAGCAAATCTGCTACCTAGGTAGAGTGCAGAGTATTAGTTGCTTCAGCATTGATCCTCCTTCAGGCAACAACAGGCTTAACAAACCTAGTGCTACTATTTTTAAAGTTACTTTTGCATTCCCCAAGCCAGTGGTTTCTAAATAGTAATCAATTTCTCTGCTTTTTCCAGGTTCTTTTTTTTCCCAGAAGATTCCTGTTGGCTCTACCAAAAAATTGGATCTGGGCACTTTTGTTTGAAACTATGAAACAAACAGAAGAATGTGTGTGGATTTAAAACTATTGTATTTATCAAGTTGTGGAGTGAGAAGTACTGAAGAAATAGCTTGCTCTATTGCTCACTGTAGATCTACTTCAAATTGTTTCTGATGCAGCTGAGAAAAATGCAGACCCTTAAAAAGGAACACGGACCTGTTGACACAAGTAGCAATGTGGACAAAATTGTGGTACTTAAATCTACTTTAGCAGAAGTGTCTGAAGAGTTGTCTACAAATGAAGATATACTACTTACTGAAGCAAGTAGTGGAAAAAGCAAATCTTCAGCTTGTCGGAGAAAGCGAGAATTCATTCCGGATGAAAAGAAAGATGCTATGTATTGGGAGAAAAGGCGGAAAAATAATGAAGCTGCCAAAAGATCTCGTGAAAAACGACGGCTGAATGACCTTGTCTTAGAGAACAAACTAATTGCACTGGGAGAGGAGAATGCCACTTTGAAGGCGGAGCTACTTTCATTGAAGCTAAAGTTTGGTTTAATTAGTTCTGCAGCCTATGCCCAAGAGATACAGAAACTCAGTAGCTCAACAACTGTGTATTTCCAAGACTATCAAAGTTCCAAACCAAATATTAACTCATTTGTAGATGAACATGAACCATCTGTAGTTGGTAGCAGTTGTATTTCTGTCATTAAGCATTCTCCTCAAAGCTCTATGTCAGATATGTCTGAAATGTCATCAGTAGAGCATGCTCAAGCAAGTTGTATACAGAGCAACTGCAGAAGTCCTGAAAATAAGTTTCAGATTATAAAACAGGAGCCCATGGAATTGGAGAGAGAGCCAAGAGATGACAGAGGTTCATACAAAGCATCCATATATCCAAACTACGTGGGAACTACCTTCAACATGTACTCACATTCTCCTCCTCTCTTGCAAGTTAATAGGTCCTCCAGTAATTCCCCTAGAACTTCAGAAACTGATGATGGAGTTGTTGGAAAGTCATCTGATGGAGAAGATGAGCAGCAGGTTCCTAAGGGTCCAATCCATTCTCCAGTTGAACATAAAAATGTTCATGCAACAGTTAAAGTTCCAGAAGTGAATTCTTCTGCTTTGCCTCACAAGCTTCGAATTAAAGCCAAAGCCATGCAAGTTAAAGTGGAAGCGATGGATAATGACTATGATGCCACACAGAAATTGTCATCGCCTATTGATATGTCCTCAAAAAGACATTTTGAGCTTGAAAAACATGGTGCACAGAACTTGGTGCATTCTTCTCACACTCCTTTCTCAGTTCAGGTGACAAACATCCAAGACTGGTCGCTCAAACCAGAACTCTGGCATCAAAAAGAACTCAATGTAAAAATTCAGAATGGTTGCAAAACTGGAGTTGAAATAAAAGACAATGTCTACAATGTCTCGGAGTCTGAGAATCTGTATCTGAAGCAGGGCATAGCAAACTTATCTGCAGAGGTTGCTTCACTTAAAAGACTTATAACTACACAACAAATTTCTGCATCAGACTCTGGTTAAGTTACTACTGAGTAAAGGCTTATTGTTTAAAAAGATGTCATTTGCAGTAGATAAATGTTTTGTATTATACTGAATTTTCACTGGACTTGTGATGTCATTTCACTGTAATGTTCACATAACATCTGATTGGTGTCTTTTTGTGCACAAATTATTATGAAGACTAGGTTGTGTTATGATCACTATGCCTTGTGTATAGTCAAGTAGCCTGTACAAAGGCTGTATATAGTGAACTTTTCTTTTTGTTGTTCTACTATAAAGTGTGTAAGTTACCAGTTATAATAAAATATTGGTGACAAACACAGGACATCTACTCTAGTTGATTAAACTTGTAAATAAGTTGTTAATTAAAAAAAAAAAGGCTTTTTCTTACACTGTGCTCAACTTCACTTACATGTTTGGTTTTTACAGCTTAACTTAACCAAATTACAGTTTACAACATATGTAAACGTTCTGGCCACTTTTTTCTGTAACAATTTTTTTTTTTTTTTAGACAAGAACAGAAACAAAGTGGATACTTATAAATGAAACAGTAACAGTTCATAGCCTTAGCCTTCTTTATATTATTTGTTAATGTAAATTAACCAAAAATCACATGGAATCTAACCCATTAATTCTAAAAGCAACAATCTTTTTTTCACCTCCTTTCTCAAATGAGAATATTTTGAATGGTTTATTGTGACAAACCGTTTTTTTCAATATTATAATGATGTTTTAGATGATATTAGCTATATTGTATTTGTGCATCTTTTAAGTTCTTCAAAGCCTTGCACTAATAAAGTTAGATGCCACCATCTTTGTCAGAGGGTTGTTTGTGTGTGCAGGGAGTGCAGGCATAGAAAAGAATATGCACAGATGCTTTTACACAGCTTTATCCATTTTGAATTCCATGGTTCTTTTTACAACAGAGCATGAGCCATGTTCACGTGAAGGATAAGTTTTCTGGATCTGTGGACTCTGTGCTCTATAAGGCAGATATCTACACCGGGGGCAGGCAACAGCAATAGCAGAATCATTAGAAGATCATTTGCTATTGTAGATCCATTCTGGGATATAATGCAAGAGTAAAGTGAAACTTGCCACCAATTTGGCTTCAGTTTCAACATCTTAATTAAACTGGAATACCTTGGCTTAGTACAGGGCATTTTGCAATAATTTCTTATGTAAAATAGTACACGGAGAACTGTACAACTCTGATACTAAAGTTTATGCAGATGATGAGTTCTTCTCTTGATGACTTTAGTGTTCTTCTTTGAGAAGAAACACTGAACCATGGATAGTAGGATTGCATTATACACCCTGTGTTTTGGCTTTCCAAAGCCTTTACTTACAGATTAAAAGTGAGTTATGAATGCAACATAAATTTGGTAGAAGTGCTTTTCATGCTAATTCCACCTTCTTTTAAAGTACCAATAAATCAGACTAACAAATAAACACTTCCTGAAAAGGCTTTTTACTACTTGCCATGCTGTATAATAGAATCTTACCATAGACTTAAAATACTAATTAATAGTAGTGGTTTTTAAATTCATACTTGACTTGAGTGAGAGAAATTTTGTCAATTTTTTGGGGATATGAAAAGGAGACTTGAGTTACTCCTGATAGCTCTGAAGCTTGGTCCAGCAGTCAAGGCAATGGCAAAACTCTCTGATGTCCGCAAGGCCAGGATTTGATGCTGTTATCTTTTTAGAAGCTGATGATTCACGGTCATGTTCTGGGTGGACCTTGTTACAGACATCACTGATACTTTCTGAGTTTTTTTGAGCCTTCTAACTGCTGTGCTGTATTTGTGGCATTCAGAGCTGATAAACTGTTATTCTTTTTTCATGCCTTAATAATACGATAGACCCCATAGATGGGTTCTGTATGTATTTGGTAATTAACATAGATGACATTTCAATGTTACTGAAAATAAGCTCAGGATTACTGCATGAAATGTAAAAATTTGCATTGAATGATGGGGATATGAAACATGAGGCAGTGGTTGCTACTGGCTCTTTGCTTGCTAAAGTATCTTCTGTAAGCAACAACAAAATTCTCTAAGTATTTTGCATATTATTTATCACATGTAATGTGTTCAAAGAGAGGACTTAAAACTCTCAGTGTTGCCATCTGTGTAAGCCTAAAACTTGTTTTTTTTTTTTTCCATTTCTTGTTACAGTTGTTTGTCATTATGGAAGAATGTTGTCCTCCTTCTAGCTCATTATATATTTTGTGTATCTGTTTTGTGCAATTAATACTTAACAGTGATGATGTAGTTAATTTGTTGAAGGATGTCATTGCAAGAAAGTTATAGCATGGAGCTTAGGAGCACAATCAGATGTTATTTATACACCCTTTATACCTTAGTGTTATGCTTCATTTGAAGAAACAAATAAATAATTTGTCTTTTGTTGAAAACCAAAACTAATCACAACACGGTTTTTTATTACATTCATTGCGTCTGTCCAACACGTGTTAGCAGGTGTTTTTTCTCCAGTTCTGCAGCGGATGACAGAGATCTTATACTGAAGTTACTACTTCTGTGGCCAGAATTCAGAATAGCTTGCATGGGCTGAAAATAGAGCATGGGTGGTACATACAAGGTCAGAATCTTGGCTACAGTTTGTCTAGATAAATCTCATCTGAGGCAAGTGTGGTATAGTCAGCCTATTCATGAAAGCCCTCATCATCTGCACTGATTTTTAGCCTGCTTTTCTTCAGCATGTAGCATCAAGGAAGAGCCTTGAGTAGGGGGAGGGAAAGAACACAGTGAGATCCTGGCCTCCAGCTTTCGGCTGGCACTTGTGAGCAGAGGAGCTGGAGAATCAAGTGGCTCTGCGCTACTGAGTCAGTCTCTAAGAAAGCGGTATCTTTGGCTGATCTACTAATCACTCCATTGGAAGTTCAAAGGTTTGTTGGAGCATGAAATGGGCTTTACCTAAGTTGGATATATAGTGGTATCACATCCTGTTAGGTTATAAAAGCTCTTTTAAGCTTAGTGATTAGCTGAGAAAACATAAAAACATGCTGAAAGTAGAATCTTTCCCACACAAACAGATTATTAGAAAGCTGAAAAATGACTGTAAAGTGTGCCTTCACTTAGGAATATTAAAGAAAATCATGCATACGAAATGGAAACTATAGAGAATTATCAGTATGAATTACTTATTTTTGATGCAAACATAGGAACTAATCATGCTAGATAAGTTTGGCTAGTCCTGAATCTTGCCTGTGACAATAATATAAATGTCTTCATTGAAAGTTTTAAAAGCGAATGCTAAATAACTGTTGATTAACAAGGTAAGTTTTTTTTCCTAGTAATACCAACTGGTGGTTAATCAACACTATCAGTTATGAGAGTCAGCTCCTCTGTTACATCTGCCTAATTTTATTTAAAAAAACACAATATATTCTCGTGTTCCACCAGCACCTACATTTTCGTAGGTAGAAGGATTAAATGTGGATGTACCCATACCTACATCAGTCCTATACATCATGGTTTTCTGAATCTCTTGAATCTTCTGCCTTCATTAAATGGAAGGCAGCTGGAGGCCATTGTGCAGATGGAAAGCTATGATATAATCACCGTCATGGAAGTGTGGTGGAGTGACACACAGCTGGAGTGGTATGGCTACCAAGTTTTCAAAAAGGCAGGAAAGGCGGTGGTGTGGCCATCTGTTAAGAAAAAATGTGAATGTCTGGAAAGTAATGATGTTGATGACAGAGTTGAGAGCTTATGGGTCAGAATCAAGAGGAAGGACAATAAGACATACATTATTCTGGGAGTCTGCTACAGGTCACCCAACCAGGATGAAGAAGTAGGTAAGATACTTTAATAGATAGTTGGGTGAGATCTCACAATCTCTGCCCTTTGTTCTCTTGGGGGACTTCAACTTCCCGGACATCTGCTGGATTTATAACAGCAGAAAGAGAACAGTATAGGAGGTTCCTTGGAGTGTGTGAGGATAACTTCCTGACACAGATGGTGAGGGAGCCAACAAGGGGAAGCAAACTTCTGGACCTGTGGTTTGTTAACAGAGAAGATCTTGTTGGGGATGTAAATGTTGGAGGATGTCTGTGGCAAAGTGATCATGAAATGATAGATTTTTTAATCCTTGTTAAAGAGAGGAGTCAGCAGAACTGCCACCTTGGACTTCTGGAGAGTACACTTCTGTCTCTTTCAGACCATAGTTGAGAGAGTCCCTTAGGAGGTAGTTCTAGAGGTCTTGGGAGCCCAGGAAGGCTGGGAATACTTGAAGGAAGTAATTTTAAAGGTGCAAGAGCTGACCATCTCCAAGTCATGAGAGATGAGCTGATAGGGAAGGAGACTGATCTGGTGGAACGGAGAGCTTCGGCTGGAATTCAGGAACAAAAGGAAAGTTTATGTTCTTAGGGAGAGGTTGCAACCAACTTGTGAGGATTACGAACATGCAGTGAAGCTTTGCAGGGAGAAAATTAGTAAGGCCAAAGCTCAACTGAACTTGATCACTAAGGTGAAAGACTACAATAAATATGTCTATAAATTTTAACAGCAAGAGGAAGGCCAGGGAGAATCTTGATCTGTTGGACGCAGAGAGAACACAATGACCAAGGATCAGGATAAGGCTGAGGTACTTAATAGAATCATAGAATGGAATCAGAGAATTGTTCTAAGATCTTCAAGTCCAACCACAGCCTAACCATATTACCCTAACAACCCTTTGCTAAATCATGTCCCTGAGCACCACATCCAGTTTTTAAACACATCCAGGGATGGTGACTCAACCACCTCTCTGGGGAGCCAGTGCTTAACAACCTTTCCTGTAAAGAAGGTTTTCCTGATATCCAACCTAAACTTCCCCTGGCAGATCTTAAGGCCATTTCCCCTTGTCGGTGCCCTATTTGCCTCTGTCTTTAATAGTAAGATAGTTGTTCCCTGGGCACACCGTCCCTTGTGCTGGAAGAGAAGGGTGGGGAACAGAATAGGCCCAGCATTTTCCACGATGACATGCTTTTGGACCTGCTCTGAAAGCTAGACACTCACAAGTGTATGGGGCCAGATGGATTGCACCCTAGAGTGCTGAGGGAGTTAATGGATGTGGTTGCCAAAACACCCTCCATCATCCTTCGACAGCCCTGGCTAACTGGGAATGTCCCGGTGGACTGGAGACTGGAAAATATGATACTGATCTTCAGAGATGGCCAGAAAGATGATCCTGGTATCTACCAATCAGTCTCAGCTCCATGCCAGGGAAGGTCATGGAACGGATAATCTCAGAGGCCATTACTAATCAACCAGGGGATCAGGCCCAGTCAGTCAGTATGGGTTTATGAATGGTAGATCCTGCTTGACAAACTTGATTTAGTCCTATGACAAAGTTACCAACTTAGTGGATGAAGGTAAGGCTGTTGATGTGATCTGCCTGGACTCCAGTAAAGCCTTTTTCACTGTCCCCCACATTCTGTGGAGAAGCTGGCTGCCCATGGTTTGGATGGGCGTATGTTCCACCAGGTGAAACACTGGCTGGATGGTGAGCCCAAAGAACTGTGGTCAATGGAGTTTAATCCAGTTGGTGGCCAGCCATGAGTGGTGTCCTCCAGAGCTCAGTACTAGGGCCACTCCTATTTAACATCTTTATCAATGATCTTGATGAGAGGATTTAATGCACTCTCAGTAAGTTTCAAGACAACACCAAGTTGGGAGGGAGTGTTGATAGGGGGTGTAGAAGGGCACTACAGAGGGACCTGGATATACTGCATCGATGGGCCAAGGTAAACTCTATGAGTTTCAATAAGGCCAAGTGTCGGGTCCTGCATTTTAGTCACAACAACCCCAGGCAACCTTACAGGCTTGGGAAGGAGTGGCTGGAAAGCTGCCTGATGGAAAGGGACCTTGGTGTACTGATGGACAGTCAGCTGAACATGAGCCAGCAGTGTGCCCAGGTGGCCAAGAAGGCCAATGGCATTCTGGCTTATATCAGGAATGGTGTGGTGAGCAGGAATAGGGACGTAATCCTCCCCCTGTGCTTGGCACTGGGGAGGCCTCACCTTGTGTACTGTGTTCAGTTTTGGGCACCTCAGTACAGAAATGACATTGAGGTACTGGTGCAGGTCCAAAGAAGGGCAACAAGGCTTGTGAAGGGAATATGCCCTACAAGGAATGACTGAAGGAGCTGGGGCTGTTTAGTCTGGGGAAGAGGAAGCTGAGGGGAGACCTTATTACTCTCTTTCAATATCTGAAAGGTGCTTACAGCAAGAGGATGAGGGGAAATGGCCTCAAGTTGTGCCAGGGTAAGTTCAGGTTGGATATCAGGAAAAACCTCTTTACAGAAAGGGTGGTTAAGCCCTGGGATAGGTCTCCATGGTGGTGGTTGAGTCACCGTCTCTGGATGTGTTTAAAAACTGTTTGGATGTGGTGCTCAAGGACATCTGGTGGATGGTTATTAGAGTTAGGGTAGTATGATTAGGCTGTGGTTGCACTTGATGATCTTGAACATATTTTCCAACCTGAGCAATTCTATTATTCTATTCTATTACTCACTAAAACTTAAATAGGACAATGATGTACTTAAATTTTGTGCATAGCTAAATATTCATTTATTCATGAATAACTGGTAACTCCATATTTATCTCCATTTGTTGTGTGGGTATTTTCATTATGACCCTTATGCTCATGTGAGTAGTTTATGAGACTACATTTATTTTCTGTAGAAGTTAACAGAAATATAAAATTGCATCATAAACACATTTATGAAGTTTTATTAGAATACTAACTTCTAAAAAATCTTTTCTATTATTTGCTACTATATAGATTGGTTTTGAAAGTAGGCTATGTACAAGGAATTCAACAGAAAATCCACAGAGAATCCAATTAATGTGGCCCTTATTAATACCATATTGTTTTCAAAATACTTCTACACTTCATTGCTCAATACAAGCTTTGTAATTACAAGAATACAACAAAACAATTTTTGGTATTTATTGCATAAGAACGAGCAGCACATACTGTTCCATTGCAGTGCCAAGTTGACAGTTAAAAATACTAGGCCAAATCCTAAGGCTTTTAGTGAAGTGTCATATTCTGCTTTTCTTACTCTAGCAAACTTTCATGTGTGCAATAAGAGATGAGTAATGTTACCAACACATAATCTTTACTCATGGCACAGACTCATGCTGATTTTCATATCTCTAAGGCTAGCTCTCTCGTGACATAATGGTGATAGGTGAGTCACTTCACTTATACCACTGGAATTAAGGAGGACTTACTCACGTGTGAAAGAAAAGGCTGCCAGATACTCAACTTTTATGTATTCAATAACAGCTCAACAGGACTCAGTAAATTATGAGCAAAAGCTTAGAGCAGAGAACTAGACTTTATTTGCTTCAAGGAGAAAGTATTAGAAGATGTTTGGTCTCAGGACTCCAATAGCAGCAGGAACACATACATTGAGATGAAAAAGCTTGTAGTGATCTTCAAGGTTCTGGGAAAGATATATGGCCATCTAACTCTATCAATGTTTGGGTACCATGGTCAATATTTCCTCCTCCTGCTCTTTTTCCTACATCCAAATGTATACACAACCTAAATTGTCAGGCAGTTCTTAACACTTCTCCATGCTACTCAGATTTTTGGATGTGCAAATGTCTGAAAGGGCATCTGTGTAAATAACTTAGATATGTTAAAGTTAAATCTGCCCTGCTAACTGTATGTGCCAGACTTTGCATCCGTTTTATCTATATTTCTCTGCTGTGATACTGTACATGTTTCCTTCTAACAATTTGGACCTCCAAAAAATACTCTTAAGTCTTACTTACAAAAACACTGAGTATGTATTTCACTGATTTCCTTGGAGTTTGTGTTAAGCAACCCTGAATGTTAGGATGTTGACAGTCTGTATATCAGAAAGTACCAAAGCATAACGCTGTATCCTATAAAATAGCTGAAAAGGTGATAAGAAGTACTGGGAATCATTGTAGCAGAGCACAGCATTCCTCTCTCTGGGCCCTGTTCCCATTAAGGATTTAGAAATATCAGAGGGAGTCTAGAGAAGAACAAAAGTGAAATAATGAACTGTCAAGGGCTAACCCATGAAGTAGAAGCAATAGTAGAAGCAGTCAGCAATATACACATCAATAGCCCATATACTTGCCAGTGTATATACATAAACTATTTAGTTCCCATTCTCAGAAGAGGCTTAAGGATACATGTTTTTTAAAACAGTCTCATAGTTAAAAATGTGAACGTGCAAATGTAAAAACATATTTGTGTAAACAAAGCTACATTGGACAAGAGACAGTGACAGGGAACATGTGGTGTATGAATACTGTAGGCAGCTGGAAGGAATTTCTTATATTTTCTCATTTTCCGTAAGAATAACAACTTTACTTTAAAGAAGCTCTTCAGCTTCTTTTCACAAGGAATGTCTATAATAGTGAAAAACAATAGAAACATTTTAGAAAAAACAAACTGCTGATTAAAAGGTACTGTCAATAGTGATGGAAGGGAGAAATAGGTTGTGCCCTAATTTACACCAATTTCTCGAACAACTACAAATTTCACTATAAATCATAGTAAGACAGGAAGATACAAAAATGAAAAATAATGGTGTGTATATTATTGGTAGGCAGGTGTGAAATCTTTAAAATAGTGAGGATGCAGAATGTAACAGGGAATGCCATATCAGAATCTACAATAGATACAAAATGTCTGTGGCTCATGACCAGCCTTGATGTGTTAAACAATGGCATGACCGATTTTACAAAAAGTCAGCTGCCTTTCAGAGGATTTCTTTGTACATAGGAAGTGACATAATGAGTTTGAGTAGTAAGAAAAACCTGAGAGCCTGCTGGAACCATTTTATCACCGATCTATTACAATCTGTCTGTATGGATGACAGTTGCAAATCTGATTCTTTCACTCAGTAGCTTGCTTCAGCACAAGTTTGCAGAGGTTGTTGGTTGTTATTTTTCTTCTGATATCCTGCTCACATAAAATTCATGAGATAATGCTTCTTAAGAAAGAGACTATTTCTGCTTATGTGTGGTGCAAGAGATTACAGAGAGATTCCACAGACTATAAGCCAGGGTCTTCTCCGCCTGCACAGTGTGTCTGGAAGTGGACTTTTGTCCTAAAAGAGCATTGGGGTGTATCATAGCAACCAAAACATAAACCTAAAATACGCTACTGCTGCACAGAGCAATTACTTTCATATTCCTCAATTGCTGACTAAGACGTTCATTTACATGGGCAGATCTCAGAAAGCTTCCTTCAGGAACAGTAGTGATTCCATCCACTGCAATTAGATCAGATTCCAGATGCTCAAACTTTCCATAAGCTGCTGAAGTGATCTCCTAGAATAAGGAAATTGCAAGGTCATTAGTTCAGTCCCATGACAAACACATTACTAAAATCTCACATTACGCCAGGCCAGTTCTGGAGATGGGGAGGAGAAAGTGGAAGACAGGAAGAAGGAAGGGAAGAGGGAAGTGAATTTCTTAACATTGATGAGATCCCCCTCAGCCTCTTCTTCATGCTGAGCTGTCCTAGCAATCTCCACCATTCAACACAGGAGATGCTCCAGTCCCCTCCTCATCTCTGTGGCCCTTTGCTGGACTCTTTCCAGTATGTCAACACCTCTCTTGTAGTGGGGAGCTTGTATATGGATGCAGCCCTCCAAGTTTGGCTTCAGCAATGCTGAGGAAGGGGAAAGACCACTTCTCTTGACCTGCTGGCCATACTTTGCCTAATGCAGTCCAGAATACTGTTGCCCTTCTCAGTGACAAGAGTGCACTGCTGACTCATGTTCAGTTTGGTTCTCACCAGGACCCCCAGATTCACTTCTGTGGAGACGCTTTCCAGCTGGGTGGCTCCCAGTATGTCCTTGTGCCTGGGGCTGTTTCTCCCCAGGTGTGGGACTCTGCGTATTTGAAGGATTTAAATTAGTTTGAATATTATGGCTTATTCATGTATAAACAAGATGTCTTCTATCTATATTTTTTTCACAAGTCCTGTAAAATGATCTAATTTCAATTCCACTGTGGCTCTTCAATTACAATTTGGCATTTCTTTTTTCTGGCAACATTTTACTTACATCTACAACAGATGAAGGAAATTAAATTCAGTCTTCAGTAAGGACTTCTTGTTATGGAAGAATCTTTTTGTGCAAAGTAACAGAGACACTGGCAATGGGAAGAATATAAAAAGGCAAAGCAACGACAGCCAGGACATTCTTGGTTGTGTAACTGTAGTTTGATAGCTCAGGTCATGCTTGTTGTTTATTGTAGAAGTCTTTCTTTTCAGAGCATGGTGTAATAACTGGTTTTCAGTATTATTTTCCTAGATTGTCAATCTCAGCTTTGTTAAACATTTTTTCTACTGCATTTGAAAATACTTTGTTCTGAAAACTAGTTAATTGTTGCAAGTACTTTATAGGAAAAAGAAACAACTACCCCCTTCAAAAAACTTTGGTTGCCACTTAAAGCCTTTAAACAAGGAAGCAAAATGTTTTCCTTAGAAAGGTAAGAAAGGATTGGATCACAAGACAGTGTTCAGTTAAGAAAAAAGCACACACCTTCTTCTTCAAGTATCCTTGAGTCAGTTGAAGCTAAAATACCCACAGTGCAGTTATCTGTGTATGGGAAATGGTGATTTATCCTGAATTGCAGCAGATTTTCTTATTTCAGTATCATTCAAGACCATTCATGGCTATTAAATCACTTAGATAAAGAGAAAAATAGAAATTAAACTGTAGATACCAATAGTTTTTATTTAAATTCAAGGATGACTGAAAGTCCAAGAACAGTCTGTAAAGAGATTACTGAATCTGAGCTATGAGAAGAGAGAAAAGTTACTGGAATATAAAGTGTTTTTCTTGGAAATGATACAGTGTACATGTTTTCCTATCTATTTATAACATGTAATATGAACCAAGCACATTTTTTCTGTGCAACATGCTAAGCACTGCATGAGTTTTGAGTACACATGTGATGGTGAAATAGATTCAAAAGCTACTGTTACATACTGACACAATTTTCTTTCAAAACTTGCCAAAAGCTCTTAGGATAATAATGGTAATTAACAAACAGGTTTGTATAACGGGTTTTGAACCTGAGCTGAAAAGAAAATATTTTGCATATGGTGCTGAGTAATTTTTGTAATGCTTATATATCTGTAGCACTGAAAGCTGGTTTTTCGCACTTTCATCCAGAGTATAGTGTCTGTTCAAAACTTCTACTAAATTTATGCCTTAGTACACTTCTGAAGCATTCACTATAGAAATGGGAGTTCTGCTCATCTGTGACCATTTTACCACTCAAAGATTATGGGAAAGAACATTAAAATGGATCAAAGAGCAACAGAACACACAATGATATTAAAAGAATTGCCCCCAGTGTAGCTGAGGTGTAGATTAAGTACAGCATCAAGCAGAAAGTAAACACACAATCATAGAAAAAATCTTACATTAGAGGAAAAGATTTCTTTGGTTCTTCTTACAAGAAACACTGCTAAGTGGCAACTCAACTTCTCACAAGAACTTTTATACAAACTTTGTACTTAACATTTGTAGCTTATCCCATCAAGCAGAAAGTACAACCACAAGCAGAATGAGTGAAACATTTCAGTTTGTACAACAAATGCCACTTGAAAATGGGCTTTGCTTTTAATTTAGAATATTGTAAACACATCAGGAAAAACTAGTTTTGATCATTTGCCAAAGATTGCACAAGTATCTAGAGTAATAAATAGCCTTCTGCAGCAGGAAGTCTACTGTATATTTTATGTGCTCCTACAATTTTTAAGAGAAAGTCTCATTCCTTCTGTTTCACAGATGTTTCTAGTGAAAAAGAAAACTAGATAAAGTAGCATGTATTATTATCAAAAACATTTCAATCATCAGCTAAAGATTTATGGAATATTGAGAGTACATTATAAACAAAAGTACATTTTAATTAGAGGGTTCTGATCACAGATAAGTCTTTCAGATCCCAGGTTAAAGTCATGCCTTACTGAAAATATGATATACAGTTAAGAAAATAATCACAGGTTTTATCATCTCATTATTTTCATTGTGCAAATTACAAAGTAAGGCATAAGCTGCTAGCAAAACCAACTGGTCTAGTTTTCTAAGCCATTATTAAAGCATGTGGATCCAACCTAAGAATGTAGAATGTACCACATGCTTTGTCTCGTGCTGTATTGATTACCACTGTGATATGCAGAACTTTCAGGATCTTGTTTGGTAAATTTTGCCTTGGACTCTCTCTTTTGTATACAAAATGTCACAAGAAGGAAGCAAGCCCAAATACCCTCAATGCTTTTAATGCATGGCAAAAGCTTTCTTACTTGCATTCCCTTAACATACAACTTGAAGGGCTGATAGAAGTATGGAACAAGCAGTAGTAGTTCCAAAGATTTCTAGTATTAACTCTCTCTCTCTCTCTCTCTCTCTCAAAAAAAAAAAAAAAAAAAAAAAAAATTGCATGAGGTTGCATGTTAAATCAGGGAATGTATATTGGAACTGAAGTGATTTGATGTTCTTCATTTGGATTTTACAAGAGAAAGATGCTCTGTAGTTAAAAGAGACAAAATTTGATGTGACTTTAGGGAAGGTACAGAATGGTGTGAAGATTACTCAGCAAATTCCTACAAAGTGTTGGTAATAATTTTTTGAAGAAGAGAGTGACATATGGTAATATTGAAAGTTTTTAAAAATTTGATTCTAACCCATGAGTTTGAGAAATTTGACAATTCTGAGTGTGTGAATGACAGAGCTGACCACTTTTATAAAAAGATGACATGCAAACAGCTCTGACTTTTTTTCAGACATCAGGACAACAAGTAAGAGGAGTAAAATATTAAGAAGAACTGGCAAGGCAATGATACTAAGAATGCAAAGTAGAAGATGGGGAATGCAGGAAGTAAGCAATTTGCTTAATGATGGAATTTGCTTAGTGGAAACTAAATTCAGTTATGTAAGTTATGTAAGCATGTATTTGAGGTAGAAAATGAGTTATATTTCAACAGGAACAAGAAGGGCATATGCACAACAGCAGTAAATGACTGAGAAGGAAATTTCTGTTCTGCTGCAGGATAGAAAGGATGTGTTAGTGATAGATAACAGAGAAAGTTTAAGAGTTTAACGTTTTGGGATTATCATTCTCTAACAACATTAACATAAGCACATGGCCAAGACAGTACCAAAACAGAACAGAAACACTTCTGTGAGCTGGATGCACTCAACTTGGCAGAGTTGAAGAATTTCAGCCTTGGATTCTAAGATTTTTTTCTTTTTTTTCTTACTGTCATCCAAAGCTATCACTTATATTACTGCATCAATAATTCTTGAGAACTGGGACAATGACATGGAGAAAAAATATATATGTATTTCTCTTTAAAAAACAGGAGGGGGAAACAAAAATTTTGTGTTAATCTGCTTTCTTGCAAAATTCTGGAATAAATGAATACACTTTTTGTAAATGTTTGAAGATCAGTGAACAAACAAGGAACAAAAACAGGAATTCACCACGAACATACCAAGCTATCTTACTCTGTTACATGGGGATGGGCCTTGGGGAAGGGAAGAAGAAATTGACAATGTGCATCCTGTAAGGGTCTTCTCTCTGACATCAGAGATGCACAGTAGGCTAGAAAAATGTGATCAACATGAAATGAGGCAGCAGAAATGATACTTGTGGTGGGCTGGATGTTTTTGCTGTTAAACAAAAGTTAGAGCAAATGGGATTTTGCAGGAACCTGTGCCTAGTTTCACCTATCAGATATTTCCATCAAAGCTATAAAAATGTTGAATTTGTGTGGCCAGCAAGTTGAGGGTAGTTATTCCACCCCTCTACTCTGCACTGGTAAGGCCTTACATGGAGTACCGCGTTCAAATGCGGAGTCCTCAGTACAGGAGAGATACAGACCCGCTGGAGCATGCCAAGAGGAAAGCCATGAAAATGATCCATGGAATGGAACACCTCTCACAGGAGGACAGGCTGAGAGAGCTGGGGCTGTTCAGCCTGGGGAAGAAAAGGCTCCAGGGAAACATGATAGCAGTATTTCAGTATCTAAATGGGAGCTACAAGAAAGAAAGGGACAGACTCATTAGCAGGGGACAGATTCATTAGCAGAGGACAGCACCATTAGCATGGTGATAGAACAAGGAGAAATGGTTTCAAACTAAAAGGGGAGGTTTAGGTTGGATATAAGGAAAAAAATTTTTTCAGTGAGGGTGGTAACGCACTGGAATAATTTTCCCAGAGAAGTGGTGGGAGTTCTGTCCCTAGAGACATTCAGGCCAGGCTTGACCAGGCTCTGAGCAGTCTGAACTAGCTGTGCATGCCCCTGTTCATTACAGGGGAGTTGGACTAGATGACTTTTAAACATTCCTTCCAACTCTAAGGATTCTATGATTCTGTGATTCTTTTTATGGACACTTTCAAATCAACATTAAGCAAAATTGAAAGAATGGGAGAGAACTCATTACAGGGACATGAAAAGATGGTTATCAAATTGAGGATCAAAAGATTAGAAAAAAGGAGGTTGATTAAATGAAAATAAGACAAGGAAGGGAACACAGAAGATCTTCAAGTACATAAAATATAGTTAGAATAAGATACTGATTTAGGAGGGATGAGAATTAAGAAGCTTAAACAGCAACAATAAAAATTAGTACTGTACATTCAGAAAAACACAGGAAAGGTTAAGAAGCTATTTTCAAAGTGTACAAAATCTCCACTGTTGGAAATTTAAGAGAAGCTTAGACAATGATCTGCTAGTTTGTTATTTTCCTGGAAAAGGGGACAAATAATCCATCCATGAAGCTCAGGTAGCTCACCTTTGTGCACTTCTGTAATCTGTCTCAGTCCCACTTACTCATCTCCTTAGCAAATGTCCTCTTCTTTAGAAGTCACTGTATATAAAAATCAGCCAGTATTTGAATATACTTGGGAATAATGCTGATAAGGTCAATGTCCTGTGAGTACTATCAAAGAATCAATGCTTGGATAAACATCAAGGAACTCCCGAACTATGCAAACCATGTATTCTTTTTTTTCCACTAACAGAAATCTGAAACAGTACAGATTCAGCCATATGAGAATTGGCCATTGACAATACCATAGCAAAGTAGATTTGCTGCAGAAGTCATGGGACCATGACCCATGATGAGGGAGCCGCTTTCCAACTCCTGACTAAGAAGGTGTTAGAGAGTTGTGTTGTGATTTCCAGTCTGGCTTTCACTATAGATGTTAATGTTTCAGACATATATTATTTTTATACCCCTCTCCCTTCCATTTCATCAAATCTTTTATTTACTACATCTTATCACCACAGTTACAAATAAAAGCTTGCAGAATGAAGTTTTACTGGATGATGTTTTATTGTCTAGCACATAAAATTCACTCTGGGTCTTTCTTCAGCCACTGACAAAAACTTACTGTTCCCTAATAATGCATGAAAATGTCAGGCAGTGGTTTAGATACTTCTGTTCCATGAGTGTTTTCTGAAGTACCACTCTATTTAAAAACTACATGTCTATAATTGTCACACTTCTTGAAGGTGTTATTTCACTTATAAATTATTTTCATTATCTTTTGGAGTTGTTGTCTTGACCTATATCAGATTCCTACCTAATTAATACTTTATTACCTCATCAATTTCTTTTTGAAATATCAAGTTATTACTACTATTATTTTATTGCATGACACTAAGTATAATATTACTAAGGAGACCCAAATCTCTTATGAAAGAACTTTATCTCACTGGACAAAAATCTGCATTTGTATCTAACTAGGAACTTGATTTAGCTCAAAAATGTAGACAAACAGAAAAAAAATGGCCACACATTTGAGAGCTATAAGAGGTGTTACTTCACATTTATAATGCAAAAAAGTCACACAACAAAGGTTTTTGAAACTTGTTAGCTAGAGTACTAGTAAAAGAAATACGTAAAAATTACTTTTGGAAAAAGTAATTCTTAAGAAAATTCATTTGACTACTCACTTTTTTCTCTGAGACTAGTTTTCCTATTTGATTTCAGACAATGAATCATAGACACTACAGTTGAAAAGATCCACTTACTTGAACTGCGTGTATAAAACACTAATGCATGAGAATGTATTTTTCAATATTTTCCAGCATAATCTAAAAATTCTCTCTAGCTAATATATTTCTAGTTCATATTGTAGTATAAGACTTGCTTGTTTTCCGTGATGCGGTTTAAATATAACTTTTTTTTACTGATGGTACCATTTACCACTGTAAAATAGATCTGACTAGACTTAATAGCATTATTTTCCTTGTAGTTACTACATCTGTCACTCATTTTCTGTTACCTGATCCACAAGGAGCATGGCTTTCTCAGGGTAAGGAACTGGAACTTTCTAAAAAGAAGAAACTTTTGGGTACTCAGATTAAAGCAGTTAAAATACTGGTTAGTTTCAAATGCAGGGGATTGGTGCTGCATTGTTTCTTCCTAGTAACAAAGCTTATGAAAAAATACATTCAATTTAGCATGAAGATAGAGGCAGCAGAAGATATAGTCAGAATTCTCATTAAAATAAGAAAAAACAAAGTAAGTTTTTTTCAGGATAAAATAGGGTGAAATTCTGTCTCTAATAAGGCCAGTAACCATTGAGCTCAGTAGGACAAGGATTTTACTGTGTTTATTTTGAAACACATTCAAAACACCTTTAAGTGTAAATTCACCTGAAGATATAGCAGAGATCTTCCACTTTGTCAGAGAGCTGAATGAACAAAAATATTATCTTTGAGAATTGACCAAGAATCACTCAGCTCCAGCTACCTGCTTTAATATAAAATTCATATATAGCTGTGCTTTTTTTTCTTTCTTTCCATATGTCTGTTTTTCGTGGGTTCACCCACCACCTCCTCTCCTCTCCTCTCCTCTCCTCTCCTCTCCTCTCCTCTCCTCTCCTCTCCTCTCCTCTCCTCTCCTCTCCTCTCCTCTCCTCTCCTCTCCTCTCCTCTCCTCTCCTCTCCTCTCCTCTCCTCTCCTCTCCTCTCCTCTCCTCTCCTCTCCTCTCCTCTCCTCTCCTCTCCTCTTCTGTCCTCTCCTCCTTTCTTTCCCCAAAGTTCTGTTTTGTTTCCCATTTGCCAAGCAAAAAGTATTGCTTACTTTGGAAACATTTGGAAACCTCTGAGTGAATAAAACAAAATAATTTGGTAGTATTATAGCATAATAGAAAGTTTACCCAGCAATGTTCAGGCATAACTGGGGAATTGAATCTGAGCATGCTATGAAACCATTTAAGGAAAAAAAATGCATTTGTAAATGCATATCACTTTACTTTTGTAATTTGTCATTAGGAAGAAAAAAACAAATATGTAGGTCAGAAGTGAAAGTTTAATTTTACAGGAAGTCCTTTCCTGTACTTCTACCAATTAATAGAACAGAAAATTGCAGATCTTACAATCTCTTTTGGTATTTTTCTTGGCAGAGACAAAAAAATATCCACTCCACTGCACTAAAAGTCTTGCAGTTGCTGAGATCATATGGCATTTATTTCTTTCTATTTGACCTCATGGGAACCCTGTTACATATGATTCTGGTAAACAAGATTTTCTTAGAGAAACAGACTAAAGGGAAGAACAAAATCATCTACCCATTTCCTGGGAAATTTTACAAATCTTTTATGAAGGACAAGCTCAGCATTACAGAGAATTAATTGATTTTACACCTTATTCCTTAAAAAAGCTTCCATGACATGAGTTTGGATAGCTTAAGTAGAGACTCTAATTTTCCTTCTTTTCTTTCTTCCACCTTTGGTGTCTCTTACCACCTCAAAGCAAGGGATTTTTCCCTCATTTATCTTTAAGGTCTGGCTAACTTTCCCAGTGAGACATGACCCATTCTGACTCATACGATGTAACTCACGTTACTTTGGAGAATTTTGTGCAGCCATATGAACAACTTGTTAATTTAGGACAGCTTATTGCTCCACTGATGGGGGAAAAAAAGCAGCTATGTATGGTGTTAGCATTTTGCTTTATTTGTTAAATTAACAATATACAAATATAGCTTTAAAAGTTGTTTTAAAAAAAGCAGAGAAAAAAATCATAAATAATTGCACAAATTTAATTCCTGCTATGGCACTGCTTCAGTAGTATCACGTGGCACCACTTTTATATGGAACATACCTGTCTTTTCATGCAGACCACTTCTAAGCTGTCAGCCCTCCAAGATGGAATTACTGTAACTTATCCAGTTCACAGGACTTCTCACAGAAAGTGAAAAGTTAGAACTTGACATTTTTGTGCTGCCACTGAGAAAGTGTAATTCTCTGTAGCTAGGCATGAAGATGACACATAATGCTAGCTAGCAATTTTTTTTCCAAGACAGTGCATTTCCTGCAAGGGCGATCTTAGGACTGGGGCACTCTAGTTCAAACTTATCCAAAGCCTGAGGCAGGCATTCAGTGCAACAAATTTAGCCTGAATAGCTACATTTATTGCAATTGTAAATCGATTTATGTTGTGGGTGGGTGAACAAATTTAATCTGCATCTGACTGTAATATGAAATAGTTTTTTGCTTTTGCCCTTCAGATATGGAAAAAAGAAACAATGGTGGGTCTGGAGTGAATAGCTCTCTGCTGAAGGCAGCCTCCAAGCAGTTAAACGAGTCTAATCTATTCTGCATCCCACACACAGAAATCCTTCTACATTTAATGAAGTGCCGACTGAAATAAGTTTATGCCTGCCTTCCAATTAGATACTAATAAGCTAATCTCAGGAAGTATAAATCCTTTCTTATTACGGATATGGAATAGGTAAGCTAAAAGCAATCCCTGAGAGCTCAACTTTACAATCTTGTCAAGATTTTATTTTTATTAAAAGAAAAAGCTTTATTTTTAACATCCTGTCCCAAACCATACTTTTTTAAGTCAGTGAGACCATTGATTTCAATGGGTTTTGGAGTAGGGTTTTAGATGTGCAGCTGTTGCTAAAACAGGGTGCATATTCAAATATTTTTACAAATTTAACGAGAAGAGGTTTATAAATAATCTTGTACAACAGCCTAACCCAGCAGACTGAACAAAAGACAAGGAGATATCTATTCCTTTTTCTTAGATCTCCTAGGTCATATGTCAGCAATGGGTTTCCACCTGCTCTGGTCTAGCTGTACATTCCAGCTACATTCCTGTGTCCTTGTATAGGTAACATCTGTGCATACTCCATTTGTCCCTCTGCCCATCTTTCATTAAATATGGTGTTATGAACCATCTTTCATGTAAGCACAGTGGCATTTGTTACTCCATAAAAGTGTTACATTTGCTAATATTCTCAGTCAAAAAAAGATAACTTCACTCCTGTTTTTTTTTTTTCAGAAAGTGAGCTGAGTAACATGATGACATGGGATACCTGTCTTTTGCTGCTTTTCTGTCTACAGATGCTGTGAGAAAAGTTTGAGTCTTAAGAATGGGATATTCAAAAAGCATGATGGTGGCAAATATTCTAAGCCACCCAGTGGGAAATGCTCAGGACAACTGTATCTTTTTTTATGTTTATCCTTTTCATAAAGCTCTCTAGTATTGTAATTACAAAAGTAAATGCCTTCCTATGTAGTGGGACTTTCACAAATACTTTTGTAAGCTTGCAGTACTGCTTCACTTCCTTCTTTTCTGGATAAAATACTCTGTCTTAAATAGAATCATAGGCTCACAGTACAATCTGGGATGGAAGGAATCTTTAAAATCATCCATTTCCAAAGTCCTGCCATGAGCAGGGTTGCCACATTAGATCAGGCTGCTCAGAACCCCATCCAACTTGGCCTTGAATGCCTCCAGGGATGGGGCATCCAGAGCTTCTCTGGGTAGCCTGTGCCAGTGCATCATTACTGTTTGAGTAAAAAATTTCTTCATAACTTCTAACCTAAATCACTCCTCTTTGAGTGAAATCATTCCCCCTTGTCCTATCACTATCAGCCCATGTAAACAGCTCATCCATCTCCCGTTCATTATTTCCCTTTACTTACTGGAAGGCTGCAATGAGGTCTCCCTAGAGCCTTCTCCAAGCTGAACAAGCCCAGCTCCCTCAGCATTTCTTCATAGGAGAGGTGCTCCAGCCCTCTGATCATTTTCTTTGCTGTCCTCTGGTCCCGCTCCTACATCTCCACATCTTTTTCCTGCTGGGGGCCCTAGGCCTACATGCAATGCTCCAGATGAGGCCTTGCAACGGCAGAGTAGCAGGTGACAATCACCTCCCTTTCCCTATTGGCCACTCCTCTTCTAATGCAGCCCAGGATGCTGTTGGCCTTTGGGCTGCAAAAGCACAATGCTGTCTTGCATAAATTTTTTTCCTCCACTAAGGACCTCCATGTTCTTCTCTGCAAGACTCCTCTCAAGGAGCTCTTCTCTCAGTCTGCACTCATATCTGAGATTGCTGCGCAACACTTTGTCCTTTGCTTTATTGAGCCTTCAGTTCACATGGACCCATTTAAAAGCCATTTGGATTGCACTCCTTCCTTCTCTTGTTTCAACTGCAACACTGTCATCAGCAGACTTGCTGAGGATTCTATTACCCTTGTTTCTAGCTTTATATTAATAACAGCATAACAGCTGTTTACATCTTACACAGGTAATGGAAAGGTAGCTCACTTGGTGCCACTGAGCATTTTGTAAGCACATTTTTTTCTCCTAGATTCACTGTTTCTGACTAATCTGGTGGACCACAACATACATGTAGTAACATGTGTGAGTTTTACACTAAAAATGACTAAAGAGATGAAAAATCTGATCTCAGCAAAAGGTTGTTTTGTGAACATGACAGTCCTTTGAATAAATCTTTAAACAGTACTTAATTATTAATTATTAATTATTAATTAACTGTCCCAGTAATTATTATAGGCTATGTGTATCACCTCTTAATAAAAGTTTATTCTCCTACTCTCTTCATTAAGAAAATCTTTTTTTCATCTTGTTCACTGTTGTGGCCATTTGTGTCCTGTTTTGGTAGATAAGATAGTTTCAGAGCTTAGAAAGTCTCATTTTATGACACACTTCTGTATGTTTTTTACACACAGTCCTAAAAACATTTATGTTTCTGTAGTTGAAAGAGAAAAAAATTCAGGATTTTCTTCCAACAGATTTAAATAATAAATTGCCTTACTGTTTGTACATCCTTTCTCCTTTATGCTTTTACCAGCACTTGGCTACTTGTACAATGGTTTCTGTCTTCTCAAGCCCTGTTTTATTTTTATATTTGATCCTCTTATGAAGTTCTAACTGAATTTGCCGCACCAGAGATTTCTACAGCAACAAGCAGATGTTTGAAACATAAAATTATGATGAATCAACAGAAGATTAAGTAACAGGAAAACAAATATATCAGTAAGCAAGACTTTATTAAAGCACAACTGTGTTCAGTTTAAAAGGCAGAGAAAGGAATACAAATGCCAAATACACTTACATTTTTTAGTATTACATTCCTCTGTAATAGTCCGAACATTCTGGTTATTTATTTCAGATGTTTACAATATTTGATGTAACATTTATGGCACTCAGACTTTGACAAAAGTTTCAGATGTTCTTTCGACTTGCTCATACATATCTAACGTAAGATGGTTTTTGTGACTACATGCAGTAGTAAATGAGCTTAGCAGAGGCAGCAGGCTCTCAGCACCTCTGAAAAATCACACTGAGAGCATTTCACATTGCATTTTGAAAAACTAGCTGTTGGAACTGTTGGGAAGTATGGCTGTACAATTATTTGTTTTAGAATGCCATTTATGTTAAGAAATGCCATTGGCTTAATGTATTAAGAGTCATAAAATCCATTTTTAAAAAAATACTTTCAGTCTAGCACAATCTAATTCATATAACAACAAAAATATATGTAAAAAAAAAATCTGTGACATTCTCTTAAGTTGAATTCTGTTATTATGATGTCTTAATTACAACACAGACAAATGCATGTGCATTTCTGTTAGGCCAATTTCTATTGCACCCTTTGTAGCTTTAGAGGCTACTGGTTTGCATTAGAAGACTGATAAGGACTTCATCCCAAAGTCAAAGCAGATCCTGGTAATTTCTTCAGAGGTTCCATCTTTTTCCCACCCCATAAAGTGGTCATACAGCGACAGAGGACCTAGATTCTGTGGTGATATCCAGGCTACAAAGAAAATACAAAAGCTTTATTCTAAAGAAACCGCAGTATTCCTTCATGCTCTTCTGCAGTGGTTACTGGAAAGACTATCCAATTTATTTCTGTTTTCTCATGATGCAGGAATCCCATCTATTATGGAATGCCGTCTTTGAGCTTCACTGGCAGACAGTGTAGGGTGAGGGAAGAGGAGGATGCCAAGGATACTTCTTATCAGTTGCAAGAAATAGCAATCTTGACATGATGACTGGATACATGGATTAAGAATAACACCATGTACCCTGCCACCACACTTTATGATAATAAGGTTGTGTTGATGGTTTACTAGCTTTTCTTTGAACATCTTTGGAACTTCTTCCTGCAAGCAGTTTTAAAATATTGTTTCAGAACATGGAAACACTGCATTCCTGTTCATACTTTCCACGTATTGCTGGACTGCACGAATCACAGAAAAATGGCAAGTTTAAAGAACTTTACTGAAGGAGCAGACCACAGTCTGAAAGTTTTTTCAGGTATATTGTTGAAAGAGTACAAATAGTACAAAATTTTTCAAGCCATTTCTGTAATAGAAGGTTGCAGACACCATCAGCCTTACATTCTGGCTTAGACTTAAAAACATTTTTTATTAAACATTTTTTATTTTTATTTTCTTAAGTCTTTCACTTTGAGAGGCTGCTCACATACATATGCCTTTCTTACCAGCTGCTGCCAGTGCTGAGAAGAGTCAGTATATTTTTTTCTGCTTAAGAAGTAAAACATTATGAAGCATAAGACAACTGAAATACAGTTTTAACTTTCAGACATACACAAAAAAGATACTCTCCAGAAAATAACTATTGACTGTGATTCTAAAGATAAGTTATTTTTTGTACATTATTTTTCTTGATGCTTAATTTTCACAAATTGCAAAAAATGGCTCTGGGATGACGTTCTAATTCTGGGGATACACAACTATACATCTTTAAAGAACGTTAAGAAATCTGAAATCTGAAAATTGCTGTCTTGGAAACAGGTGTTCGCTGCCATTGGTAAATAGCTCTGTATTTTGTCTGTGCACAGGCAAAAAAAGAAAACAAAAAAACAACAGCCACTTAGTATTTATTTTTCTTTTATTTTCACATGCAGATGCTAGGTTTCATCTTCTTGATCTTACAAGGAAAAATGGCTTATATTGGGAAGTATGAATAGTAAAAGAGTTAAGTGAAAGCAATTTTAACAAAACAGAGTTCTGAGCCTATGTAGATCCCAGTTCATCTGCTCCTGTATCCATGCACAACATAGAATCTTTGCCCATTTAACATTTTGCGCTATCCTGGAAATTAAAGTCATTCTTTAACATTAAAAGAGCTCTTACATGTGAGAGAATAAGCTGAAAATGCTCACTCAGCCTATCAGACTGTCTTAATTGCATTAGCATGCAGAAAGGAAAGAATGTGAGAAAACACATTTATGATTAGAATGTAAAAGATAACCTGTTCTAATGAAACTGTATAAAACATCAAAAAAGCCCCTAGTGCTTTCCCCATATAGTGTAAGAATGAATACGATGCATACAAAGAATGAAATATAGTCACCAGATCTCTGTACAACATACTATGAATCATAAAAGACTAAAAAGGAAAAGCAACGAACACTTTATGTCATAGCACCTTAGCATTTATTTTCAGAGTGATTTGTACATGTGGCATATTTTTCAAGCAGCAACTATGCAGCTTTTTGCAAAAAGGTAAACAATATCTTAAACTTCGTATGTTATCTACACTCCATCCACATTAAACTCAGTTATTGCCTTTAGGCATAAACCACCTCAGAAAATAAGAAAAAGAAATTTGCGGAACAGAAGGGAAATTTAATTATGCCATTCAGGAACATAATATACAGCTTAAATCCTTGCCTGCTCATGAGCAGTAAGAAAAAACTACATCAGACAGTCTATAAGGCGTTGATAATTTCTCTATAACATTTTCCAATGAGCATAGACGATCAGGTTTCTCTTAGATCCCAGTATGAATTTACATTTCATGGCAAATATACTGTCTTTAAACAATGTAGATATTCTTTTTCCCATTAGAAAAAGCATCACGTCAGGAAACAAATAATATAAATAATATAATATTTTTCACCTCTTGATTGCAGTGATGCTACTAATTTTTATTTCAGTGAAATGTCCATCACTACTTCAAATTCAATTAAAAAAAAAAATGTTTTTCAGATGATTTTCATGTGTATTTCATCAAATGTTGTTAGTTTGAAGGAAAATCTCACCAGTAAGTTAGTAAATCTTTGTTGTCCTTATCTGAGCTAACACTGAGCTCTGTTTCTAGATACCACGGATACCATGGAGTAGGTCAAGTTGGTCCACCATCTCTTTAGCAGGGGCTCACATAGCTTTTTACTGCATATAAAAATCGGGAAATCCACTTTTTACAAGAGTTTCCTATCAACCTTCCTAAAGTAAACATAAATTACACTAGCGTGGTTCTAGCTTGCTTTCTGTGCTTCAAGTTAAGCTTTCACTTGAATGCTGTAAGAGCTTGTACTCTGCTGCCAAAGCAAAGACCCTCTAAGATGCAGTTAACGGTTGTGCCAGTCTTTGAGTTCCTCAAAAGTATATAAAGTGAAAGATGAGTATGGCTTCATATAGAGGCTCACCTAGAAGCCTGGAGAAAATACATGATTTTAACAGTACTTACACATAGCTGAAAATGGTACATTCACCACAAGAAAAGTTTCTAGTGATGCTCTGGTTGTAGTTTGCCTGCATGCATCAGTTAGTTAATGAAGTAAGCAAATGTCTGTTCTGCTGAGCTACAGTAAAATTGAAAGTTTTTACTTTTCCTTTTTTTGTGAAACGGAGACATATTTAAAGACATACAAATAGCTCAATTTTTAGGAATCTCTGCTTATGTAAATTCTGTTTCCACTATCTCTGCTTGTATTCAGCCTTATAGAAATAAATATTTTTTTTTTTTTCATGTTCTTTGAGGATAAGCTGTGTGCCCTGTCCTAGAAAACATTCTGAACATTTTCTTTATAAAATATCCGCCAAATTGTGTTGCAAGTACCTAAGGCCTTTCTTAGGCTCTGATCTGCCTACAACAGAAAGCATTTAAAAAAATTAAAAATCAAGACTGGAAATGCTGTGAAGTATGCTAACTGGGCAACATAATAAACAGTAAAATTCTGTCATTAAAAGAAAATAAGTGAAAATTAGAAGAGAAAAAATCTCCTCGTAGGAGATGTATATAACCTTCATAATGCAACTTAGAAGACAGGTAGCTTATAGATTGCACTCTGAAATATCAAGTGATTTTACAGAGACAATTAATTTACAACATGCAAGAAAAACATATGATTTACCTTGAAAAGCATGCATCAGTGACCTGCTTTTCTCTTAAAACATATTATTTTCACTCTTGCAACGCAACACTCTCAACCCAGGGAAAATGAAACTATTTGTTACACCTTATCTATACACAAAGTGTAAGAAAATCAAAGACACTTGCAACTAGCCCAGATTCTTTTTCCTCCACCCTTTTCCTGCTTTACTAAATATATTATTTGTCCTTTTTCATTGATACCTGTAAGCTTGCATATTAATATAAATACACGTGCAATTATTTCTTCTGTCTCATTTCAAATAATCTATTATTATTCTTAATAATAGCAAATGCCTAACTGAACATGCACAACTACTTTCCCATTCCATGTTCTTAGGTATCTAATTTAGATCTGAAGTTTAGAGGCCACATTCTTTCATATTTTATCTAACATATCATATCATATCTAACATATCTTTTATTAAATGAGAGAATCATGGTAGAAGGCCTGCACTGAAGTGTGAGGAATTACAATTGGAAGAAACTTCTCACTGCTAACAATGCAGGCAGTTTTCCAGTTTCAGGACCTGTATGCTGTTTTCAAATAAAAGCTGTGTGTGAAGCTAAAAAGGGGCTGCATATTTTCCCCTTCAGTCCCTGCTGCACACTGTGTGAACCCACAACCTGATGTGAATGGGTTTTCCAAGGAAATTCCAAATACAAAATAGAGAGGAGGACCATCTAGGTTTTTTGTTTGTTTGTTTGTTTGTTTTTCTCCTAGATTAGCCTATGACTGAGGACCATATTACAAGTATAATAGCTGAACGCAGTGAATTGCTGATCTCTATTTATATTGATCCCATGTTCATTCATGTGAACATTGCTTCTCTGGACATAAGAGATGCTGAGTCAAGATTCACAGATTTTTTGCTCTATCTATTTTACCCTTCACCAAGCACCAATATTTGGATTTCTGTGTAAAGAAGTGAACAAGTCACCAAGCAATGTCATATGTAATTAGGTAGCTACTTAACAGTTTTCATTTTGTTGCTCTATTTTTTTTTTCTTATTAGTATATATGATTTACATAACAATCTGCATATCAGTATTCTCCCTCTGTAACTAAATGTGCTTTCTATGTCCTACTTAGACTTTAGAGCTGTTTTGCTGGAACAAGCTACAGGGTAAAAAAAAAAAAGGGAACCAAAATGTGGAAAATTTTTCTTCCATCCAAGAGGCATTCCATCATGCTTGAATGGCAGTGCAATGGGAGAAACTGAATATACAGTATTGCCAAATGTACTGTATTACTTTACTACCACAATAAAACATATTTATGTATCATGCAGTTTTATGCATTAATACAGAGACAAGTTTAAAGAACAGAATGACTGTGGCAGCCATCTTTGTGTCTGCTGCTGCTAGTAATTTGTATTTGTTTGATTTGTTTAAAAAACATTTACTTGGTGGAGTGCAAAAACTCTTTAGGAGGTTTTTTTTTTTTTTTTTTTAATGTTACAATGGTAGCTATACTGTATTACTAATTTTCTTTACAATTCTGTTTTCAAAAAATGCTGTAGAGGCCATTGGAAATTAGATGTCTATCTGAATGTAATTATGCTCTGGCAGTGCAGACATGAGATACTGCAGAAAAAAGTCAGTAAAAGTTAAATATTTTTTTTATCGTATGCTAAAAAAAAAGAATAATAAAATAGTAAAAATGTAAAAGAACATGGTACTTAGAAAATTATTCGAGTTCTAATAATGATTGTGGGTGTTTGTACACCAGATATGAGGCTGTTAGGCATGATTTCATATGCTGTCCTCTCTTCAAGAAATCACTTCTGAGACCTTATGCCAAGTAGTCTGGGAACCACTGCACATAACAGCTGAGCAGAGAAAACGCATCTGCCTTTGGCTTCAAAGCAGTATGATCGTAAGGCAGTGAGTCCAGTTCTGTTTTTACTGTCTTTTTATCTTATCTGGTGTCTTTCAGAATAGTGCTGCCTCCTTGCTTCCACAGACATAACTGGGTACTATCTTTCAGAATTTATTCTCATAAAAATATAATGTTCCTCAACTCCAAACGAAGCTTCCAGGATAGTCATTCACTATTTCTTCGTGTCCTTTGTGTACTGCCAGCAGAAGTGGAACAGGATGCTAATCACAAGCTACATTCCTGTTTAAATAGTAAAACATAATCAATGGAAGGTGATAGTCTGTTTTCCCTTCGTTTGTCCTTCACAGCATTCTGCCAGAATAAACAGGTCATTATCTTCAGACTTCCCTCTCTCCAGAAGGAAGGCAGTGGAGGCCCTGCTAAGTAACCTGGCACAGAAGGAATGCAGAAGCGGGTGAGCACAAGTGACAGCTGGGGCCTCCCCATCTTGCTTTCCCCTCAGGAACGCCAACTTCAACAACTCATAAGGATGAAAGGGATGCCCAAGGGCTTGTATTCAGTTCTCAAGTTCCCTCAGTGCCACATGCACGTGATTACCGCAAACCTCCAGAGACAGTGACGCCACCGCTCTCCGGTGCCTCGCCACTCCCGAGAAGAAAGCTTCCTAACACCCAACCTCAGCGCAGGAAGCCAAACTTCTCAGCTTCAGGAGAATCGTTACTGCCAAGCACCGCAGCTCAGGTCGGAGTCCGTGGCACCCCAGACCCACGCGGCCGAGACTCCAACAGCCCCTGGGCACGCGAAACCGCGCGAGCCCCCGCGAGGAGCGCGGTCCTCGCGCCTCGGCGGCGGCAGAGGGGCGGGAGCTGGCGGCGTCCCTTGCGTGGAGCCGCTGGTCACGTGGGTTCGGGAGCGAGGCTGGCGGCTGAGGGGCGCAGGCGGCAGCATGGCGGCGGCGCTGGGCGGCTTGGGCCTCTTGTACGGCCGGTTCAGGCTAGCTGCCGCGGTCGCTGCCACCTCCTCCGCCCTCGGCCCCCGGGCTCCGGTGCGAGGAGGCGCCGCCGCTTTCCCCTCAGCCGGGAGGGGCTACGGATCGGAGGCGAAGGAAGAGGAGGAGCTGCGAGTGCGGTACCTGGATGAAGAGCACAAAGGTAACGGGGAAAGCGCTGGCCGCTCCTCTGCGCGGCCCTGCCGGCCCGGCCCGCGGCGCCCGGGCCTGTGAGCTGGGGTTACCCTACGCGCCACCGAGGGCGGGTGGGAGGCGCCACACGGCGTGCTGCCGGCGGCGGGCGGCGGATCCAGCTCAGCCTCTTCGCGCCCGTACTGCGGGGCCGCAGTTACTTGCAGGAGTGGGTCAGCAGCCCTGCCTGCTTTAATCAGAATGCTCTCCTGGGTGTGTGTCTCATCTGCTAGCCACTTTGCTGGCAGAAAATGAAGTTTAGGGGTCATCTGCTACAGTTAGCATCCCACACCTGCTGTGTGCTTGTTTGTATGGGCAGACAGGGATAGAGAAGTTCTATCCACGTTTTCTTGTATGCAGCACTATTCAGTGACGTATGTGTTTCTTTAGGTGGATAGTAGGTCTTGGAATGATCATGTGTTGAGATGTGAGATTCAGTTTATAACTTTCAAAACATCAACTCAGATATGTTAAACTTGGCACCGTTTTGAGCACGCATTTTTGAGTAGAGCATTTATATATATTTATATATTTGTATATGTAATACTTTCGATTTTATCTTAAGGGTTAGAGGATCCGTTTTTTAAGAGTCAGTAAGATTAATGATGTAATCTCATCCTGAAATCCACTTCTTATTGTTCTGTTCCCAAGAGTTCCTTAAATACAATACTTATTTACTCCTATTTTTTCAACCAACTGAGGAACTGAGAACTGGTTCTAAACATATGCCTTAATTTTAAACTTATTTTAAATTGAAGTGGAGGTGGGACAGGAGCAAAGAAGGCTTGGTTGGAAGGTATTTTTTCTTGTGTTATTTCTATGCATTATTCTTTCTGTGACGCTAGTGCACACCATCCTCCTCTCCCCATGTGACAAGTTAATCTGTGTGAGTTTACAGTATGTAATATCTGTGCTCCATTAGGATACTAATGCCATTTAAACCCCAGTGGTTTTTGTCACTAATCTCTTAACAAACCATTTCCTTCTCTAGCAGTTTCTTCCGGGTCTTTCCAAGTGAGACCTCAGCACCATTGCCCCTTCATATTCTTTCACTTCATACTGCATATGGGGGCAGACCCTGTCTCTCTGACTGCCTTTCAAGACATACACATGTTTATTTGTGCTGTTTTTCTGTTTTTGTATATACCTGCTCTTTCTGAGTTGCTTGGAGGAAGATGTATTGTTCTCAGTGCTGCATGGGGAAGCAGGAAAACTGACCTCACATAGAGGTGCAAATCCTCTAGCACCTGAAGCATCATTCAGGCAAAGTAACAAACTGCTCTGCTCCATAACACTTTCACGTGACTCATATACCACACGTTTTGGGAAGCTGTTAAACATATATTGAAATGAGACTATATTTGAAAGGGCAAATTATTGAATTTTTTTATTTGAGACAAAAGAATACAAAAGATTTAATTTGAATGTGTTTGTAGAATGTTTGTGTATTCTGAACAACTTGTAAATCACATTACCTTTAGTATCAGTACAGATAAATATGGGTGCATTATTATTTTTTAATTAGATACATGTTTTTTTTTTTTTGTAATTGTATTTGATTATCGCTTCAAGGTCTGAAATTTATTAAAATTATTGACATTTCAGAACTTCTAGCCAAGTTGCATTAGCAAACCATTGCAAATTTGGATGTAATGGTTTGGATGTAGGGCTGTTAGTTCAGTGAGTATATGTGAGGCAACATTCTATTATCTATTTATTATTTATTATTATCTATTTATCTATTTATTATTTATTTATTATTTATTATTTATTTATCTATTTATTATTTATTATTATCTATTATCTATTTATTATTTATTATCTAATTATCTATTATTAGAATGTTAATGTACATAAAATGCACAGATCAGTTATGGTCTGCCAGGGGATCAGTTATGGTATAGTTCTTTCAGAGCCTGAAAAATTGGTAGTTAGCTGATAAAAAGGAAAACTTCATGTTTTCTTCTATTTTTAAGTAAAAATGTTTGAGCAGCTGAGATATACTAATTTAATGAGTGTAGGAAGATATGCAGAAGTACTCAGAGATAAAGTAGTAAAGGTGTGTATTTGGGATTTTGGGAATTGTTTAGTTGCTTTTTAAAAACAATGCTCGATACATATCTATATGATTTTACGATAGACGTAAATACTTAATGAAACTACGTTCAATGGAAACAATGAGAATTGTTCATGGTGCACCCACTGCGGGTTCTTGTTTCACTTAAGAAAATGCAATAAATGGAGATAAGCGAAAAGCCAACTTCTCTATTCTTTCTTCTTTCCTCTCTCTCTCATTTCAGATTTTTTTTAGTTATTTAAAAGTACATTTGGATTGATAGTGTGTTTGCATATGTGTAATACTAATAAATTATTTAAGTACTTTTTATTTTTAATTAATCTTTATAGGACAAATTACTAGTATAAATGCAGTCAGGACTTGCAAGTAAATGTGTTACTACTAAATATTGAGCATGAATGTTGTTTTGAAAACCACAAAGTACAAAATAGAGTAGATAAAATCATTAAAGCACAGTTTCCTTAGTACCGAGATAAACTGTATGTAATACAAGATCTAATCATTGTATTTAAATTGATTCACCCTGTTTTGTTTAACGTAAAAAGAAATATGATCTCTCACAGCAGTTTTAAATAATGATAGCATATGAATTTTGCTGTCTCTCTTGAAGTACAAGAACCTTTTAATATGAACTATTTACTCATAAAAATCCCATGTTTAATTACACTGTGAAATGAGGATGCATCTGGGAATTTACAGGTATTCTGAAGCTATCATGCATATATGTAGGTTGCTCTGAAAGTAATTCCCCTTATTTCCATGGAAACTAGAACAGATCTAAAGAGCACAAAGCACTGTTTGATTGAGGAAATTCTTGGCTACAAAACACTGTTTTTCAACATGGTCAAAACAATTAGGTGTGCATTGTCTCCACTGATGAACAAGAGCCTGCATGCTATGTTCTAAGCACCTTCTTTACATTTATCTTTAAAAGTCAGACCAGTTATTCTTGGGGTACTCTACCCCCTGACTTGGAAGTCTGAGATGGGGAGCAGAATAAAGCCCCACAGTCAGAGACCTACGATTCCATCTGGACTGCCACGTGTCCATGGGGCCACATGTGATCCACCTGAGGGAGCTGGCGGATGTGATTGTCAGGCTGCTTTCCATTATCTGTTAGCATTCTTGGTCAACTTGAGAGGTCACACAGAGCTGGAGACTTGCTGATATTACTTCCATCTACAAGAAGGGCTTTAAGGAGGATGCAGGGAACTGCAGGCATGTCAGCCTGACCTTGGTGTCAGAAAATGTTATGGAGCAGATCATCTTGAGTGAGATCACACAGTATGTGCATGACAGCCAGGGGATCAGGCCCAGACAGCGTGGGTTTGTGAGAGGCAGGTGTTGCTTGACCAGCCTCATCTCCTATGATCCTATTGACCTCCTCACCTCCTGGTGGATGAGGGAAAGGCTGTTGACACAGTCTATCTAGACTTCTATTATGTTTCAGCCCAGTTTGGCCTAGCTCCATGATGGAATGAAGGGACCCACAGACCCATGCCCTAGGAAGGGGGGAAAGGTGAAAAAGGTAGGGAGGTGGGCCTCAATGAAGAAAAGAGTAGAAATGAGCTAATGAGAAAGCTTAATTTACTAAATACAATAAGAGAAATGTGAGATGATAAAATATAATACAATTGGAATTGAAGCTAATAAATCAAATAAAATGAGAGAAAGGGAGTTTTGAAACCGAAGTCGTTACTCTAATACTGTAGGCAAGATGACCAGGGAGCATGGAGAGCAAAGAGAGCAAGAGGCAGTCTTGTGACCCCCAGTCAGTTTTATCTTTCCCCCCAAATGGAAAACAGAAGAATGAAGTCTTCTGGGAGTTGCAGTTCTGTTCTGAGCCAAGAGGCGATCTGCAGAACTCTTCAACTCCCAGTACACTATATGATGTTGTGATGTGGAATACTGATCAAAAATCATAAAACTGTGACAGACTTCAGCAGAGCCTTTGACACTGTCTCCCACAGTATTCTCCTAGAGAAGGTGGCAGCCCCTGGCTTGGAGAAGTACACTCTTTGCTGGATAAAGAACTGCGTGGAGGCCAGTCCCAGAGTGTGATGGTGAAGGAGTTAAATCCAGCTGGTGACTGGTCATGAGCGGTGTTCATGAGGAGTCAGTACTGGGTCTTATCCTGTTTAATATCTTTATTGATGATTTGGACAGAGGGATTTAGTGCACCCTCAGCAAGTTTGTAGGTGACACCAAGTTGGGACAAAGTGTTGATCTGCCTGGGGGTAAGAAGGCCCTTCAGAGGGATCTGGGCTGAGACCAAAGTGATGAAGTTCAACAAGACCAAGTGCCAGATCCTGCACTTTGGTCACAACAACCCCAGGCAATGCTACAGGCCTGGGGAGGAGTTGCTGGAAGACTGTATAGATGAAACGGATCTGGGGATATTGGTGGCTGCTCAGCTGAACGTGGGCCACCAGTGTTCCCAGGTGGCCAAGAAGACCATTGGCATCCTGGCTTGTATCAGAAATCGTGCTGTCAGCAGGAATGGGAAGTGTCCCTCTGTACTCAGCACTGGTAGTCTATAACTCAAGTACTGTGTTAAGTTTTGGTCCCTTCACTGTAAGAAAGACTTGAGGTCCTGGAGCATGTCCAGAGAAGAGCAATGGAGCTGGTGAGAGATCTGGAGCATGTGTCTGTTTCATAGTATGTTTGGATCTGAGAGACAGGATGTCTCAGGAAGGGAGGCAAGCAAACTACGCACTCAGAGCAGCACAGAGGGTTATGAATTTTATTTCACATGCACACACAGAGGCATCTATTTTAGATTATCTCAGTGGCAAGCACAAACTCCATAAGCAGGTGTTACTTACTTACCTTTGAGAGTCAGGTGAATTGCTGAGTGGGAGAAAGAGAAGGAACATGCCTGTACTAGATTCAAGAGGAGGTGTCAGAAGGGTGTCTTCTTCTTCAAGGCATACTTTTCCTCTCCCTTGAATCCACCACAGCCTCCCTCCTGCTTTTGTTCTCTCCAGGGTATACAGCGTTTTTTTCTACTTGCACGCTGCATCTGCATGGCCAGCATGTGATGCAGAGCTCAAGTGGAACACCTGCTTGCAAAACAAGGTCAACTAGCAAGGTCAGCTTCCTCCCAAAACAAGATAAGTGGCTTTATGTGCAAATGCTGCTTTCCTCAAAACTGTCATGCAGCGCATAGTTGTAGTCACACAGTCATCTAGTTATGCTCTCTGTCAGAATACTTTGTTCCAAATCAAGATCATTCTTTGGCCGGGACCTTTTGGTTCCTAGATGCAGCGTTTTTTGAAGAACATCTGAGGGAACTTGAATTGTTTAGTGTAGAGAAGAGGAGGTTCAGGGGAGACTTCATAGCTCTCTACGGCTGCCTGAAAGGAGACTGTGGTGGAATGGGGGTTAGCCTCTTCTCCTGCAAATCTAGTGATAGGATGAGAGGTAATAGCCTCAAGTTCTCACAGGGGAGATTCAGGCTGGATGTTAGGAGGAATTTCTTTTCTGAGAGAGTAGTCAGGTGTTGAAACAGCCTGCCCAGGGAGGTGGTTGAGTCATCAGCTCTGGAGGTAGTAAGGAAGTGTGTAGATGTGGTACTAAGGGACATGCTTTAGTATGGAAATGTTATTGGTAAGTAGACATTTGAACTGGATGATGTTGGAGGTCTTTTCCAAGCTTCATGATCATGTGATTCTATGATTTGTAAACATCTGCACTAGTGGAGGTAACCCATTGTCACTACTCCTGAAATGCACCACCCACCACCTCACTGAGCTCACATCAACTGTTTGGACATTTGTTCAGCGTACATTGATAAATGTCAATAGGTGTTTTGTTTTGTTTTTTCCCCCATGGAGGAATTCAGTGACATGCCCTTGCCTTATACGCACTTCCGTGTCAGGTGCCGCTTTGTCAGATTGCACCTATGGTGCCGTCTGTCAGATGGCAACAAAATGTAATGGAGTAATAGTAGGAAGGTTCAACCTGTTCAGTCATACCACCAACATCTGCTTCTAGTATTGTGGGCCAACATAATGAAATACGATGCATTACTTTTGGAAGAATTCTTGTATGTATGAATGTGTATCCTTTTTTCACTAAAATACGATTTTGCTGTTTATTTTCATGTGACTTAATTATAACTTTCTTTTTAACATTGAAAATTATGTCTCAGTTCTGGTAGGAAGAGTAGCATTCATTGTGTATTTGCTTTACCCTCTGCTGGGAGAGGACGCACCAGGTGGAGCTGCTTTGAACCAGTTTGGGATCACACAAGAAACGTAGAAGTCACAATTTGGTAATAAAGAAGGAATCACCCCTTTCTGAGGAATCAGGACTTCCCAAACACTTCAAATGAAGCAGTCTCCAAATAGAGATGCTTCTCTTGTGATTGCCAGCCCTTAAATCAGGTTGGGGAGAGGTGTGTGACCCCTTGCGGTTGCTCAGATAAATTGCTTCCACCTGTGTGCTCCCAGGTCTGGCTACGCCCCTTTACCAGCTGCTCAATCACTGGTTCATGCCATGACCTAATAGTTCCCATGCATTCCAGCAGCTGAGAAATAATACGAACTGTCCATGACTACTTATATAGCATTGGTAGTCATCTTAGTCCTTTGGAAAATCTAGCTAATAGAGTGAAATTTGATTGTTAATATATGTGAAGAGTTTTCTGGAGTTATGTGGAAATGACTCCCAGGAAAAAATTCTGAAATTAATACTGCCTTCAGCATTGTCTGAACGGCTGTTCCTTTCTAACGTATCTGCAATTTCCTTGACATTGTAAGGATACTGGAATTCCATTATTATGATGCTTATTATGATTCTGATATTTGTTTCTGAATATGATGATGAGTTTTTACTACTTTTTACAGATAGGTTTTTTGAATATTTTTTTTAAGATATTTGCATGCCCATAGGTGGACACTTCAGGAGGAGTGAACCATGATTATGGTTCAAATGAGAATGAGATTTTTCAAAATACATGCAATCAGCTATTCTGTATTGCTAACAATATTTGTTAAAATGGTTATTGATAATGTTTGTACTTCTTGCTATTTATTTTTTTTTCCCAAGAGGTTTGTTGGGACTCTCCAGTGTTGTATAGTGCCTGATTTGCCCTATTTAGGGCAAATTTATATAACATTCATATACCCATATGACCAGGGATTTAAATTCTTTTGGATATCCAAAACATGGAAGGAAGATCATCTTGAACAGTTTCTTTTAGGATGACATCCAGCAATTAATTCACAGTCTTCAGCAAACTGATGTGGCGAGTTGTACTCCCAGATTTTGGGGACAAGGAGATCTTGGAGTAAGTTAAAGAAGGAAGAAAGTACATTCTTGGGATTAAATTACTCAAATGGAAATAAGTCTATTTTTCTACTTCGATAATATGAGTTTGAGCAAGTACTCAATTGATCTATAGTTCGGTCACTGATTAATATACTGGGAAAACATCCCAAGCCTTACTGCAGTTTTAAAAATAACCAAGGAATTTAAGGATGCCCAGACAATATTGTAATAAAGTGTTAGAACAAAACTGACTCAAATAAGCATTCAGGGAATATCTTTTAATATGCCTCATTTCAATATATGATTGTCTCATGTTAGCCTCATATGCTTTTCTGGTTGCAGTTATTGCTTTACTTTCCCCTCCCCTCCCCCTTATTTAAGAAATGGCTGTCATCTGTATTTACCTCTCACTTATCTGGGAGGGGAGATAGAAGTGATAGGTCTATGACTCGGTGGGATACTTTTAAGACTTAACTGGTGTGATTTGTCTTTAAGAGGCCCTTCTTCATAGGAAAATTACTAAATGTGTTGTAATGTTAATTGGGAATTCATTCTAATATTGATGATGGTAACTAAAGAGTGTTGCTGCTATTGAAAAAACATACTTTTGCTAAGGACCTTATTTTTTAGTTAAAAAAATAGTTTTGAGATGGCAATGTCTTTGCCTTATTCAAACTTCGGATATGCAAGTGTAGCAGCCTTAGAGCTTAAAATCAAAGACAAGTTAACTGGCTTTTTGTCGCTTTAAAACATGGTGCTGATTTTGCTTTATCTATGTGTGTGAAGATACGATGTATTTGAATTTGGAATAATCCTGAAAAACAAGTTGCAACAGCAGAAAAGTGCTGCAGTTGGAAGCATGTAGGAATTCCTGTTTGAATGCTGATTGAGGGTTGTTGCAGTTGTGTTGATGAATTTAGTTTGACTTTGGAGAACAAAGGAATGAAGATTTTCTGGATCAGCCAGGCTCTCCTCTTTCTTGATAAGAATTAATTGAACTTTGGGAGCAAGCAAGAGCAAAGTGTGTTCTCTTACTTGAATTCAGCCATTTTCATCTGAACTTCAGACATGGTAGCTGGTGAATGGAAGGCTTCGTTTTCAAACTGGTAGCTGCAGAAGCAGGAGCTCAGTTTAACAATCTGTGTATGTGTAGGCACTTATATTCAGGAGGAAGGGAAGTGGGATTAAACACTAATAGTTCATCACTTTGAGATGATGTTTCTGTGAAAGAAATAGTATGTGCTGAGAAAACAAGACAGCCTCCTAGGGTGACTAGGAGAACCATAGAGATGGTTCTTGTAGAGCTTGGTGTTGTGGTAGTAAATACACAGGCAAAAACTGAGTTTCTGGTAGATTGATGGCAACACTGTGGGCCTTTTTGTTTGAGATAAAGGGAGCTCCCTTTTTCATTCCTGGTCCCAGTGCTAGTCCATTGCCTTCTTTTCCATTGCCTTCTTTTCCATTGCCTTCTTTTCCATTGCCTTCTTTTCCATTGCCTTCTTTTCCATTGCCTTCTTTTCCATTGCCTTCTTTTCCATTGCCTTCTTTTCCATTGCCTTCTTTTCCATTGCCTGACCTAGCAAGACTGGATTAATTTCTGATGTTTAGAATTCAGGAAATTGTAATACATTCAGGAAATAATTGCTTAAGAGATTATTATCTGGATAGACTTCTTGGGATTTTTCATGCCTGTTAAGCTAAGGAGAAGGAATAAGGACAAGCAAATGGTGCTCCTTGTGTGACACAGATCAATGTATGTTTAATCAGTCATTGAGCCAACTGATCTCTAACTGGACTAAGGGAGTTATAAATACATGATCAAAGCTGTGTAGCCTAGCACTGAGTTTCTGTCTTGACTGAGAGTTTCTGTATATTTATTTTTAAACAGAAGTTCAGATATATTGTTGCTAGCATTCTCTCTGTGTGGCTTCATTTATCTGTATTGGAATTGCTAGTCTTAACTGTGATAGTTCTTCTTGCTTTAAGAAGTTTCTCAAAGCAGGCTATCTAAATATGGAAACAGTGTATTATTTTGCTTGATTACATGTCAGCACTTTGAACGCAAATGTGAAATTTGTGCATGCCTTAGGTAATTTAAGATTTAACCCTTCTGACCACGTAATAGTGTTAGGGCCAGATTTTTACTTCTTAAAATATGTAATTTCTGTTGAACACTGAAATGTTCAACACTGAAAAACCTATGTCCATTTTTTTTATTTCTGAAACTCAGTAGCTAAATGACTACAGTAGTATGTTTCTTTTAGCATTCCTGAAATTGAAATAATTACTTGTGTGGATATTATATATTTTTCTCTATTATAACAGTGATACAATTTTTCTTCCCCTCCAGGAATTGTGGTGCTTGGGTTAAACAGATCTCATGCCAAGAATGCACTTAACAAAAATCTTTTAAAAATGGTAAGTGAAAAGAATAGATTCTAATATGAAGGTGAAATACTGGAATTAAATACTTTTAATAGTGTTTGGTTATTCCCCTTCCTCCTTTTCTCTTTAGATGTCAAAAGCTGTGGATGCTTTGAAATCTGATAAGAAAGTACGAACTGTTATATTCCGAAGTGAAGTCCCAGGGATATTCTGTGCTGGTATGCAAACTTAATTTTCCTGAGAAGTTGGAAATCTGTATCTAATTTTTTGCACACACACAGACACACTTATACAACACACGCACACACTCACACACACACAGATACCTACATGAAAAAAAAAAAAAAGAAAATGGAAGAAGAGAAAGAGACATGAAAAAAAAGCCCAGATTCCAAGGAAACTTGTCTTATGTATATATTCATCTCAGTAGCACACAGTGGTTTTATATGATTTTCCTCAATTGTTAACAAGAACTGAATATCTGTTTTATTCTTTCTGTGTCATAAAGTGTTTCAAAAACTAGCGTGTTATAAAATAATTTAATTGAGCTCTTACAAATTGTTGCATGTACTTCATGTTGAGGATCAAAAACTGCTAATAGCTGTATGGAAAGCTGTATAAAAAACATATCTTAAATCGTTAAAATCAATTTTAAATTAAATAAAATTCATTATGAAATGTAATCTTACTGAGACTGAGCATGAAAAAAACAAAGCATACACACAGCCCAAATATCAAACAGTAAAAATGCCCTATCGAAGTTGTAAGAAAGCGAAAGCTATGAACAGCCATAATCTGGGAACAAGAATTTGAGAATTTGTCAACATATAAAAATCAGTGGAAGCAGACATGCATTTTGTAGATAAATAGTGTCTTTATATTCAGATGTCCAATACAATGCTTTGTTCAAATTGAATCTTAATAAATTTCAAATGGTCAAATAAGTCCATTTCTTCTTTCTAGTATATGAGTAGAACTGTCAGGATAGAGAAGATAAATTCTAAAATTTTATGGTTCTCTGTGGTGTTTAAGCTTACTAACCACACATAACATAATTAATTCAATTTTAAATGCAAAACCTTGTGTCCAGTTTTTACTTGAGTAATGTGTATAAATAATTCTTTTGTAGTTTAAGTTCTTATTGTTATAGTTTTTATAACTATTTTCATTCAGTTGCAGTGTGTTGCTTGTAAGGTTTCCATAAAGAATCATTTTGAAAAAATGGACTAGTCCATACAGCATTTAGTAATACATGTCAAGAATTTGAATATTGGTATGATAATCAACATATTTTATTTAAAAGTTGCATCTTGATTTTGAAAGAAGAAGTTGTAGACATTAGTAACTAACAGTAATCTTCGGGAAAATAAACAGTTAAAAGCTGCCTTTTTTAAACTGAGGAAAAGTGGTGAGTGTTCAGAGGAACACATGCTAATGTGTTTTCAAGTTAGGTGTTAGAAAACTTATGTGAAAATATGTCTATTAGTTGAGTCCTTTAACAATTATTATTTTCAATTTTTTCAACATTCATGAATTTAATGGTAGCTGCAATAGAGGAAATTTGAGATCAGACTAATTTTGAGTGAAGGGAATTCAGGTATCCTATTTAAATAGTATTTATGAAGCTGCATAGTATTCTTAATTGGATGGCTTTGCAGAGCTGTTTTCTTGTTAAGATGTAAAGACTGCTTTATTGTCTGTTTGTCTTGAAAAACAACCTAGAATGTGTTTAGAAAGCTGACTGTGGACAACTTAGCTATTTTGTGGACAACAGCAAGCAGTGAGGTGCTGCCGACACACCAGAGGGATGAGATGCCATCCAGAGGGACGTAGACAAGCTTGAGCGATGGGCTGAGGAGAACCTCATGAGGTTCAGCAAATCCAAGTGCAAGGTCGTCTTCTCTGGAGAGAACTGATGGTGGCATTTCAGTATCTAAATGGGAGCTACAGGAAAAAAGGGGACAGACTCTTTAGCAGGGTCTGTGGTGATAGAACAAAGGGAAATGATTGCAAGCGTAGGAAGTGTAGATTTAAGTTAGATATAAGGAAAAAGTCTTTTTCACTGTTGATGGTGAGGCACTAGAACAGGTTACTCAGAGATGAGGTGGTTGCCCTGTCCCAGGAGGCTTTTAATAGAGGCTAAATCAGACCCTAGGCAACCTGATCTAGCTGTGCATGTCTCTATTCATTGCAGAAGAGTTGGGTGGATGTCCCTTACAACTCTAAGAATTCTGTGATTGTATTATAAGATGCAAGAATGTTTATATGTGGACACAGGAAGGGAAAATAACTGTGAGGAGTGAATAAGAGTAGGACTGGATAGTTAGATCTTAAATCTGGTTTGGAGTCAGAGTATGGAACGATTGTCGTAACTTAACAGAAATAAAAAGTGACAGCTAAGAGGGTAAGTTTGTGAAAGGAAGCTCTTAGGACTAAACTGATAAAATTACGATGTTCCAACAGTGGTAACTGGAATTTAGGGTGAGCTGGAAGATTTGAAACAGAATTTGCCAGTGATAATGATCAGAAAGAGCTCAGTGGCCTTATCGGTTGCTTCTGTAGAAGATGTTAAGAAGTGTATGTAAAGAGAGGGGAAAAAACAGAAAGCATAGAGAATATGGAGAAAACAGATAATGGCTTAGGGAAGTCAGGGAGGGATTGAGGAACATATTGAATCTAGTGAAATATTATTTTGAGAGTCTTTATGTGGAAATTCAGTAGAACAGAAGAAAGTTTTCAAACTTAAGTGTTAAAGGACAGTTTTATTTCAAAATCACTTAATTTCTTTTAAAAATTGAAGGATCATCTTGTGAAATGTCTCATTTGGTTTTGCACTATGGTGCAATTCAGTTAGGCTAAACTCTGAATTTTTGTTTAATTTTTTCTTTATTTCCTCATTTCTTTATTGCGTATGTGGGAATGTATAGTTTTAAAAACACATTTTTTTATGATGATATTTTGGACCACCATCTGGTATTTTACTGACCACAGATTGAGAAACTTTGTCCTAGAGTGTAGTTCCCTTTTATGTGTGGAAAGAAATTAAAGGCCCTTAAATCTTGCCATTCCTCAGCTATCAACAAAAAAATCTATGAAAGCCACAACCCAGATGTCTTGGTTCCTTCGAAGAGCTGGTCCACAAAAGCTCACATCTGACTGATACTTGCTAAATGACAGTGTGGTTAATTAAAAGATTTAAAGTCTGCTGAAGAATAGTGTGGATTTGAGGATGGTTCCAAACTGTGGGATTCTTACATGGTGAACTGAGAGAAAAGAGGAGGAATTCTGTAAAAGACTACAGAGATGTGCCAGCAGTTGTATTCTTTCATTTCTGCTTTCTTGTTCAAGTATTTTGCTTCTCCTGTTCCCTTTGTATCTCCTTTCTAATGCTTTTTACCTTATGGATGCAGGAAGTTCCTCATTAATGCTCTAGCACTGATCAAAAAGGGTATGTAGAAATCAGTGAAGAGCCTATATGCATGTGTTATGATGCATTTTCAAAGAATCATAGAATCCTTAGAGTTGGAAGGGACCTTTAAAGGTCATCTAGGGGTTCTGTGATTCTCTGAAAATGCATCCTAACCCATCTAGCTGGGTTCTTCAGAGGCCTTCTGCTTCTATTCCAGGTTCTCTGGCTGGAGGTCACTTCTTAGCCTTTCTTTGTCTAAAAGTAAACAAATAAAATATTGGCCTTTCTGCAGTGAACATATGGGACTAGTCTTGGTTTACATGCACTTATATTGTATGTCTTCTAGTTCTGCAGCCAAGAAAGCTGAGTGTGCGAGAATTTGTTATTCAGTATTGCTTCACCAAAGAGAACTGCACTAACTAAAATAGAGATTCTGAGATTGATAAATTATTTTCTTTGTGTATACATGAACCAAAGAAGGCTTGAGGGCAGTTTGTAATTGATAGATCTGTGTACTTGTTCCTGGGAGACCTTCTTTCAGAAATCCTTGAGACGTATCAGACATATCAGAATATGGATAGTTAACCTTTTTGTTGTTGTTGCAACTAGCTTTCAAGGTAGCTTGAAAAATTTGGGTATTGGAGCTCTTTAAAAACTGCTTTGATCTAAAACAGTTTAAGTCACTGCAGCTTTACCAATTAGCTCCCCTTTTGGAAATGCAGAAGTAATCTTTCTGCCAACAAAAATTCATTGCTTGAGTCTGTGGTGTGAATAAAGCCAACAGAAGTGGGTTTTTTTGTTTGTTTATTTTGCATAATTTGCGTACATAAAGACTTTCTTTCCAGCACAGCTAAGTTAGTTATATGGTTTGTACTTTACGGCTGACATTTCCAGCTGGTATAGTTTTTCTGGCAGAGCTTTATGAAGTAGACCTGGGAGAGCCAATCTTTGAAAACTTCATTTATGAGTTTTTGTTGTTGACTGAATGAAAATGCAAAGGGGGAAAATAGTGCTGTTAACAACCCTCAAATACTTCACCTACTCTTGCAAGAGTAGCACAGAAGTACAAATGTGGTTAGAGTCTCCTTTTTTTCTTCTTCCCAGTTTCTGCTAAGTAAACAAACAAGAGGACAGTACTTTTCCAGATCATACTTTGGTTCTACAGGCTCCAGCTCATACTCAATTGAGGGTAGAGTTGATGTACTACTCCACAGTTCCCTTCTGAGGACTGAAGTAACATGTGAAAATACTTTAGTGCCTTCTAAATATTTTTGTCACTATAAGCACATTTAATTGCCCTAAGTAAATCCCATCAGAGGTAGATTATAACTAGGTTCTGTCTCTTTTCACTTCAGACTTGAACGCTTAGATTCAAACTGGTGCAAGCTGCTGGTAGACCACTAGGCTCAGTGGCAGGTTGGTCAGCTGTGTGACAACTTTGTCCTGTGAGTGTACTCATAGTAATCTGTTGAGTTTGGAGTTCACAGCTTGTGTTTGCCTGATACTTATTATTTTTCTTCTTAATTTTGTTCTTCATGTTTTCCTGAAACAACTAACAGCTGTCATGATTTCTGGAACACTTAGTTGAACAACTTAGCCAATAAGAAATGCTTGCTCAAATTATGGCTTGGTACTCTAGTTTACAGAGAAAAAAATCCATTAAGAAAAACTGGTTTTAAGTCTTTCTTTTGGAAATTCCTTAATTAGATAACTCCTTGTACTGTTTATCCTGAAGAAACATTGAATTTCAGAAGAAATTGCAATAAGCAGAAATTTTGTCTTGATCTTAAACATGACAGAGCTCTCTTGTCCTAAATGATTATGTATATGATTATAGCCTCATAGTGTAGCTCAGATTAGTATTTAATTGATGTTACTTTTTATATCTTGTCCATATTTACTTGAATCTCATTGCTAATTGTGGAGCAAAGTACTAGCAAACAATATAGCAAACAACAATAATAATAAAAAAATTACATGTAGTTAATGCAGCAGTTGCTTTTACAATACATAGTTACATGCATTAGTTTATGCATTTATGTTTATATTAGTTTATACATTTATTTGTGGAGAAAAAAAAAAAAGAGAATGAGAAGATTTCCAGGAATTTTCTCTATAAGAGTACAAGAAAAAAAGGTCATTTTTTTTATCTCCAAAAAGAAAGATCTGGTATATTACCAAGGCAAATGGACTACCACGGAGAATGATATACAGGACCTGAAGGAATTATCCATGTTAATGTATAATATTTACCTGAACAATGAGATCAAGATCCCAGATAATGTCAAGGGCTCACAACCTACAACTATCATTGTATGCCAACACTGGCAGTAATGGCCAATATAACAAAAAAACAACAATGGGATGAAGCAGCTAGCCTACTTTGAAAACATGAAGAAAATCTCTTCCTCCCTACAGGCCTATGTCTTGGTTGTGGACAAACTGGTTCAGTGGCTTTAAGAGAAAAAAATTTCTCCCTTACCTGTACAAATAATTATTTCAGCTGTTAGAAGTAAGTTTTACTCTGCTTGAGAAAGAGAATATAGTAGATACATGCTACATGCCACCTTGTGGATTTTATCTGCCTAAAAATAATCACAGAACAGGGTTGTTGTAGGAAAATTGCTGCGTCGGTTTCGAATAGGCAGTTCCCCAGGCAGAGTAGATGGTCTGATCTTATTTCTGAGTTTCATAATGAGCCTTTAGATTCACATTCATAAGAAGTGAGTGATGAATAAAATAACAAGAACTAGAGGGGCCCTTCCTTCAGGTAGAGTTGAATTTGTTGGACTGTGTGGATTTGATGGTCTGGCATATCAGAACCAGATGAGTATAATGTTCTAGTGAATACTGGTGCACAGTGTATTGTAATGCTATGAAGCTATAATGGGGCAGAACCGATCTGTATCTCTGGAGAGAGAGGAAGGTCCCCAAGCCTACCTGTATTTGAGGCTGAAGTGAGCCTAACTAGATGGAGTGATGAAAGGACCCCATTACAGCTGGCCCAAAGGTTCCATTGTTGATATGCATTGTCTCAGGAGGGGATGCTTCAGGGACTTAGAAGGGTGCCAGTGGGCTTTTGGTATAGCTGTCTTGGAGGTGGAGGACATTACGCAGCTGTCTACCTTTTTGGTCTCTCAGAAGACCATTCTGTTGTATTTCTAAGGAGAAAAAGCAAGTGTTGATTGCTGCCACAGCTATGCACTGGCTGCAATGTCTCACCAACCAAGACTCCTTGATTCCCATCCGAAAGCTTATTAATTGATTGGAAAGCCAAGGAATAATCAGCAAGACTCACTCAGCCTTTGACAGTCCCATTTGGACATTATGAAAGTGCAGTGCCTAACAGGGAACTATCTTGGTCTGAATGAAGTCAAGCCACTACTGAACACTGCCATGCCAGACATGCTAGTACTTTAAAATGATCTGGAGTTAAAGACAGCCAAGTGGTATGCCACTGTTGTTTTCCTTCTCTTTTGCCTGGTAATGGTTAACTGATGAGCTGTCTTCCTGTGTCTTTCTTTACCCACAATCTTTTCCATCTTATTTTCTCCTTATTTTCTGTTGATGAAAGGATTGAGAGGGTTGTTTGGTGGGCACCTGACAACCAGACAAGTTGACCCACTAGTTAATATGGATTTTTAAAAAGTACAACGTTTTGGCTGTCCTGAGGAACTGATTATATAAAATCTTAGAGAAACTTGTTTGGAAAAGGTAGTAAATGAAAGCTAAAGGAAGCTTTATCTCCAGTTGAGAGTAATGACTAAGGAGGCTAGAGTAGATAAGCTGCAACAAGACAGACTCAATCTGAAGCTGTCTGTTTCTTTATTCCATGTCTTGCATAAAGTGCAGTGTTGTTTTTCTCAGGCTTATCCAGGGCATCCACTCAGATGTCTCTCTCTTCCTGTGTTCTGTGCTCAAAACACCTGCATATCCATTTCATCTGGATTTTACATTTTCTACTGATAACTTTTTTTTTTTTTCAGTGCAAGGATACTTTTTATTTACTGTGTAAGAGAGACTCAGTTTTGTTACTAATTGAAGACTAGCTGAATTAATGTTACTTTTACCCACACAATACTTTTAATTTTTTTCACAGATTGTAGTGGAAGTAGAAACAGCTTTCTACACTGCTAATATTGCTGCAGTATAATTCTTTTCTTCTTCTTAAAAAAGAAAGAAAAAATTCATGGTAATTGGTTTATTCAGCTCCAGGATGCCAGTTGAGGATATTTTCTTGCAGTTTTTCTTCCTTTTTTGGTCTTGTATGAGCTGTAGATCATAGCTCATTGTAATTTGTGAGCTCATTGTAATTTGTGAAGCTGGTGAATAATGTATTTGAGATCAGGCTATTATGGAAAGACAAATTATGAAAGCCACTTGGAGAAGCATTTTTTAGCTTTATTTTTATTTAATTGATGTAACTTTTAAATTTGCCTTTTGAAGTTAACGGTGCAGTTTTTCATCATTCTTCCTTCTATGTGACATATGTGATTCAACAATGGAAGTGTAAGTGGCTGATGAACCCTAATAATATAAGTGATCTTCACTGTCCTTTCCTATTGGAGCAAAATTCATCTTGGACGTGAGATCCCTGCTGTTACTTAAAATTTATTTAAAAAAAAAACTTGGTCCTAGTTGATCCTCTGCTTATGGTGATGATTCTTAAGGGTATAGCCCATGAGTGTCCAGTCTTTTGGCTTGCCTGAGTGAGTAGTAGTTGTTCTAGGCTGCATATAAAATGTATAATATAATTAATATATTTAAGTAATAAAACTTTTAATGTATTTTTGTTGCTTAGATTTTTGTTTTAATAAAAAACGTAAATCTAGTGGTATATTTGACCCTGTTTTTGTGAAATCAGTGTGTCAGTATCTAGTTTGGTGGAAGTTGCTGCATTTGTTAGTTCTGAAGGTGTTGAAATTTTTGTTGAAATATTACTCTTTCTATGCTTCTTCCTTGACCGTAATTGTTCAGAAATAGACATATTGACAAAAAGTGATAACATGAATAAGGTGTGATTATGAAGCGAGGGATATATTTCTCTTGTAAGATAGGCCTTATAAAAGTCTGGTAAAAACAAACTATCTAATTATTATTTTTCTTTTTAGTTGGATGTCTCATTGCAACTCTATACATTCTATATGAAAATTTGCAGGTAATGTATTTTGACTGAAAATGGAATTACAAATATATCAAAAATTGATTTTTTTTTTTGAAATCTTGAAAACTATTCTGAAATTTATCAAAATAGAAAGCAGGGCTGCATATTTTTTGCTGTTTACAGGACTTTGTTTAGCCAGTGTATTTAAATGCATGAAATTATTTGCCATAACTTTACCTTGCCATAATTTAGATTTCATTTCAAATGCTGTTATGGTTTGAAATGTAGCACAGATAAGATGATTTCATCTTGAAGATGTATGTTTAACTCATTTAGATGAGTGATCAAACCCACCAAGAATGCTCAATCTGTGAGTCGTTTTTAATCTTCACGTTTCATCTTCACCTTAATCTTCATCTTCACATACGAATTTTCCTTTTGATTCCATAAAGAACTTGTTTGCATTTCACAAATCATGAAATCTTTTCAGCATTTTACCCTGTCATCTTAAAAAAAAAAAAAAAAAAAAAAAAAAGGATATTCCTATAATCAGCATCCCATAATCAGAATCATTGGTGATGATTTGGTCCCCTGGACTTTATTAAGTTCACAGCTTTCATGATTATTTACAAGACATTAGTCATTTCTAAAGCTTTTGCAGATCAACTTACTTGGTGTGTGACGGAGTGATATTTCATCAAACATGAGTTGCCATTTGCAATTGCATCATCTTCTATTAATTTTATTAAGTTCCTCTTTTTTACCAACCATAACTTGGGTAATGGTTGGTACATCAAATTTGTTGACAAAGGTGAAAGAAAATTGCTTTTATGACTTTTTTTTGCTGCATCAAACAAATACAGAGATTTAGTTGTGTCTTTCAGTGATACCAAAAAAGCTATTTCTACAGTGATATTGTATTTGTTATCAGTACCTCTAGTGAAAAAGGTAAGGTGAGCCATGTCTATAGCATCAGTACTTTCATTGATTACTAAAGCATAAAATTTGAAATTAGCAGCCTTACTCTCTAAATTTCTCTCAATAGATTTTCGTGTTTCTTCAGGAAACTTTTTATGAGGATACATTATACCTGCCACACTTTCCATACGCTTTCCTTACTTAATAAACTCACCAACAGTAAATGGTTTTAATTTATTTCAAATGGAAGGACAGAGCCACTGTTGTGATGATGTGTCTGTAGAAGCCAGACCAAATTGTAACCTGTGCTGGGCTGCATGCAGCCCACAGGTTGAATATACCTGGTATAAACTTTTCAAGTGAAATTGATGTACTTGTGGACAGTGACATAGTTGGACGATCTAGGTTGGTGACTAGTCCTTTCCTATTGTGACAGAGCACTTACCTAAGGTTTGTATCTAATACAATCCCATAGAACTATAATCAGCATCTGTTATTTGAAGTACTGGGTTATTTGCAGGATGGGTATCTCTCTTTAGAACTAATTTTGAGTAATAATGGGCTATGTATGGTGCCATTGAACAGATTGGTGTGTACTGGAAAGTTTACAAAAAACAGAGTTAAATTATTTAACTTAGGCTAGGAAAGAATGTGAGTTTCAACAGCTGATTAAAAACAAATGCTATGCTTATTTTTTGTTTATTCTGTTTAAATAACTTATAATATTATAATTTGCTTTTAATCTGCTAGAAAAATAATTATAGAATTAATGTGGATTATTTTTCCATTTTAACCTGCCTTGAAAGTATCAAATTCTAGATAAAATCTGAGAGGGTGGAATCTCTTAGTTCTTTAGTTTAAGAAGTGGCTGGTGAGAAGAAGCGATAATGACTTTCTCAAAGCCCTTATAACTTAGTACAAGAGCAAGCAGAAAAAAATGATCAAATTGAGTGCCTAAAATTGTTAAATTCAAATATTGATACAAAATAAGCCGTTACTATTTTGTGGAGATGTAATCACAAAGCTTAAATATACTGCTGAAAAAATTGCTTTGTTTGAGTTCTGTGTGTGGTTTTCAAGTTTGCTCTCCAGGTATCTTCTCTCTCTAGCAGTTGTACAGAAAACCTAAGGAAACTAACATCTGAAGGCTACACCTAGCCATTGTGAGTTCCTGTCTTACATATAATTTACAGTAAATCGAGTGAAAACTTTGGAAGTCAGGTTTGTTTTCTGTACTACACTGTGCTTTTATTTACAGAAGGTACAGGTTTTGCTTTAGAGCTACCATTTTTTTTGTAACTAGATAACTGAATGTAATTTCATTAAGAAAAAAAAGTATAATATAGGTTGTAAATAAATGAACTGGATCTTGAATAGGTAGAGAACTTAGACATTTTTTTGAGATGTTTGAAACTGACACAATGCTCAAGATCTTCTGGATGTCTAGAGAAATAATAAAGAAGTGTCCTGAGCAGAAATTTTTAGTACATGCAGTTGACACAAACAGAAGCTGTGGAGAAGTGTCTTCAGTTGTGTCCCAGAATTTAAATGAAAGAGACATCTTGTCATGATGATTTCTGAAGTACTGAAATACACCTAACTTGAATATTCTAGAATAATGGAATGTGCATTTGAAATGCTATAGTGAATTTCAAGATGTGAAGTATATTTTCTAAAATGTTTTGTAGTAGAAAAAACTAAAATGTGAGACACTTTATATTGGAAAAGCTATGTTTTGCAGTAGATACCTTTAGATTATTTTTTTCATCACTAATACTTAGACTCTGCTTTCTAGATATAAAGCAAGTCCAAATTCTTACTTCAGTCTTTATAAAATAATCAGAAATAGTTTTCCTCTCTATTTGTCATTTCTGTTACTACATTTCTCTAAGGTTTGAACCACAATGTTTTAGGTAATGTGACTGAGTTGTGTGAACTTGTGTGTAGTAGAAATGCATATTCAGTGGTTATACTACATATTTAACAAAACTGAAGCGCATTTGATTTGTCTTTATAGATATTTTCTGTAATATTTCTATCAAGTTTACCTCTCTTTCTAGATCACTTATGTAGATGAATTCCTGAATTTTATATGCTTATTACAGTGGGCTTGACTCTCACACTGGTCTTAAAGACTGCTTAAAAGCTTTTCTTGAACTTCTTGTACACTCATAAATGCGTAACTTTTCTGTTCATTTCTGTGTCAGAGATACTTGTGATTAGATGACTATTTGTATGCCCATGTAGCCTTGGACCACAATCTATACCACGTAAGAAATTTCTATATCGGTGGGAAAGCAGTGGTTTCTCGTATACGCAATTTTTTTATGCTCATGTGAACTTGACTGTGGAAAAAATGGTGTAGCTTAACTAAAAACTTGTTTCACCATTGACAGGCCACTTCTGGTGTCTGTGTCTGTCAAAGCCTGAGAAACGCAAGATGTAGTGCTATTGAAATCTTTCATTTTGTGGGGTTGATGAATGGAGAGGATGCTGTTTCTGATCAGTCTTTGTTTCTGCAGAAGAGAGTTAAGTCTTCTTGGCATGTTTGAGAATCTTCTGTTCAGGAAAAACCCTGATGTGGTTTAATTTGTTGTCCTTTGTTGATTTCAGTGCATATATTAGCTAAGTTGATTTCATATCCAAAGCTAAAACATTATCTGTGCAGTTTTCACTGATATTTCTAGGCTGTTTGAAGTTATGGGGTAGTTTGGGTGGGTCCTCTGATAACTTGGTACGTATCTGCCTTCTTTAGCTCTCTGCAGGTTTTTTGAAGTATTTGGATTGTCTCACCTGTAGCTGACCTATGTGTTAACATGTGCTTTGAGTCCTAGTGGTCTTTTCATATAAATTTGTATATGACTTGGCTGTGATGAACTTGTTTGTCATTATAGAACACTGTGTCCTGCTTTCTTTTATTTTTGTGACCTAAACAGTATTGATGACAAACTAGTGTTCTAGCTGCTGCTGAATAGAGCTTACACAGTGTTAGGTTGTCTCTATTTCTTACGCTGCTCCCTCTGTTCCCAATGCAGTGAGTAGTCTGGGCGTTGGCAAAGCTTGGGTGGGGACAGCTGACACCAGTGGACCAAAGGGATATTTCATATTGTATGATGTCATGCTCAGAAGTAACACTGGGAAGATTTTCTTATAGTAAATAGACCTTACTTGGGCACTGGCCGAGCATCAGTCTGCTGCTGGTGAGTGATTGCTTTTGCGTCTGTCTCTTTTTTATTCCTCCTCATTTTTGCTTACTAAACTCTCATTTTCTAAACCCATCAGATTTTTTCTTACTTTTGATCTTGCAGTTCTCTCTACAGTTCTGCTGGTGGAGAGCAAGTAAGCAAGTAGATGGGGACAATTAAAATGAAATCTTGGGTCACTAGCTGCGATAGCTCTAAGAATGTCATGTGTGTTGTGAATACCAGTATTAGTATGATGGTACCATACTCTTCTTTGACTGTGCTAATGGGATATTTGAAATCACTGTAGCTTTGTTTCAACAGATGTTGAGTTATTGTTTTTTCCATTTCATCTTCAGAGCATAGTGATGAACTCTTAATTAAAAGTGTTTGGTAATATAAAAGTATCCTTTGTATAGCTCAGGTAGAAGCAGAAAAAGGTTCTTTGGGGAAAAAAGGTTCTTTCTGTACCTCTACTCTTTCTTGGCCTTCAGCATGGCCAAGCTTTGAGAGATGCTTTGAGGTTATGCATTCTCACTGCTTTTCCTTTTGTTAGCAACTGATTTTTACTATGATCTGGAATTGTGGTGCCTTAGAGCATTAGATATTAGGTAATTCATTTGAGTTATATTCTTAAGTTAGAGAATTTTATGTGGGTGATCTGGGATGCCGCTGGGTCAGGGGTGGACATAAATCTGAGTTGGGAAGAGACTTGGCTGAGATGAGCTCATCCCTTGGCTCTTTTGCGTCTGCCTGCACAGTAGGAGCTGATGGAAGAGCAAAATAACCAAGGATTGGTTTAGTCTCTGTGGAAAGCACTTTCAGACACTGAAAAAGAGGGATGCAAATTCTTAAGTCTTTGCCTCCCCATCCAACAGTAATGCTCATGTCAAACAAGACATCTCCCAACCACAGCTCATCTTGACCAGTATTGATATTGAATGCCCTGTTATTAAGGGAAATACTGTGGCCATGGAACTCAGTAGATCAATTTGATGGTTAGACTTGCTGATCTTGAAGACCTTTTTTGACCTGAATTATGCTTCTATGCTGTATAGACTTGTTTCAGCAGCAAACTTTTCCTTTAAACCTTAAACTTCAATTCTTAGAGTAGAGAAAAATTCTCAATACTTCATTTTCTTCAAAGCAGGGCTACTATCCTAGCCTGCATTAAGACATTTCTGAAACTTCATTGAAGGGCTGCTCTGAAAGTTATGCCTTCTATTTTATTTTGCTGACCCATGACGTCAGAGGCAGATGGTGGTGGTATGGCAGTAGAAGTTGAACCTTCCCACCAGTATTTTGTTACACTTAGTTGCCATGCGACAGATTGCAGCAGAGAAGTACTCTGACAAATAAATGTCTAACATGGAAATGCATATGAAGCAAAGATGTGGAATTGAATTCTTCCATGTGGAAAAAATGACACTTATTGACATTCCTTGACGCTTTCTGAATGTTTATGGAGTCCAAACAGTGGATGTGAACACGGAGAGGTGGTGGATAGTGAGTTTCAGCAGTGGTGAGAGTGAGTCACCTCTGCTCGTACAGATTTTTACAAACGTGACTTGCAGGCTCTTGTTCACCTATGGCAAAAGTGCATAGTTAATTTTTCTCTTGAAAAATAATGTCTTGTAGTTGAGAATTTCCTCTATCAAAGAGTGTTATTGTGCTCTTTGCATCTATTGTCATTTCCATGGAAATAAATAGGTGGCACTATTTTTGTCGCAACCTACAAATCTTTTCAGGCTTCCTGTTAATGTAATACATTTTAGATTCCCAAGTCAGTTTTGTGTATTTTGAAATAGTATTTTGTTTATGGTACAGAAAATGCACAAGACTTTGTTAGACAGAATTCTGACTTTTAGTAGTATTAAGTTGTTCATGGTTTGCTATTGATAACAGGTCACAAGGAATGTTGAGCCATTTTTTTTAAACTACAGAATAATACCAAATCCATTTTTATCATTATAATAAGAGCCTACCTGATTTGTTTAATGTAACTCACTCTTTTTGTCAGCTTCACATCCTGGTTAAGAGAAAGCAGTCAGGAGTTCATTATTATGTGTGAATTCTATGTGAATTTATAGACTCTCTCAGATCTGCTCAAAACCTGCAAGCTTGCTTTCAATGGTTAGAATTTTTGCAAGACAATTTCAGGGCATATGGATTCATTTTTTGTCAAAATGTATACTCTGACATCCGTGTTCCATTTACAATGGTTAATGGCAGGTAAAGATTACATTAACAGAAAGGTACCAATTACTGATTAGCCTCACTAGTACTAAATTGATAAAAGTATCATTTTGGCTAGACTTCTGCCACTTTGGACATCAGTGGTAAATGAATTTGTGCTTAGGTGAGGAACTTAGTTGTTTTTTTTTTTTTTTTGATTGTATCATATTCCTCTGAACATCTCACTTAACATTGGAGTTTAAAAGGTCCAGATCTCTCCCATGAATATTAAGTCAATTTAAGTTGAAATACTTAGTCTGTTTGAAATGCTCATGTCACTTCTGTATACATCTTGACCTGCCTCTTCAGAGTTCTTTGGGGGCTGTGTTGTCACAGTGCACAATACATCCCAACTAACCCTTTTCCTTTCTATTAAGTGCAGTGGCAACTGGTTTCCTTATTGGTGTGGGGAAAGCTTGCTTTTATATGAAGCTTGCCATTTATATCCATATCTGAAAAAACTTTCTAGTAAAAGTACTCTGATTTCATATGCTTAGTGGTAATGTGCTAAAAATAGAATATGTGTACAGTGCTTGGCAAAAACAGTTGTTGCATGATACAGAATTACTTTCCATTTGGTTGTGAAAAGAATAAAATGATTGTGTAGCATAGGTTTTTAGACATATCTGTGTTTATGGCATTTTTGTTTTAAGACAATTTGTAACAGTTTCATATCTACTTTCTTACTTCCTCCTATAAATAGCGTAGAGTAACACACAGTGAAACTATGCTTTTGTGTCCTAATTGTCATAAACACGAAGAATGAAGAGAAACTTCTAGTAAGCCTTTAAAATTTTTATCTGCTCTTGTCTTCTTTTTGCTTTGTTGTAGGTTGCAGTTTAAAAAAAAGATACTTTTTAGCAGCAGCATCTGAATTAGATGAATAACTCTTAAAAGGTAGCGGAGAACAAAATAAGCAGCGTAAGTATAACATACAGTTGTTTATGCGTTTATGGTTCTAGTATGTTTGATGATGTACGCAGTGATGTAGAAAAGGTTGGATATTTGACTGTAATGAAAGTTGTATCAATCTTGTAGGTGAATTATTAAAGCCATCAATGGGCATCAGTTTTCTAAGTTTCAAAATGTTTTCTGATGTCAAAGCGCTACAGATAGTATGAAAGTGAAGAAATTATGAAGTTTTCCTTTAAATCATTTTCTTCTTGTATAATTTTTACTTTTTTCCTATTTAGAAGCTGGTCTCCTATGTATGTTTTAATAAATAGAAATGTATGTGTATATGCAGATCAGGCAGTAAAAGATTCTGCAACTCTTGTTCCCTTACACACACACACATTAAAAATAAAGTAAAAGAAATATACCTCTTTGTCAGATCCTGCCTATTTTAGGCAAAATGCAGTCCTCAAATAGGTATTTAAAGGGCCAGATATGTAGTTGTTTACAGTGTCCCTTAATTTTTGTTGTTTTTTTTTTCCCAGTTATAAAGTCAGTAGTTTACATAAATTGTGAAGCATTAGAGCTGTGTTGAATGTAAGAAGTATAGTGGCTAAAATAGTCTTTTGTTGATATTCTAACATTTCTTCATGGAGTTTCTGTCACCAGATGGAAATTGGTGAGTATGTGGACAAACATTATGTACTTTTTGGTGATTGAGCTCTGGACTCAAGTACCACCAATCCATATAATTTGTTAAGCTATTCCAGATGGCAGATGATATTCCAGTGTTTGATCTTCATCCTATTTCTTTCTGCATAGTAAGTTGCTGACAAGTTTATTGGATGATCTTATAAAACCGGAAGAGATCAAATATATTTAAAGCATTTTAAAATAACAAGTCCTTAGAAAACTGAATTGAGTTTGCAGTGTTGATTCTGTAATTAAATTCACTGGATGGGAAATCTTGTTTTTTGCAAACATTTTCATTTATTTCTCTGTCCTTTCAAAGCTTTTGGGGACAGTGGGATAAGGGGAAGTACTGATCGTGATTAGCTTGACTTGGTGCTTTTGAGAAATAGATCTGCAGCTACTGTTTTCCTGTCTAGCTACTGCATGAACAAAGCATAATCGAGGATGTTCCTGCTTATGGCTCAGATGCTTACTACTCCTTACCATCCTACATCCTCACCATCCTGTGTGAAATGGCAAGTCTTTGCCCTTGAGTGCTGGCCTAGTGTTAATACGAGCCAAAGATGTTGCTGAAATTCTAGTAATCTTAATGTTGTTGTTTTTTTTTTTTAATGTGTATGTAGAGGGGTAAATGTTGAGGGAAGGAATGGTGTTCAAGACCTAGTCTTTTTGAATAGACCTAACATGGCCAGAATTGAGCTTCTCATCTTCATCTCTGAAGACTTTTTCTGTTTGCGCTTTCCCACAAATGCCCTTGTTCTTTTCACCTGCTGTAACTTGAAAAGGTTAAAGTCAAACTCTGTAGCTGCCTCATATAACATCGCTATTTCTAATCTTCATCAAGTTTGTGGTATGGTCTGCTATATTTGGATTATCTTGTAAGTGAGAGGCAGCAAATCATGTTATTCTTATAAGTATTTTTTTAACGATGTGTTTATTTTCGTGTACTGTGTGTGTCATTTACGAGCTTTAAATGTTTCACAGAAGGTATCATGTGCTATAGCTGCACAGAATCCAGTATCATTGAGTCTTGACCTGCTGGAACTTTGCAGTTGACATCTTCTATGACTAATACTAGTAATTTAAAAAAGTAAAAAAATAAAATAAAAACAGGTAGCTGAAGTGATACTGGTTGATGCAGTTCAGATCAAGAGATGGAATGGAAGAGTAAATTGGTAATATAAAAGAAGAAAAGCTTTCACTCATTTAAATAATAAAATAGTTCAAATTGTGGCTTTCCTGTGGAAGACTCATTGTTTCTTTACTAGGATTTATGCCTGAATACAGACTTCAGGATTTCCTTAGAAGGGATTCTGACTTTCTTTTTTACTAGATAACACACTTCCTCTTTTTGTACTTAAAGATCATGAAACTGGGTGTGCTGTTAATTAACTATTTTTTGTAGTTACTACTAATCAAAATAGATAAAGCTAGCAGTATCGGTTCCTTTTAACATCAGAAAAAAGATATGTATAGTGGTCATGTATATGGAGTATGCAGAAGATTTGACTCCATCATCTGTAATAATGCAATGAAAGATCACTTTTGTTTTTGTCTAGTAACATGATTTACTAGAAATCAAAGTAGAACAAACTTGCTCAGCATTTTGAGTGTGTTCATATCTACTTAGTATTATTAATGAAGAATATTCAGTATGAATTTCAAAATTCATTTCAAATTAGGTAATTTGAAGAATCTTGGCAGTAGCAAATTTCAGGAATGCCTGTTTATTACTTTGAAAGTAGTGTGTCACCTGATATTATGTGGGTGAGGTATTGGTGGACTCACAGAAGCAATACGTAAGATGTGATACAGAATAACTGTGATACGTAAGACATAAGACAGAATACTGTATTACATTAAAGCTGTTTTTTTCAGTAGTCATGTTAAAAATAGACATCCTTATTCTATTGGCTAAATTACTGTTAGATTTTTGCTTAAAACTCAAGAACTTTTGCGCTAAGAATTTTCAATATGGAAGCTATAGAATGAATAAAAATCACAGTTAATTGATTCTGCTGTTTGTTGGGAGGTAAATAGTGGGGTAGAATAATTCAGCTTTCATGGCTGCATTATTTATACCATATTATTCCATGTAAGATTTCAGTTCTATTTTATTACCGGAAAACAAGTGCACTTCTTGTTCTAAGCATAATATAGAAGTTCTCTTAGTGATCTTAATTTTAAAATAAAAACTAGTTTGAGGAAGTTAAGTTTTCAGAATTACAAAATGACTGGCTTAAAGAAGTATTTCTGTAATACTTAACGTGGAAAAAACTCAGAAAAACAACTGCTGTAGAAAGTTCCTATCCTTCTCCCCCTCCCTCTTTCTTTTCTTCACCTCTTATCCTCTTGAATAATAATTGCAACAGTCCTTGCTTTTCCTTAAATGCTAGTGTTTATCACCACCAGGATGCGAGACATAAGCTTTTTCTCTTGGAGTATTTAAATAGCTGTGTGGCTGTGTGAGGGATTCTTGGATTCATTGTGGATTGTTTTGGGTTTTGTCATGAGTTGATCATTTTGGACATCTGTTTGTGTAGTTCCTAGCAATTTATGAGGCAGCCATCATTGCCACCTGTTACTGTCTCACTCTCCTGGATCTTCTCAACTGATTTTATCTGTCTGTGAGTCAGGAATGCTGTAGCCACCATATGTCTTTTCCTGGGCCTAACAGAGGCCAAATTGAAGGCCTTACTAAAGGAAAGGCATTAGCACGCAGAATCCAACTTAATATTGTCTTAACTTAAGTAGAGGCACAGTGAATCAAAGTTGATATCAACTTACTGTTTGGAATGATCATATTATTTTACATTTCCACTTGCACTGGTCTCATTCAGTGTTACAGAAGAATCTGAAGAAAATACTGCTGTGATGGTTACACAATATTTTGGCTCCAGAAGAGAATACTAGTGGCCTAGGGAATCACTGAGACAATTGTTGGATAATGAAAAGTGTCATTAAGAAAACTGTTTTTGTGTTTGGTAGAAATTGCTATTTCTTCTCAAGAGATGAGAAGACACCTGTAATTGACTCCTATTTTTCCTCTCTCCGGGTGAAGATGAATTCAGGAGAGGAATATGAAGGATGAGCTATTCTTTTATGACAGAAATGTTAGCAGGAGGAATATTGTTGAGTGGTTCTAAATTAGAGCTGAAAAGACAAGATGGAGAAAGAACTATCTGACTTTAACCCATATCTGGTTTGAATTTCTATAGACATTGGAAGGGGATTGAGAACTTAAATCTGTGAAGATAGAGGAATTTATATTCAGTGCTCTTGGGTTTGAAGAGGAAGTTAGTTGAATTAGCATCCTGACCCTTTAAAGAAGCTTGAGCTTCAAAAGCTTAAAAAGCATACGTATGGTACACTGTAAAAAATCCCACTTGCAGATCTGTTTAGCAGCTATTGCTGTAAATATGTTGATTTCAGTGTTGTACAGTCAATAAATGTTCAGTTGGAAGAGTAGTGCAGCTAGGATGGTACTTTACAGATGTATAGTTGCAAAGATTATTGTGGTAGGAAAGAGACAATCAAGGAAGAAATGCTCACTGATATCCAAGGATCTAGGCTTGCAGTGGAAAACTCCAAAAAGGAGGGATCTCCAGAAAGAGGTCTTTCCCCAGTGGCAGTCAACCCTTAAATGGAGTCTAGGAGGGCTGGAGCCTGCCTCCACCCCTTCTGGTCAGATAGGTGAAGACAATTCACCTGTGTTTCCAGAGCTGACCCAAGAGTCCTTGCCTCAGGTTTTCATTCAGGCCATGGCTCAACAGTTGCCATGCAGGTGTAAATTGCAGCAAAACATGAGATAATCTAGAGCAGTGGAGCTATAAGACTGCTGTCTTACAGAAGTGTGTGTTCAGGACTGGTGTCCTGCTGATGGCTCAATTACACAGAAATTGCAAAAGCTTTGTTCTTTATTTTGATAACTTGCAAATTTTTGTGCTCCACAGAAAGGTGGAGATGTGCAAGTCATGCTTGCAACAGCATGTAATAGCAAATCATACATGAAAGAATGTAAATATTGCTTTTGACTTACAAAATCATTATATCCAGGTTTAGAGAACCTCAGAAATGTAAGTCTCTGTCAAAAATAAGTCTTATCTTTATTTTAAATTCTGTGCTTCGGTAGGAAACACATGTAGTATAATTCATACGAAAATATTTTGGTTTTTTTTCTGCGCACTACAGTGACTGCAGCCAGCATCCTTCTCATGTCATATAGAAATTAAGAATATGCCTTGCTTTTTAATCAAAGTTGCATTTAAATGTATTTTTCACTTTTCTCAAGTGGAACATGCAGAAATTGGCGTTTTACTGGTACGCAAGATGAGCCTGATGGCAATTAGTAATAAAACAGTTAATAGAGAAAATAGTGAAAAACTTCTTTGGTGGAAAATCACAAAAACGCAGTAATTACAGCTCTAATGTGTTAGTGTTAAAAAGCAGTAGGTACTGAATGACAAACCAGTCAGATAGGTCCAATGTCAAAGTGCTTTTCAAAAGTGATTATTTGTAGCTGTTTGGTGCTTCAGAGCCTTTGTTGAAATCTCTCTTAGTATGCTGTCCACTAGTTCACTCTTGATGCTAGGTCCACTGTAAGTGTACATATTTTAACTTCTTTTCCCTATACATGGTATATTAAAAGTTCTTAATGATTGTAAGTGCATATGCACTTCTAATCATTTCAAATCATTCAGGATTTGAATAGTTTACTTTCTAAGAATTCTGAGCTTTGGCATTTTGATCTGTAGTTTTGAATGAATGTCCTTAACCTTTATAATTTCTCCAATTGCTTTATATGAAAAACTTTTAAACACTTGGTGTTTGTGATATGTTACCGACCTCTCTACTTGTATTTTTTTCTTTTTAATAAAGCTTGTTTGATAAAAGTGCTGAAGTCCTATTTTTATATATTTTTTTTAAATTACAATTAAAGAAAATATAAACATCAGGAAACAAGTCATACTTAGCCTACTGGCTACATGAAAGTGATAATCATCTTTGTTTAAGTTAAAAAACAAGCATCAAGAAAAGTCTTACTATTATGGAATTTCAGAGTTTAGATGAAACTTTATGGAGAGTGAGACTAAATGTCATAGAATTCTGTTTGTCACTGAGAAGTTTTGATGCACCTGTAGCATTGGCAAAATTAATCTCAGTCTTAGATTTATGTCTTTCCTCAAGGAATAAGAAACCAAACATAAAATGGCTTATCAGAAATCATGCTTCGCCAACGTGTTGTCCTCTAAGACATTTATATTTGAGGACGTGGTCTTTTGATTTAAAATTTTTCTGTTACTTGCATTTGGTTGATTTGAAGACTAAAATGTAAAGTATCAGAAAAGACAATGAATAAGATGAACTCCTTTGAGTAAGATCTTTCTTTTCTCTAGTATTGAAAAAAGGAGCTGATTTGCAGGAGCAAATCACTAACAGTTCTTTGTTCAGTACATATTTCGGTCTTATTTTTTTCATATTCTCTTTGTCCTCAACTTTCAGATCTCTCGTACTTTATAATTATAAAGAAAAAAGGTTCTTTTACTCAAGTTTTGTTTCTTAATGTTCTGAATTGGTACCTGAATTATAAGTATTCATAAAAGTCTCAGAGTATGAAGTCTTCAAAATATTTGGGAATATATTTGCTCATCTTTAGAATATTATTAGTTCACTTTGTGCGTTCCATAGCTTTTTCAAGATTTAGATGAAGTTATTCTTTTTTATTCTTTAGAGACAAGAAAACTATCCTTCCTGTCTTCTGATGCCTTGACTGTCCACTATATTTTTTAAAGGGGTTGATTGTTCATTTTACCTTTGCAAGAGGGAACAGACTCTCAAAGGGCAATAAAAAGATATTGCTTAGGTATGTAGAAATGTATTTAGAAAGAAGTGTGCTCAGCTGGATCTGAAACTAGCAAAAAGCGTCAAGAGAATCTGTGGTACTGACAGCTTAGTCGTGAATGACTGTAGAGACTGAAGTATTCCAGGTTCTCTTTGCCTTGGTCAGCATAGGAATGGTCAGCTCCCAAGTCTCTGTGCCAAGAGGCAACAACAAAGTAAAGAGCAAATCCCCATTACTAGAGGAGGACTAAAGTAAGAACTGTTTGTACAAGCTGGATACACAGATGTGAAGTATCTGATGAGATGCATCTGCAAGTACTTGAAGAGGTGACCCTCTAACATCTATTGGTAACTCTCTAAGTTGTTGCACTATCAAAGCAACTGGTGAAGGACAGCTGTTACACCAGACTGCTATTTATTTCAGCAAGACCTGGATTTCTTGCATTGCTTTCTCCTGGAGACGTATACATCTGCCCTTGTTAGTGTTTGTTTGTTTGGTTTTTTTTTTGTTTTTTTTTAGTAGTTATAAGTTGAACAATAACTTTATTCAAAGTTGGCCTTTTGCCTCAGAATGTTAATTCAGTATCATATTTTCCTGTGTGGAGAGAGTAGAATATTAATTCACAGACTGCATAATTATTCAGTGTGGGAATAAGCTGTGGATACACTGCAATTTTTAACATTGTAATTGGAGAAGTAGTGGATGTTTTGTTATCCTACTTGAAAGCATAGTTATAGCTCATAATTTCCTAATTAAACTGTTGCTGGGGTTGTTAAATGTATTGCACATGTTGCCCTCTGTGCTGTGCAGTTTCCTGTATTCCTACTTTTGTGGCTCTTGCGCACAAGATACTGAGAAATTGGATAGAATCTGCACAAGATCATCGTCTCATGCTCTTGGAAGTCACTTCCTTAATGAAGTTTTAGAGTGCAAACAGGATTGGCCTGCTTTCTTTTTACCAGGTCAAAGCTCAAAAGTAAGCTCAAAGTAACTACATTAGAATAAGAATTTAATGTTTTACTGTACCTTAAATACCTGTGCGTGAGTCACATCCTTTCCTCTTCTGTGGTTTCATTGTGAAGTGGAAGTCAAAAATGCTGCAAAAACCTCACAAGACTGACATTGTAGAACAGCCATGAAATGAATAGCCAATTTAAAACAAACAAACAAAAAAAAGCAAGATGTTAATTGTGTAGAGTTTTTACACTCACTATAAGGTTTTTTTGTTAACCAAAACAAACAATTCTGTGTTCCCCCAATTTTTGTGGGAAAATAAAGGAGTGATGGATTAAAGTGAAATAAAGATCCTTCGAGATTGACAGATCTCTTTAGATATCTTGGTAATATTTTAAACAGCATGTCTTCCTCAGAGTAGTTTTAAGGGTGCATACTAATTGTTTATATATTTACTGTCAAGCAGATCTTCAAAGGAATGCTGTGCAGACTGCAGTTTCGAAGTTAATGAGAAATCTGCATGAAAGTTGTCTCCCATCAATTTGTTTCATAAATTTAATGTGATGTTTCTTTGAATTAAGTTAATTCAATTCGAGTTTCTTTGCTGCTCTGCTCCTTGTATAGCTTTAGGAGGAAGCTGTAGGTTGTACTGTTCATAAGATGTCTCTTTTGGCCTGTATGAACAACTCCTAGTAATCTGAAAATGACAGTGTTTTTAAAGAGAGTTTGTGAAGTATTGTAAAGTACTGAGAAACAAGAAATGGTGAGCAGAGCCTCTAGAGTGAGAAGTAATTTCAGCTGGTTTTAGCTGTATTTCTGAATGGATAGGATTCAATTTGTGGAACTAATTATGAAGATGACAGAAAGTAGAATACGGATAAAACAATGATTCATGCCTTAGTACAAACTGGGTGTATGTGGGGATGCAATTAGAGTGTATGCCCAGTTCTGCAGCAGTTAGTTGGATTTAGCTTACTTGTAATTCAGGATTTCCCCTTCTGGCATCTTTGGATAGAAGGCCATAGAGAACCCTGCTTTAGTGCAGTGTAGACACACAGAACAATTCCTAAAGTCTTCTGGGAGTTGTAACGCAATGGGAAGAGCAACAGTGACAGCAGAATAGCAAGATCCCAGACTGCATTGTATGAAGTTTTACTCAAATACAACAGTAGTGGGCATAAATATAAAGGAAGGAAGTTGCTTACCTTCAGGAGGCCTCAGGTATCCCCAGAGAAATACCCTTGCCTCCACTGCCAACCCTTAAAGGAGGTTTGGGAAGGGGTGGAGCCAGGATTCACCCCTTCCTTTCACTCAGGTGCATTGCGCACACCTGAGTTCCTCTGGATTGCTTTCCTACCAGGTGCTCAATCAGTGTTTCTAACCATGACTTAGCATTTCCACTATGGTGATGAACGTGGGGAAGTAGATAGGTCAGCATAACCACATTTTAGCTGTGATCCATGGGAAAGTTGCAGAGGTTTAGTCTATTATTATTATTTTTTTTTATTTGAAAATTTTAACTACATTGTTGCTGTGTGGACTTGTGCAAATATTATTTGCAGATACTATGAAGCATTCTACTTGGGATGACAGAAGGGATATTTGAAACAGCTGAGAGCAGAAGTCTTCTGTTGAACTGCATTCTTCTTCACAGCTATTGAAGCAACATGAATCATGAAATCAAATAATCATAGAATCATAGAGTGGCTTGGGATGAAAAGGACAACAATAATCGTCTAGTTTTAACCCTCCCTGCCATATGCAGGGTCGCCAACCACTAGACCAGGCTCCCCAGAGTGACATCCAACCGAGTCTTGAATGCCTCCAGTGATGGGGCATCCACAACCTCCTTGGGCATCCTTTTTCAGTGCGTCACCACCCTTTAATATCCTTCCTAATTTCTAACCTAGACCTCCCCTGTCTCTGTTTAAGACCATTCTCCCTTGTCCTATCACTGTCCATCCTCGTAAACAGCTGTTCGCCCTCCTGGTAATACGCTCCCTTCACAGTGAGGTCTCCCTGGTGCCTTTTCTTCTCCAAGCTAAACTATCCTAGTTCCTTCCATCTTTCGTCATAGGAGAGGTTCTCCAGCCCTCTGATCATCTTAGTGGCCCTCCTCTGGACCCATTCCAAGAGCTCTGCATCTCTCTTGTGTTGAGGGCCCCAGGCCTGGATGCAGTACTGCAGATGGGGCCTCTCGAGCTGAGTAGTAGAGGGGGACGATCACCTCCCTCTCCCTGATGGCCACCCTTTTTAATGCCGCCCAAAACACGGTTGGCTTTCTGGACTGCAAGCACACACTGCTGGCTCATGTCCAGCTTCTTATTTACCAGGAGCCCGACGTTGTTCTCCACAGGACTGCTCTCAAGGAGATCTTCTCCCAGTTTGTATAAGTACCTGGGATTGCCCTAACCCAAGGGCAGCACGTTGTACTTGGTGTTATTGAACCTCATTAGGTTTTCATGAGCCCACTTTTCCAGCCTGTCCAGCTTATTCTGGATGGCTTCCCTTCCTTCCAGTCTATTGACTGCACAGCTCAGCATGGTGTCATCCATGAACTTGCTGAGGGTGCCCTCGATGCACTCATTTATGTAATTGATGAAGATGTTGAAGAGCAGCAGTCCCAAGAACAACCCGAGAGACACCACTTGTGACTGGCCTCCACCCTGACACAGAGCCATTGATCACAACACTTTGGCTGTGTCCAGCCAGCCAATTCCTAATCCATCAAACAGTCTGTCCTTCAAATACATGCCTCTTCAATTTAGAGGGAAGGAGGTGGTGAGAGACCATGTCAAAGGCCTTACAGAAGTCCAGGTAGATGACATGCATCGCCCTTCCCCCATCCACCAAAGCCATCACTCCATCATAGAAGGCCACCAGATTGGTCAGGCACAATCTGCTCTTGGTGAAGCCCTGCTGACTTCTCGAATCACCTCTTTATCTCTTGTGTGCCTTAACATAGCTTCTAGTAGGATCTGCTCCATGATCTTCCCAGGCACAGAGGTGGAGCTCATTGGCCTGTAGTTCCTCGGGTTTTACTTTCTCCCTTTCTTGAAAATGGGAGTAACGTTTCCCTTTTTCCAGCCACCAGGGACTTCACCAGACAGCCAAGGATGATTCTTTACTGAGTGGATCAAGGAATTATTCAAGGATTCTTTGATCAGCGGTTTAATCTTGTGGCAGGAATAAAAGTATTAGGTCAGTGTTAGGTCTGTTGCCTATGAAATGTTGGAGTGAAGTGAATGGGTTTTAGCCTAAAAGTATTCTCTAAAAAACTTCTGTTACTATGCTACAATAGGAAAGAGTTAGGAAAATAACTTTTTCTATTACCTTGGCAGTTTTGAGGGAGAAGTGCTTTAAAAAGGAAGTGTAAGATTATAGAAATTGGTTAAGAAACTGAAATCAATTGTACTAGAAATTCTTGCAACTTTTCATTAATTTTAAATTAATGTAACTGCTATATTTTAATCCATTTGTATGAAATGTATTGTTGAAACATTATAGATTTCTGTAAGTATCTTAAAAGAAGTATATATTCTAAATGCAGGTCAGAAGCCATAGTCTGTTTTTGTTCTAGGATTGTTTTTTTGTTGTTTTTTTTTTGAGGGGAGGAGGTGTTGAATCCATTTTCTTAATGAGTTTGAATAACTTAAAATCTAAGAATTGCCTTAGTTTAATCTTAATGGTATGTTTTCTTAGCAGCAGTTCTACAGATTTTTAAGTCTACAGCCTTTCCTTTCAAATTTACTTTTTAATGGCATGCCAAGTGAGCAGGATTTCAGTGTATCATCATCTTGTTACATAGGTAAAAGTATGCTTTTAGACAAAGTTGTAAAAGCAATCCCAAACATTAACTGCTGAAATTGAAATATTTTAATTGTGCAATTCCTATATCTATAACTATTATAGTAGGTATTGTCATTGAGTTTTGTAAAGATCCTTTCAGTAACAGAACTCTATATAATAATGCAAATATAAGGCAGTTTGCAGCTTTGTATTACTCAAAAGTCAGTTCAGATTTATGAATGCCAATTTTGTTTGCTTTTGAGGTTCTTGTAAAGATTTTTGTATGCACTTTGAATTACTAAGGTAGCAATTGTTAAGAGTTCTAGCATTTTGCTGCAGCATGCACTTGACTGCAATTTCAGGTGTACACTGACTACTCAACTGCCCTGTCACTCTCTCTTCAATTGCAGTAAATCAGAAAGTTCCATGGAATGTTTTAAAAGTATCTGATATTATAAATGCTACTTTATGTTATTTATTGGGAAACATGCAAATGTGTGCCTCATTGACATACACAGAATAACAAAGATAAAATGAGACACTTTGGTGTCATATAGATATTCTTTTATTTTTATTATTTTTTATTTTTTATTTTTAATTTTATAGCACAAATTAAGTCCAGAAAGATACAAAAGAGGAACATAAGCCTGCTTAGTTTTAAGTCAGAGTTAAAATTTTAACTCAGCTGAAGTCTGATGTATTTTCCTGGTATTTTCATTCTTAGGGTAGAGAAACATGAAACTGTTTTTTTGTTTTTATTGATTGTTTAGTTGAGAAATTGTACTTGTCTCAGTGTAGAAGTTTCTATTTAGATAAATATTGTCTGTTACTGTAAAAATGTGCATCCTAAGTACTTCTTCATATTCCAGTAAAAGAAAAACAAGGACACAGTAAGAAAACAACATAACTACCATACTTTGTGACACAGATGAGAAAATAGAAGTACATGTCAGATGAAGTGTTAACCTAGCTTTATTGTTTATTAATATGAGAAGAAGAAACACCAGTGCAAAGAGCATACTTAATGAAAATCTGCTGTGTAATTTGACTTTTTCTTATGATAAAAACCTGTGTTTTCCTTGCAATCTGTGGAAAATGAATGCATGAAATGATCAGTTTGAACCATTAATGTCTCAAAGTAGACTTTTTTTTTTCACATGGCTATATTTCACTTCTAAAAACAAATGTACAGTACTGCATACGGTTTGCTAACGTGTGTGAAATGTCACTTACAGGTGCTGACCTTAAAGAAAGAGCGAAAATGCATTCAAGTGAAGTTGGTTCTTTTGTCTCAAAAGCAAGAGCAACTATTAATGAGATGGGTATGTAAAATATCCTTTGAACAATGCTTTTAAAATATAATCTGTAAAAGATTAGATCAACATGCTTGGTTAATACTTGATAGGTAGTAAGATGTCCACAAATATTTATACTGGTAAGTATGAATCATCATGCATTACTTCTTTAGAATTTGCCCCAAAAAGTTGGATTTGATTTTTTAGAATGCTGGAAAAAAAGCTAAGTCTCAACTGCACAGAGATAACTTGCCCTGCTGTTTCCATAAAGGATGAGTTGTTCTGTGACATTCAAGTGCTTTGGACTTTATTATTGCATTTTTCTGTTCGGTTTAGTTAATACAATCTTCCATTACTGTATCCCAGTGCAGAACCCAGCGTTTACCTTGGTTGAGTTTCATGCCATTGCTGGTTGCCCAGTGTTGCAATTTGTCTAGATTCCTCTGCAAGGCCTTTTGTCCAACAGCATCTCCCAGTTTAGTGTTAGTAAACTTGCTAAAGTTTACTAACACCGCTACACTCCAGCATTTAGATCACTAATAAAAATACTAAATAGAACTGGCCCTAGAATGGCGTTGAGGAGCACCACTAGTATCTGACCAGCCAGATGTAGCCCCATTTGCAGCCTGTTGACTTCTGCAGTTCAGCCAGTTCATCATGACGTGTAGAATGAATCTGTTTATCTCGTGCTTTGATGATGTGTCCAAAAGGATGCTTTGGGAGACATTATCAGAACTGTTACTATAGTCCAGAAAGATGACATCTGACACCTTGTTTTCATCCACCAACCAGGTGATCTTAACGTAGAAGGAGATCAGATTAGTAAGGCAGGGCTGTGCTCTTTAAATGCCTTGCAGTATCCCCCAGGATAATCTTTTCAATAACTTTCTCAGGGACTGAAGTTAGATGACAGATCTGTAGTTTTCTGGGCATACTCTAATGTACTTTATGTAGCCAGGTATAGCACTGGCTAGCTTCTAGTCAGCAGGGCCCTCCTTGGGCTCTCAAAACCTTTTGTAAACTGTTGAGAGGGGTCCAGTCAGTCACAGCATCAACTGACTCCCTCAGTACTATGGGGTGAATCCCATCAGACCCTGTTAATTTATGGACAATCAGCTGATAGAACTGTTACCTTAGAGTTTCATTCACCGCAAATGAAAAGTTGCTGCTCTCCTAGTTATGGTCCACCAGCTCAGAGTCTGCACTACTGCATATCAATCAATAATATTAAATAGTGAAGCAAAAAAGGCAATAAATACCACAACGTTTTCTTCCTTGTTTTTTAGGTGACTATCTTCATGAAGTATCAGTCAAGTGTATTCTTTGGAACTCCTCTTTCTGTTAATATGCATTTCTTTTGGCATAGAAAAACCTGTCAGTAGTTTGGAATTTTATTTCAAATTGATTTGTACCAATTTTTGATGGATAGCAGTTATTCTGTAAACTACACTAAATTCTCCATCAGATCATTGCATTTCTACAGCTATACTGATCAGTTACAATATAACTGTTTTTGAAAAGGGCTTTGCAAATTCTTCATGAGAAAGAGAAATAAACTATACAAAGTTTGAAACATTTATTTCAATGTACTTGATTTATATAAGCAACATGTTTCATTTCTTGAAATTTTGAGATTTTCTGTTGTAAAAAGAGTATCTATAAAACATTTTTCCTTTTTAAAACTGAATTCTAACTAATGGCTGTAGAATTGGAAATAGAATAAAAAGAAAAAAAAAAAAAACAGAAACAAAAAATCACACACAAAAAAACCAAGAAAAACCAAACACACTGCAAAAAGAAAACGGTGAGAAATACGTTGTTCCTCAGGAGGGTCTATCTGTGCCTAATAACATTAGGTCAGATCTTGACTTGGCTGAATGTTAATGGGTGAAACCGGTTTCTTTTCACAACTAATTGAAAGAGTACTAAAGAATAAGTCTTTAATTAGGTGCTTCATGGAGATATTTGTATGCCTGATTATTTAATTGCCTTTCAAATGAATTAGAACCTTAAGGCTTGTGTTAAAAAAAAAAAAGAAGTGAAATATCTAGAAATGAATTAATAATTTCCTCCAGTGAGCACTGTTTCATGCTGCAACTTGTCCTTTTATTGGAAAGCAAGAAGCAACAGGTTGTTCCACTTAGCCACTGTGTAAGATTTTTAGGAGGATTTTGTAGCTGTAAGTTATTTCTAATCCTTTCTTGGACTGAAGTTACTGGAAATACTTTATGAGCTGTCATTAAATAGGGGCAATCAATTGTTTGTTGTTTTTTTGTTGTTCTTTTTTTTTTTTTTAAGTGAGAAAATTCCTGAGACCTGAAGAAGTATTCAAATTAGGCATTTTGGCATTTTTCACTAAATGACTGGGAAGAGTTTGATGCTTTATGTTACTTCTAATTTCTAATAAGACAGTAAGACGATCTTCAACTTAATTAAAGTTCCTCTGAAAGTGTTTTAAATACTGAGTAAGAAAATTGTCAGTGGTACCTGAAAGTTTTATAGGGGGTGACTATGCTAACAGTGAATATATTGAAATTTGGAGTGTTTTCACTCATGCTCTCTATAGTCTTTTTGTCAAGAAAGAGGCATGAAAATATGAGTAAATAGCTTTGGTACTTTAGAATGTAGGTCATTGAAATATCTGGATAGAAAAGTTTGTGCAAGTCTGTATGAGTGAGTAACATCTAATAGACAAAACTGCAGATTGGAAAAAGAGAAAGAATTTGAACATGTCCCTTGCTCGATGCTGAAAGAACATTTTATTTTGTATAAGTGAAATAATAATAATAAGTTTTATTTTGTATATATGAAAGATTCTTGGGCTTTCCCCCTCTCCTCTCCTCTCCTCTCCTCTCCTCTCCTCTCCTCTCCTCTCCTCTCCTCTCCTCTCCTCTCCTCTCCTCTCCTCTCCTCTCCTCTCCTCTCCTCTCCTCTCCTCTCCTCTCCTCTCCTCTCCTCTCCTCTCCTCTCCTCTCCTCTCCTCTCCTCTCCTCTCCTCTCCTCTCCTCTCCTCTCCTCTCCTCTCCTCTCCTCTCCTCTCCTCTCCTCTCCTCTCCTCTCCTCTCCTCTCCTCTCCTCTCCTCTCCTCTCCTCTCCTCTCCTCTCCTCTCCTCTCCTCTCTCCCTTACACCCCCTTTTTCTATCCCTGCTTTAAAACTCTAAGTGAACAGTCAGTAGTTTTTTTATAATGGCTAGATGGTATCTGTCCATCTTCCTGTTTATTTTTACACAAACAAACTAATGGCAATTTGTTGTTCAGGATTAAAGAAGGAAAATGAGATATCACTTCTCATGTTTCATTTCAGGTCATGTATTCATACACATACATGATATGTACATAGGTTTTTCAGCCTTTTCATATATTCCTTCTGTATATGTATTTGAGATATTGTTTTTTTGAATACATTATGCAAAAAATATGAAGGCTGCTCTGAAAATAGTGCCTCCTATTTTATTATGCTGGCCCACAACATCTGGGGTGGATATTAGTGGTGTGGCAGTAGAAGTTGAACCTTCCCACTCATATCTCATTACATTTTGTTGCCATGTAACACATGGCAGTCAGACAAATGACGTCTGACTATAAGTGCATATGGATCAAAGGTGTGTCATTGAATTCCTCCATGCGGAAAAAAAGGCACCCAGTGACGTTCATTGATGTTTACTGAAGATTTACGGAGACCAAACAGTGTTTGTGAGCACAGTAGTGGGTGAGTGCTGAGTTTCAGTAGTGGTAACTGCAGTGTAAAAGACATGCAGAGTTCCAGTGGCCGTGCTCAGCTGTCACGGCACAAAACGAAGAGCATCTCAATCAGTTCTTTTGCATGAATCAGCAGATCAAAACCAGGCAACAGAAACTGAATATTGGCTTCAGTATGTTGGAAATGATCGTTGCAACGTTGAAATGTCAGAGTTTGCTTCAGGTGGATCCAACGAAGGCTCACCCAGGAATAGAAGGACACCACATTCAAGTTTCTTGGGACCTGTTGAAACAGTATGAGGCTGAAGGTGACAGTTTTCTGGATCATATCATTACTGGTGATGAGACATGGTGTGTCACCACTACGAGCCAGAGTCAAACCAGTAGTCCATGGAGTGACGGCATAAATTGCCTGCAGTAGAAGAAAGTTCAAGATGCAGCTCTTAGCAGTTAAAGTGATATGAACTATCTGTTCTGATAGACAAGAAAGGGATTATCCTTCTAGATTTTCTGGAATCTAGAGAAATGATCAACTCTGACTGCTAAATTGTGATGCTGACTAAACTGAAGACTTCCAATGTCAGGTCAGAGGAAGACAGCCTTTCACTTGCGCACCAGGCCCCATACCAGTTTGAAGACTCCACGCAGCTAACAACGCTGACTATTGAAAAATAAGTGTATTGTAGCTGAGAATTTGCTTTGTCAAATAGTAAGTGGTGTCTGCTGTAGTTTCTCTGGAAATTAAAAGGAGGCATAACTTTCAAAGCAACTTACATACTTACATTTATTGAACTGATCTTTTGCTTTTCTGAGAGATTTTTGTTGGAAAATTTAAACTGTTGCTCCTTTCATTGGAAGTGATAGAAAATATGTAAAAAGTGCGTTTTATAAATGGCAAATAGATTAGATTGGTGCATATGGTGTGATGTTATCTGTTGCCCTTATGAATAGAAGTGAACATTAATTTTTTAGTGAGAGGTTCTCACTTCTTCTTTTCTTTTTCTGAAGAACTTGTCTGGCATTACAGAACCTAATTTTAGTAGAGCTAGTGGGTTTTATTTGCATTGAATTACTCACAATGAATTAGTGCACTGAAAAAAAAAAATAGTGCTAGTTTTCCTGCCCAGTAACAATCAAAATGTTGTGAGGTGTTTGCAGGGTAAACAATTTTGTAGTGACTATTTGCAATTGCAGAATGGTGCATAGCTAGGGAACAGTATTTCAAGTTTTCCATCTTGTTCTTTGTTCTATCCAAGTTTAATGCTGTTATCTCATTTAAAAAGTGTTCTTTTTGCTTTTCAGAAATAGTTCATGTTTTGATACTTGTATTTGTTTTCAGATGTCTAGTAAGGAAATGTGTCTTCCTAATAGTATTTTCAGTAAGAAGAATCTTAATTTATCTCTACAGACAAAATACAGGAAAAGCTAATTACATCTTGAACAGCTGGATAAACTTAGCTTTTTTGAATTGACATGCCTTGGCTTTCTTCAGTTCCTGTCAATTTCATTATGTTTAAAATCCTTACACTAGTGATTTTGTAAAACTCTGTACCATCATTTTGGAATACAACCGCAAATACAACAATTTTCAGGAAATTAAAAGCATGCTTTGCTTGTCTGTATGGGATTAATTTATGACTTCTTGCTAAATTTGGGTAAAGCATTAAGACTGCAGTAAATATCACTTAGTATAAAAATAAGCACTTTAAGAAAGCTGAAAATATTGTACTGAGCTGTTAATTGCAGTTTTAGACCTTTAAGTTGAAAGGAAAAAAAATCAAAATAGGATATATTTTTAGCAGTGGTTGCATCTGCTAAAATTATACCAGAGTTGTGTGGGTTGTTACGTGTTGGTTTTTTTTTCCTTTTTCCTGCTTTGTTTTCCTTCTCCTTCCTTCCTCCTTTCTTTTTCCTTTCATCCTGCTTTCTTCTTTTTTAAATACTAAGAGTAAGACTATTTGTCCACTACCATATTCAGTCTTGAGGCTTTTTGTTACTGATGGTAGACTGGCTTTACTAAAAAAAAAAAAAAAGAAAAAGAAAAAGTAGGAGAGAAAAACATTAATAGACCTCTTGGAACCATGTCAAGAAATCAGGCCTGATTAAATGAAATAAAATCTTACTGACTTCCAGAATCCTCATTTTCTTTGCATTTTGGTGAGAAAAATGCTCTTGTTATGGATCTGATCTGTAAATATGTTATTTGTTATCACTGTCAATTACATCTTGTTCTTTAAGCTGGCTGTGGGGTCTGGTCTATGTTAGTATTCTTATATACTATCTGTTTAGAGTTCAGTTGCAAAATAGCGAGAGGCCACCTGTGGAGCTGAATGTGATAACCACTGTTCACCAAAATAATGCAGTCTGTTTAACAGACAAAAAAAGAAAAAAAAAAGAGAATTTTCATAAATAATTTGGACACAGCAAATATTTGTGATTATTCAGAGTGAAATTTGCTTCTAACCCCTAGTGAGTGAGAAGCACCATTAGTTACCAGAGCCCATCAGTACTTGAAGTGGGTTATTTGCATTGACTATAGCAGTTCCAAAGGGGCTAGCACATGGCAGCAGAACAGGACAGGGTCCGGACCTGTGCTCATGCTCTTCTATTGTTTCTGGGCTGAAGGAAGGGCTGAGTTGGATCGTATCTCCTTATCTGCTGGAGTGTCCAGAGGAAGGCCACAAAATAATGTGGGTGGGCTGGAGCACCTCCCCTACAAACACAGGCTGAGGGAGCTGGGCTTGTTCAGCATGGTGAAAAGAAGGCTGCAGCCTTCCAGTACCTAAGGAAGCCTATAAACAGGAGGGGAGTCAACTCTTTGAAAGGGTAAGTAACAGCAGAACAAGGGGAAATGGTTTTAAGTCGAGGGAGGGAAAGATTTAGGTTGGATGTCAGGGGAAAGTTCTATACAGAGAGAGTGGTGAGGTGCTGGAACAGGCTGCCCAGAGAGGGTGTGGATGCCCCGTCCATCCCTGGAGGTGATCAAAGCCAGATTGGATGGGGCCCTGGGCAGCCTGGTCTTAAATGTGGAAGTTGGTGGCCCTGCCTGTGGTGGGGAGTTGGATCTTTATGATCGTTGAGGTCCCTTCCAACCCGGGCCATTCTGTGATTCTGTGAACATAGACATAAGTACCTAAGTCCCCCAGGTGAGGTAAAAATCTGGAAATCAATTTTCTTGGGACTTCTAAAAATCCCAGTTAAGTTGTGGCCATACTTGATAAAATATGTCCATTTGGAGGGAAAACACCTTTCAGGTGGAGTTAAGTCTGAAATAAGCAGACCTTGCTGTCTTTTACTTGCTTTTGTTTTATGAACTGTGTTTCCTGTTGAATGCTTTTTATTTTATTGAGAGCAGACACAAACCTGTATTAACAGTCTTTTTTTTTTTTCCTCTTTACAAATTATCTGTCAGTCTTGGTTTACCTAGGAAGAATTATTTTGCTCATCCTTTAGAGAATAATCTACTCTCCAAAATTTTTTTTTTTTTTTTTCTACAATTCATGATTATATGTTCCTGGAAATTCTTAGGTTGTGCCAAAATTTACATGTTATAGGTGTTTTGGAGACAAGTTGTCTAAATATGATCTTACAGGTCCTAAGAGTGGAATCAGAATTGTTTAAGTTTCATTTGATTCCTGATCTGCTAGCACCCTACTTTTTTTGTGGTAAAATCTTAATAATAGCATTGGTAACATCGGTGATTGGGATTGCTCAGCCTGGAGAAGAGGAGGCTCAGAATGGTTTTATCGTCTCTACCTGAAGAGAGGGTGTAAAGAGGATGGAGCCAAGCTTCTCTCACTGATGCCAGCACCAGAAAACAGAGGGTGCAATTTGAAGCCCAGAAGGTTCCCTCTGAACATCAGGAAGCACTTCTGTGCTGTGCAGATGATGAAGCATTGGCACAGGTTGTCCAGAGAGGTTTGTGGGATCTCCACGTTGGAGATCTTCAGAAGTGGTGTTGATATGGCTCTGGGTATCCTGCTTTGGGTGTCCTTGCTTGAGCAGGGACTGGACTAGATTACCACCAGAGGTCCCTTCCAGCCCTTAACTGTTCTGTGTTATATTGCCCTATTTCAGAAGCCTCAGAAACTCAAATAGTACAAAGGTTTGGCTAATATTAAAAGTCCTAGTACAGTAATAGAAACTCCAAGGAGAGTTGCTGATTACACTCCTTACTTTTCCAGCACCTGAAGGTATTTTGTTCTCTGTTAAGATATGTCAAAAACATACGAGTCAAATATAATAAAAGGCTGTTCCCTTATAAATTGAATTTTATCCTCAAAATATAAAATACTTATTCTTTGCTCTGATAAATACTTCTTCTGTGATAATTATTTTGTATGTGTAAGTTTCCAGTTTCTCAGGTTCTTAGTTGCTGTTTAAAGGATAATGACCATCACCTGCATTTTGACATTTATTTATTTCATCAAGAACACTTCAAGAATATGCTTGAGTTACTAAAATATGGTTGATAGGGATGTGTTAGAAAACCTTGGACTGTGTGATTAATGTTCCATAAATTTTTATCAAGGCTTTTCAAAAGGAGGGAGACAATATCTCTATTTTCATTTGAAAAAAAGAAATAAAATACATTTTACAGATTCATATCAGCTACATAGAATAGTGTTGTGTGATAAAAAATGTACTTAATTCTCACATTAAATTCATTCTTTACTGATTGTTGTGCTGTGAAATTTTGCCTCACAGACAAGAAACAGAGGCAGGTGTCCAACATGTGACCAACAAATTTACCTTTCTTCCTGCACTGTAGAGCCACAGAATGAAAGAATATCATGAATTGGAAGGAATCCACAAGAATCATAGATCTCAACTCATGCCTCCACAAAGGGCTACCCAAAATTTCTGAGAGTGTTGACTAAAAACTCCTTGAACTTCGCAGCTTGGGGCCACAACTAGAGCCCTGGGGAGGTGTCAGTGCTTGACAACCATCTGGAGAAGAACCTTTCCCTAATCCCCAGCCTGACTCTCCCTTGATACAGCTCCATGCTGTTCCCTTGGGTCCTGTCTCTCTCAACAGAGAGCAGTGCTCAGGGCTGTCCCTCCACTCCCTGTGAAGAGCTGTAGGCTACCATGAGGCCTCCTCAGCCTTCTCTGCTCTGGGCTGAAAAACACAGGGACTTCAGCTACTCTGCACACACCCTGTCCTCCAGACCCGTCCCCATCTTTGTAGCTCTCATTTAGAAGCTCTGTAATAAGAAATTCTGTAATAGTTTTATTTCCATTTAATATTGTGACACCCAAATCCACACCCATTGCTGGAAGTGAGGCCACGCAGCGCAGAGCAGAGTGGACAGCCCCTCCTCTTGCCTGGTGGCAGTGGTGGTACTGATGTATCCCAAGATACAGTTGGCCCTTTGGGCTGCCAGGGCACACTCTGACTCAGATTCAACTTGATATAAATCAGAACCTCCGGATCCCTTGCTGCAGGGCTGCTTTTCGGTCATGTCCTCCAATCCATACATATAAGCAGGGTTGCCCCATCCCAGGTGCAGATTTAGCACTTGATTTGTTAAACATCATGGAATTGGCGATTGACCAGTTTTCTATCAAAATCTCTCTGCAAGACCTCTCCACTCTTGAGGGAGTATCATCTGCAAACTTAGTCATGCATAGATTTTTATGAGAGTGGTGTATAGACTCTTGTTCGTTGTTAGTGAAAACACATAGGTAAGTAGTGGTAGTGACTATGCTGAAAGGTAGTGTTTTGTAGCTGAGGAATTCCTCTATTAAATACTGTTGTTGTGCCCTTTATATCTGTTGTCATTTCCATGCGAATCATAGAATCACAGAATGGTTTGGGTTGGAAGGGACCTCTAAGGTCGTCTAGTTTTCCAACTCCCTGCTACAGGCAGGAACACCTCCCACTACACCAGGTTGCTCAAAGCCCCACCCAGCCTGGCTTTGAATGCTTCTGGGGGTGTGGAGGGGAAAATTCACAACCTTGCTGGCAACCTGTTCCAGTGTCTCACCACCCTCACAGTAAAGAATTTTTTCCTATTATCTAATCCAGATGTACCATCTTCAAGTTTAAAACCATCTCTCCTTAGTCCTTTTGCTACATGCCCTTTTAGAAAGTTCTTCCCCAGCTTTCCTGTAAGCCTTCTTCAGGTATTGGAAGGCTGCTGTAAGATTTTCTGGGAGCTTTCTCTTCCCTAGGCTGAAAAGCTGCAGCTCTCACGGGGAGGTGCTTCAGGGAAGGTGCTTTAGCCCTCTGACCATTTTTGTGGCTGTCCTTTGGACCCACTTCAACAGCTCAGTGTCTTTCTTGTCCTCCAGCCCAACACAGCTGGACACAGTACTCCAGGTGGGGTCTCATGAGGGCAGAGTAGAGGGACAGAATCACCTCCCTTGACCTGCTGCTCATACTTCTCTTGATGCAGTAATAAATTGAATGCATTGCTTTCAAAGTGACATAAGTATATGCTTGCACATTTTTATTCTTAAGTGTGCATATTTGTGATACTGTAACAAATCATACAAATATTATATGTCTTGTCATATATATTTTATCCTGTTTTAGTCCCTTTTTTTTCTTCAGTGCTACTTCAGGTAACCAGTGCTTACGTAACACTAACCAAATCTGTCTGTGTTTACTGGAGGTAGATACAGACAGGAAAGGTTGAATGCTATCGTATTGAGGTCCAGTGAGAAGGACTTTCAGATTCTCTCTTAGGGAGGAGCAGATGTATGCTATGACTTGAAAAGGCATTAACTGGGAAACTGAATGAAATACACAAATCAAACATGAAAAAGGATGAAAAATTAGCAGTGTCGTGTATGACAACCAGCCTCAGGCATCGTAGCCTCCCTGTGTTGCTGAAAATGTAAAAGGGAGATTCTAACTTAGTATTTCTCTTGCTACTTTTCTTTTTGTTGTCTGTTCATTTAAGTGCAGATCCTACTTAATATAGTTGAAGACTGCTAGCATTCTGAACTTATTCCTGGTCTCTTGGTTGTTTTCCAGGAGTGGCTTTGATTTACTGCTTCTCTTGACGTTGAATTCATTTAAGATACCCTTTGAATGAGTATTGTCTGTTTCCTAAATAGACAGTGCTGTCCTTGCAGAGCTGAAACTAGGGGTTTTGTCAAATTACATTGAATTGTTTTTCATTATAAAAACACAGTGCTAAACTCTACCATTATAAAGCCAATGAATGCGGTATTAAATTTCTCTACTTAGATGTTATTTGCTATTTATGTGACAGCTTTGCTTCCACAACAGTTAATACACTTTTTTTTTTCTTCATAATAACAACATCCTAAAAATGTAGATATATAAAATTGAGAAATGAGACTGGAAAAGCAGAGGAGCCGATTGTCCTTCTTCACAGATTTGAGAATTTAGAATGGAACTGGCTTTGCATTTTCAATTCATTGCTTTGATCTCTGTCAGTGCCATAAATTAACATAGTTTCAGCTGTGGTTTAGTTTTTGTTCTGGTAGTAATTCCAAATACTGGTCTGTGAAAAAAAGAAACTGTGCTCTGGGCACAGGTCTTTAATTGTCCTTCAAAAGAACATACAATATAGAGAGAAGGGTTATGTTTGATCACATAATTTATTGAGATTGACATAGCTAGTTCACACCTTGACTGTTAAAGCTGTCTTCCAGTATGCCTGCTTGTCTTCCCCCTTTACGTAGTCATGTTATGTATGTTTAATAATTTGGGAAATTCCAGCTCATCTTGCTAGCATTTGAACTTGTATGTTACAGGCCTGTTAGTCTAACTTCAGTACCTGGGAAGATTTAAAGAATACATGTATTGTCAGGCATAGTGAATTCTTGCCTTAATGATGTGTTATCTTTCTAAGAGAAAGGTGGATGAAATATTTCTGGATTTTAGTAAGGACTTTGTTACTGTTCTTCATGGTGTCCTTCTGGACATACTGTTCAACTGTAAGTCAAGCAGGTTGATGTTACACAAGGTTATGAATTGGCTGAATGGCAGATCACAAAAGGTTGTAGTAAATGAGGCTTCATCTGGCTAGTGGCTAGTCACTAGGGGTGACTCTGCTATTCCATTGCATACTGTTCCTGAATGGGAGTTGCTAATTTTTTTAGTTCTTTTACTTTCCTTGTCTCAATTTCTAGTCCTGTATCTAGATATGATTGTTATTAAAAAGTAGCAGTTCTTGATGTGGTACAGAAAACATTATGCTCTGTGGTATCCAGGAAATTCTAAGCTCATTGTTTAGGTGTTGCTACAGGTTTCAACTTCAGAACAGCATGTTCAAATCTTGTATAGCACAAACATTTTGCCTAGATAATGTGCTGGTTGTTGAGGTTGGCTGAAGCAGCTTTGACAGTATTGCAGAGAGAGAGACTGTTTCCTCTGCAGTGTTTGTTGGGCGAGCTGATTGAAAGTATTGCGTAATACATTTAAGGTAATGTAGAAAAAAAAATATTTTTATATTGGAATAGGGAAAGTACATTTATGAAATGCTGTTGAAAATAGACGTAAGAAAAAAATCAACATGCGTTCAGCTAAAATGACCCCACTATAAGGGGTTTTCCTTGTGTCAAACAAGAATTTTACTGATAATAAAACGTGTTATCTTCGAAGTGGTTATTGAGCGAGTAAACAATAAACAAATGAAAATTATGTCCCATTGGAGTCCCAGTGCTCTATCAGAAAGAAAAAAATTCACATAGAATGTAAAAATATAACTGAAATAATTTATCCCTGGCATCCTTCTTTTGCATTGTAAATTCATGTACTGGAATATGAGGTAGGCTATTTGTATGAGGGGTAAGTTCTTAAATTTAGAAAGGATAAAATGCACACAGAAAGAAAATAGTTTTCATTTTTCTTATTGCCAAAGCTTGTTTCTGTTTGTACAGAAAGTTCAGACATTTAAGGTTTATTTCATTTTTCTTTTACATAATAAAATAAGAAGGCACATGAAGAAACTGAGAGGTCTGTTTATAAACTGAATTCTATAATTGAAGACAAATGAATTGTCCAAACAATCTTATATAGCATAAAAATGTACAAAAGAAAGTTGAGAGAGCTGGCAGTAGAGAACTGTTACTGAACAGTTTTATAAAAATGTGTCTGCCATTCCCATTATTTTCCCAATTTTTGCTATTGTCATCAGGGATACAAAACACACAGTGCCCTTTACTTGTCAACAATCATGTATCAAATAGAAATTTTTTAAAATTAATAACATACTATGCCTAAATAAAGTGTGAGAACTATTTTTCTAATTCATTAACAGTGATCTGTGAGTGATCATTAGAGGAAACTGGGACATAAATGGTATTGTGGTATTGTGTGAGATGGTCTTAAGAAAACTCTATAGCTAATGTTGTAATAAAGGGAAAACTTTACACAGCTTTTTTTTTTCTTTTCTTTTTTTTTTTTTTTTCTTCATGAACTTTGAAGGTATTAAAGCAAAGATAATCATGTTGAAATAAATCTACCAACAGTAGCAGTCTTTCTGAAGCATAAGAACCAGAGGATAGTGAAAAGCCTAGTAACCAGCAAATATATGAAAGAGAATTGTGTATATTCTAATGCATATATAGACCATTCAAGCTTAAAAGTGTGATCGTGCTTTTGCATACAGAAGTATTTTCCTGCCTGTTTTTTAAACATGTTAGTACATAAATGACTTGGAGTAACATTTTTTTTCTTTCTTCTTTTTGAACTTATGACAGGAAAAGCTTTGTAGCATTTCATGACTTACTGTTTGATCAATCGTCTTTGCTTTCAAGACAACAATTGCAGTCTCTCTTAGCCATCTTCATTTGTTGCTACAAGTACTGATTGATTTTCATTGTGTTGTAATTACCCTACAAAAGGAATGAGAGTGCTTGCTTAACTGGAAGCACAAGTAAACTTTAATTGAAGTGACTTGGTATCACATTCTACAAGAAAAAATCCATGCCTGAAACATAGCTACCGTTTTAACCAAGTGCAAAGTTTATGTTCCAGGTAGGGAGTTATTGTTCTTCAGGAAAAGAGCTGCAGATATGAAATCAAGATTCAGTATTCTGTTGCCAAGCTTCAGAATTGTGTTTCTGACTTACTCTGACAAAATTAACTTATGTGGAAGTGTAATTACATAATTCAAATGTGCCTATCATAAAGAATATTTCAGTTATCATAGTTCCCCATGGATTTCCTCTATTGGCCTCTCAAGGTGTATAGTATTATGCATGTTTGTTGTTCTGTCAGGAAAATTCTGAATTATATATTCATGAGCAGCATCATAAAACAGTATAAAATACCTGGGTAGTGAACAGGTGGAAGAGAAGTCTATATGGAGTTAGAGAATATAAATATATAAGTGTTAACTTGTTTGACTTCATAATAATTATCCATTCCAGTTGTTATAGCTAGTTAGCATATACTTTTAAGTAATTGCTAGTAACTACTAGTATTTATATTTGTGGCCTTTTGAAGAATCTTTCGCAACTTCTAAACTAGGAAATTTGCAGCTTGGCTTAGTAAAGGAACTCTATAATGGAATAGATATTGAACCTTTTAACATTGCAGTTGTAAGAGTCAGCCTGTAGACTTGAAATAGTGTGTTCTTTCTAGCTATTGTTTCTTGAAGTATTGTGTTTAATCTACCACCAGAACCCTCAAGATCTTTTCTGTAGGATTGCTCTCATAGAATCATGGTATCATAGAATCTTGCACTTGGTCTTGTAGAACCTCTTCTGATTTGCATGTG